>NC_132845.1:45230405-45549932 GCF_048164855.1 Canis lupus baileyi | reverse complement strand
ATTTCCGACACGGCACTGTCCGTGCCTCTGTTTGGGGGCAGAAGTCGGCCCTAGGAGGTCTGTAAAAATCTGCAGACAGGACTGCGCGTTAGGTCGACTTTGATTCGGGCCAGACCCAACAACTCTCCAGCTGCACTGCAGGGCCCACTACGCAGGCCTACTTCACAGAGGCCTGAACTCCACGTAATCAATCCTCGATTCAGAGGCGCTGCCTTTTTGCATTCTCAATAGCTCTCGCGGGACAGAAGTTACGCCTTGACTGCTCTTCACCGCTTGCTTTGCAAACACCTGCGTCTCGCGGGTGGCTTAAAGGGCTACGAGTCAGACTCAGGACAAAATCCTTGCGGGGCGAACACGGACGCCCAGCCTGCCGAGACCGCACGCAAGCCCTTGCACCGCTTCCCTTCTAAGGGGCCTCGCGCACACACGCGTCGCTAGGGCCGGCGGAGCGAGCTCGGCTTGGAGCCCCCGACAGGCAGCGGCTTCGTCTTTCAGGCACCCAAACAGGCAAGGCGGCGCGGGAAGGCACGTTTTTCAAACCCTACCGACCGCTTCGTCCTCTCTGCACTGCACACTGCCTCCAACTTTGCCAGAACGGGAGGCAGAGCCGGTAGGGGGATGGACGAGGGGAGGGATAAATGGGGGTGGAAGGGGATGGATGGGATGGAGACGGGTGGATGGGGGAAGAATGGGGGATGGATGGGGTGGAAGGGGGAAGGATGGGGGATGGAGGGGGCTGGATGGGAGAAGGATGGGGGATGAGGGGGCTGGATGGGAGGATAGGGGATGAGGGGGCTGGATGGGGGGTGGACGGGGGAAGCATGGGGGATAGATGGGGTGAATGGGTGATGGAGGGGGGATGGAGGGGGGTGGATGGGGGATGGAAGGGGATGGATGGGATGGAGACGGGTGGATGGGGGAAGGATGGGGGATGGAGGGGGCTGGATGGGGGATGGATGGGGGATGGAGGGGGCTGGATGGGGGATGGAGGGAGGGTGGATGGGGAAAGATGGGGGATGGAGGGGGCTGGATGGGGGATGGAGGGGGATGAGGGGGCTGGATGGGGGGATGGAGGGGGGTGGACGGGGGAAGCATGGGGGATAGATGGGGTGGATGGGTGATGGAGGGGGGATGGAGGGGGGTGGATGGGGGAAGGATGGGGGATGGAGGGGGCTGGATGGGGGATGGAGGGGGCTGGATGGGGGATGGAGGGAGGGTGGATGGGGGAAGGATGGGGGATGGAGGGGGCTGGATGGGAGAAGGATGGGGGATGAGGGGGCTGGATGGGGGGATGGAGGGGGGTGGACGGGGAAGAATGGGGGATAGATGGGGTGGATGGGTGGTGGAGGGGGGTGGGTGAGGGGATGGAAGGGGGTGGGTGGGGGGATGGATGCGGGGGCGGATGGTCGGGGGCAGACAGCAATCTCAGAGGCGGAGGTAGGCACGGACTTCACCGTGGGCCTTAAAAGCGAGGGCGGAAGGGCCCCGTCGGCGAGGGCTGGAGCCACGTGCGCGCCAGCCCCGCCCCAGCCGCGCCCCAGCCGCGCCCCAGCCGCGCCCCAGCCGCGCCGTCGGACCCCCGGCCAGAGCAGGGCCCGCTTCGCCTCGCCTCGCCCCCCACCGCCCTCTGTCTGTCCCGGCCCCGCCGGCCCCCGCTTGGCCCGCCCAGCCGCGCCCCCGACGCGGTACTTACGCGGAAGTTGGAATCCCCGGGCCGCCGCCGAGTCCCTCGGGAGGCGCGACCCCGCCCCTCGCCCGCCCGCCCCGGCGGGGCGCACGCCGCCGCCCCCCGCCCGCCCCCTCGGGAAGCGCCGCGGACCGTGCAGCCGCCCGCCGCGGGCATCTCCTCCGCCAGTGGGAGCCCCGGGGCCGCTCCGCTCCGCCCCGCCCCGCCGCCGCCGCCGCCGCCGCCGCGACCGCGACCACGACCGCCAAGCTCGCGCGGCGTCCCCGGGTCACTGCGGCCCGGCCCTGCAGAGGCGCGCGGCCCGCGCAACCGCCGACCCGGCCAACCGCCGCTCGCGCGGGGCTCCCGCCGGCGCCAACGTACCTCGGGCGGCGCTCGCCCGCCGCCTCCCGCCACGACAGCCCCGCCGACGGCAATCGCCGCGCACAATGAGGCTCCAGCCAGCGCGCGCCGAGGTGAGTCTGCCCGCGCCCGCCCCCCGCCGGAGGCGCAGCCAATGACCGTGCGAACGTGCGGCGGCGCAGCCAATCAGGGGCGCCCGGGCGGGGTGGGCGGGGCTGGGAGGGGGCCGCGGCCGGAGGTGTGGAAGTCGGCTGCGGGGTGCCGGCAGCTCGCTCCCCGCCATAGCCGCCGGGGCGGGGGCGGGGCCTGAGGAGGGGGCGGGGCCTGAGAAGGGGGCGGGGCCGGGCTGCTGCTCCGCGGAGCTCGTGCGACGCTGTTGGCGTTACCAGGGCAACCTTGTTTGCAAAAACCCATTTGAATGTTCACACTCTGGCCTTTAGCATTTTATTTACCGGGATTGCGGAGTTGGGGGGGGCCGCTCCTTAAATTGTGCGAGCCGGGCAGGCGGGCCAGGCCCACCCAGTGGCATTTTCTGGAGTTTCCTGCAGTTTGTCCTGGGAACCTGCCCCTCTCCCACCCCCCATCCCCCACCCACCATGCACCCCCCCGCCCCCAGGCTGCATTGGGTTTCCTGAGGCGGTTAATGGCCCTCGGTGGGATTGCTGTGCGTCCAGGCAGTCCTGAGTGCCCTCTCTCTGTGCTCGAGGCTGACCCAACGAACAAGGGTCAGTTGTGCGGTAAAGCCCTTCTGGTCGCCAAGAGAGAGCTGCCCTGCCTTGGAACAGTCACTGGCCACGAGAAAAAGGAGAGGAGGCCTGACATTCCAGCAGGCTGGGTCATGAGCACAATAAAGTACCCAGTGGGTTCCCAAAACCAGGTCCAGGGATTCTGGAAGGGGGGGAGGGTGTCCGCAAAGTCAATACTATTTTTTTTTAATAGACGTTATTTGTCCCCCTTACCCCCCCCTTTTTTTTTTTTTCCCATTTTCGTTCCAGTGGTCTCAGGTGTGTTCAGTGGATTTTTCTAGAAATTTCTGGAAAAGTGTTAGGTGCTATTGCAACATCTACAAAGGCAGAAACAGACACGAGAATCCGATGATCTGAGGTCAAACACTAAGGAAATGGGCGAAAAATGCAAACCAGCGCCAATCCTTGCACAACTGTTTTTGTTTTGGAAAAATGATTTTCAATATAGTTGAAGAGTATACATAGGGTTGCTGAGAAAAAAAGAGAGGGTATGGGAGGCAAGTGAATTGGAGCCAGATAAAGAATTTGGACTTAATTCAAAGAGTGAGAAGTAGCCTTTAGAAATGTCATGTCCATTTAGGGTAATAGTATAATTGTGTGCCTTTTTTTTTTTTATTTTAAAGTAAGCTGTATGCACAACATGGGACGTGAACTCACGACCTTGAGATCAAGAGTTACATGCTCTACAGGCTGAGTCCACTGGGCTTCCGACTTATAAAACTGTGACACGACAACTGAGCATTGTTTTAAGCCACTAAATTTGTAGTGATTGGTTACGGGGACAATAGAAAATTAATACTAGCATTCTTTCTCATACCCCTCTCAGCAATCCCAGGGCCACGGCTAGAATCCTGGGAGCTGCGTTTCCCAGATGCCCCATGGCCACTGCTCTGTATTTATTGTCATTTTGCCAAGTAGGACAACGCTTTCTGAGTTTTGGAAAGTAGAAGAAAGACAAATTGCCATTCTGTATATTTTGCTTGGGCTTTGGCTCTCTTCCCTGCCAGTCCCTGCTTCAGTGATATAAGGCAGCTGTGACAATCAAATGTGTTTTTTTCTGAACTTTTTTGGCAGCAACAGCATCAGCTTCCCTACTCCTTGGAACATAGAAGCTGTGGCTCAAATAAAACCAATGTAACAGTCACCCCTCTGGCCCTTCCAAAGGCTTTTTTCCTCCTAAAGAATTTTAAGCACCAAATTCTCTGCACAAAATAACATTATGCTTGACATTTCTGCAGTGGTTTCTATTTTCTTGATTGTACTCTAAGCTATACCTCAGTTTCCTTATCTGTAAAGTGGAAATTACCAATACAAGAAATATAGTAAAAAGTTACCTCTTAGAAAAAGGGGGGGGGGAAGCAACCGTTTAGAATTGTTGCATGGATTAAATTACATGGATTAAATCCATGTAAAGCCTATAATAAAGCATTTAACACACAGTAGGTGCTCAATGAATGTTTATCACTATTTTTTTGTGGAGAGCTATTCATGTGATTACTAAATGGGCACTACTAAAAACCAGTTTTTTTTGCCTTTTTCCTAACCTATCTGTCAACATTCCTACCTTAACATACACGTTGGGGTACCTGGATGGTTCAGTTGGTGGAGAGTGCTTCTCAATGTCTAAGTTGTCGATTTGAGCCTCACTGGGTGTAGAGCCTACATAATTAAGAAAAAAATATTTAAAAAACATACAAATTGTTACTACTTTATCTACTGGAGAATTTTAGCAGCCATAAAATACAACGTCTGAAGTCAATATTATAAGGGTGCTGGGGTGGCTAAGTTGGTTAAATATCTGAATATCCGACTGGTAATTTTAGCTCAGGTCATGATCTCAGGGTGGTGAACTCAAGCCCTACATCAGGGGCTATGCTCAGGGGGAGTCTGCTTGAGATTCTTTTCTCCCTGTGCCCCTCCCCTTGTGTGCATTGTGCATGCTCTTTCTCATTCTCTTTCTAAAATAAATATATCTTAAAAAAAAAAAAAAAGAAGTCAGGATTATATATGGTTCTCAATACTGTAGACTGAAGAACATTTCTGGAGTTAGACAATTTATTATTATCTTGAAGTTTTTTTTGTTTTTTTGTTTTTAGTATGATTATTGTGATGGTTAAAATTTATGTGTCTACTTGGCAAGGCTGTGTGCTCAGTTGTTTGATCAAATACCATTCTAGATTTTGTTGTGAATATATTTTGTAGATTTAATGATAGCTACAAATCAGTTGACTTTAGATAAAGCCAATATGTAAAGATGAAATTTGTGTTGAGATACAAGGGGAGGGAAGGAGCTGTATAAAAGCAGGGTTTGTGTACTATTGAAGTTAAGGTGATATTAATGCAAAATAGATTGTAATAGGTTTAAGAGTCTATAATCTCCCAGGGTAACTAGTAAGACAATAACGTTTAACATGTTCAGAGAAAAGGAAATGAGAATGGAAAAAAAAGGTACACTATAAAAAAATCATGTAAACAGAAGAAGGCAGGATTGGAGATACTGAAGAATGACAAGAAAAAAAGAGAGAAATAGCAAATGGAGAACAATAAGATTTTCCTTATCAGTAGCTACTTTAAATGTAAATGGATTAAACTCTCTAAAGGTAGAGATAGATTGGGGCACCTGGGTGGCTGAGTCCGTTCAGTGTCCAACTCTTGTTTTCAGCTCAGGTCATGATCTCAGGGTTGTGAGATTAAGCCCCACATTGGGCTCTATGATCAGCAGGGAGTCTGCTCAGACTCTCTATCTTCCCTCGGCTCCCCCCCCCCCCCCCCCCCGCTCAGTCTCTCTAAATAAATAAGTAAAATCTTAGGGGAAAAAAAAGTAGAGCTAGTTTGACAGAATAGATTAAAAAACAACCATTACCATGACCCCATTATATGCTAAGAGACTCAGCTGAGATCTAAAGACACAAGTAGATTGAAAATAGGTAATTCCAGGCAAACAGCAACCAAAAGAGCATGTGGGGTGGCTATACCAATATTAGACAAAATAGATTTATAGTCAAGAACTGTTTCAAGAGACAGAGAAGGATATTAAATATTAATAAAAAGATCGGTCCATCCAGTCATAAACATATTCACTCACAAGGGAGAAATAGACAATTCTGCAACAGTCACGGGAGATGCCACTTTCAACAATGGTTAGAACAACTGAAAGAAGGTCAGTAAGGAAATAGAGGGCTTGAACAACAGTATAAATTAACCAGACCTAACAGACCTGTGAAGGATATCCCATATCAAAACAGGAAAATGATCACCTTCACATGCACACGGAACAGTTCTCCAGGACAGACCAGATGTTAGGCCACAATACAAGTCTTAGAAACATTGAAAAAGATTGAAATCACAAAAGGATCTCCTCTGGCCACAGTGAAATAAAACTAGAAATCAGTAATAGAAGGAAAACCAGAAAAGCACCCGTGTATGTACAACTTAACCAACATGTTCTTAAACAACCAATGGGCCAAAGAGGAAATCAGAAAATACTTTGACATGAGTGAAAATGAAAACACAATAACCAAAACTTAGGGGTTGCGGGGAGAGGGAGAGGGGAGTTGCAGAGAAAACAGGGTTCTGAGAAAAATCTAGAGATCTAAATGCCTATGTGAGAAGAAAGATCTCAAATAAATAACCAAACTTTACACCTTAAGGAACTGGAAAAAGTTCCTAAACTAAAACCAAAAGCTAGGGATCCCTGGGTGGCTCAGCGGTTTAGCGCCTGCCTTCGGCCCAGGGCGTCATCCTGGGGTCCTGGGATCGAGTCCCACATTGGGCTCCCTGCGTGGAGCTTGCTTCTCCCTCTGCCAGTGTCTCTGCTTCTCTCTTTCTTTCTGTGTCTCTCATAAATAAATAAAATCTTAAAAAAAAAAAAAGCCACCAGAAGGAAGAAATAATAACAATCGGAGCAGAGATAGATGAAATACAGAGCAGAAAATAGAATCAATACAAGGCTATTAGGACCACAGAATTTTCCTACACTTGTGCTTTCCTACTGACTTCACAGACAACAAATCATACATAATCCAAGTCTAATCTTGATAAAGGATGATCCATTTAGCAACTAAAATGGAAAGAGCTTAGATATGTTTAGGATGCATTCAGCCTGCCAATTCTGAAATTATTCCATTCCTGTCAAAGTTCTCATTTTAGGGCATTCACCACAGATGGGTATCAGAGTTGGGGAGGGTGCTGTGATTAAAAGATGCCCACAAAGATGTTTAGGAACGTAAGGTGTCTTTGATGCCACAAAGATGCCACAAAGATGTTTAGGAACGTAAGGTGTCTTTGATGGCAAAGTTTATGGAAACATCCACAGGCTAATAACTGTGCAAACAGGCAACGATACTAGGTGTTGGTTCCCTGGACATCCTCCATGGTTGTGTGACTATTGATGATAAAGCCGCACTAGAATGTGGACTCTGTGAAGCTTTTCTTTTTCCCTCTCCTGATTTGAGAGAGTCTTTATAGCATTATGGCCCTCCCTAGGAGGAAGACTGACTGTTACATGTCTGCCTGTTTACCATTTACTTCTCCTGTCTCTGATCTGCAGTGTGTTTGATGGGAAATCTTTACAGCAGAACCCAAAACATCAAAAAAAAAAAAAAAAAAAAAAAAAAAGAACCCAAAACATTTATGTTATTTTATGCTTGTCAGTTGGTAACTAGCACAAACCTACTCAGAACATTCCTAACCATTTATTCAAGGGGATCAAGGGGATCAAGGTTAATCTCTAAGGTGCTTATTATATCAGAAGTAGGCTTCAGAACTTAAATATGTTTCTGCATAGATTATTACAAGTGTTGTACTAAGTGAGACTTTAATATTTGTTTCTATGGTATGAATTTCAAGTTTGATTCATTCACTTTTTTTTTTTACTTTTATTTTATTTGTTTTTTATTTTTTTATTTTTAAAGATTTTATTTATTCAAGAGAGACACAGAGCGAGAGAGAGGCAGAGACACAGGCAGAGGGAAAAGCAGGCTCCATGCAGGGAGCCCAGTGTGGGACTTGATCCCCAGACTCAGGATCATGTCCTGGGCCAAAGGCAGACGCTTAACCGCTGAGCCACCCAAGCGTCCCATTTTTTTACTTTTAAAATCAACTTTATGAACATAAAAATAACATAAAATACACATTTTAAATTACAGTGAGTTCTGAGAAATGTAACCACCACCATTGTCAAGAATATTCTCCTCCCCAAAATTCCCTTGTATCCTTTGCAGTCACCCCCAAACTCTGATTCCCCATCCCAGGAAACCCCTGATTTGCTTTCAATCAAAATATATTCATTGTTCCTATTCTAGAACTTCATATACATGGAATTACATGGTGTATACTCTTTTATATCTTTCATTCAGCATAATTTTTAAAAAAGATTTTATTTATTAATGAAAGATACGGAGAGAGGCAGAGACACAGGCAGAGGGAGAAGCAGGCTCCCTGCAGGGAGCCAGATGCGGAACTCAATCCCAGGACCTTGGGATCATGACCTGAGCCAAAAGCAGACACTCAACCACTGAGCCACCTAGGTGCCCCCAGCATAATATTTTTGAGATTCATCTATGTGCTGTGTGTTTAATACTTTTTTTTTTCTGTTTTAATGGGGAATAGCATTTTATTGTATGGATGAACTGCACTTTGTTTATCCATTTACCTGCTGATAGGCATTTGAGTTGTTTCCAGTTTTATCTATTATGAATAAAGTTGCTCTGAACATTTGTGTTTAAGTCTTTCAGGGAATATGTTTTTTTTCTTTTTCCTACCTGGGAGTGGAACTGCTAAATATATATAATAAATATACATTAACTTTAAAGGTCAGCAAAAGTTTTTCTCTAAGGGCCAAAAAGTAAATATTTTAGGCTTTGTGGTTCATATGATCTCTGTTACGACTGCTCAAGTCAGCTATTGTAGTGTGAAAGCAGCTATAGGCAGTACATAATTGAATGAGCATGGCTGTGTTCCAATAAAATTTTATTTACAAAAATGGGTAGTGGGTCAGATATGGTCAGTCATCCATAGTTCACCGAATGCAGGCAATCAAGGTTACAAAGATACACTCCTATGTTTTCTTTTATTTTTTATTTTTATTTTTTCTTTATTTATTTATGATAGTCACACACAGAGAGAGAGAGAGGCAGAGACACAGGCAGAGGGAGAAGCAGGCTCCATGCACCGGGAGCCCGACGTGGGATTCGATCCTGGGTCTCCAGGATCGCGCCCTGGGCCAAAGGCAGGCGCCAAACCGCTGCACCACCCAGGGATCCCCTATGTTTTCTTTTAGACATTTTATAGCTATAGCTTTATTAAAAAAGATTTTATTTTATTTATTTATGAGAGATACAGAGAGGCAGAGACATAGGCAGAAGGAGAAGCAGGCTCCCTGCAGGGAGCGCGATGAGGGACTCCATCCCAGCATCATGCCCTGAGCCAAAGGCAGATGCTCAACCACTAAGCCACCCAGGCACCCCATAGCTATAGTTTTTATATTTAGTTCTAGATCAGTTTTCCATTAATTTTTGTAGATGGTGTGAGGTTAGGATCAAGGGTCATTCTTTTGTTCATACTGTTTTTTCTTGTTTTAGTAACATTTGTTGAAAACACTATTCCCTCATTGAATTACTCTGCACCTTTATCAAATGCAATTGACCATATGTATATGGATCTGTTTCTGGACTCCCTATGTGTACCTATGGATTTATATATTTATCCTCATGCCAGCATCCTATGGTTTTGATTACTATGGCCTTATAATAGGTCTCAAATTTAGAGGGTATAAATCCTCCAAGTTTGTTTTTCTTTTTCAAAACCACTTGCCTATCCTGGGTCCTTCTCATTTTCATAAAAATATAAAATCCACTTGTTACTTTATATAAAAAAAGAAGTACACTGATTTTGATTTTGACTATATTGAATACATAGACAAATACGGGAGAATTGACATCTTAAAAGTACTGAATCAGCCCGGCTAGCTCAGTCGGTAGAGCATGAGACTCTTAAAAGTACTGAATCTTTCAATCCATAAATAGTTAATACTTTGACAAGTACTGTCTATCATGTGTATGTATAATTTTTATTAAAAATAGTAATAGTAATCTTCTGAGTGCTGGGATTGTAGAATACTTTTGTTCTTTTTACTTTTCCGTCTCAAAAATATTATTTTAAAAATATTTAGCTAGACCAAAAAAGATACTAATTTTGGTTATGCAACAGCTCAATTTAATTTGAATGATTCAGAGACAAGTAACTATATTAGAAAAAGAGAGAATAATTGTTTCTGTCTTTCTAACTAAAATAGAAGATTCATTACCACAAGAAAAAATTATTTGATGGTGTGTCCTTAGCAACTAAACTTTAAAAATACCATTGAAAATGCGGTATTGTCTATTCATCTACATCATAAAAGCACCTTCATCCGAATAGCTTTTTTGTACACTGTGAATTTATAATTCTTTTGAAAACAAAAAGAAATAATGTATTTCTAAATTTCCCCACAGAAAAGCCAAGAAAAAAGACCAACCTAGTGGCAACTGACTCTCCCAGTGTTCATTGTATATATTACTTCCCACTGCAAGAAACCAGAGCTTCTTGGAGAAATAGTTGATTCCAGGTCTATGCAGGAAAGTACAAGTTACCTGGAACATCTGATATTCATGAGGAAGGGAATTAAATTTTACCACTTAAATGGAAGAATATTCTAGAATGTGTAGACATGTTTTGTTTTGTTTTGTTTCTTTTTGTTTGTCTGTTTGAGAGAAAAAGGGAGAGAGGTGGAGGTGGAGGGGCAGAAGGAGAGAGAATCCTAAGCAGGCTCCACACCCAAGCACAGAGCCAGAGCCAACACGGGGCTTGATCTCGCAACTCTGACTGAGATCATTCATTACCTGAGCTGAAATCAAGAGTCAAAGGCTTGACCACCTGAGTCACCCAGGTGCCCCTGGAGGCATATTTTAAAACTACCCCAAGTACATGATATGATTTTGATTTTTTAAAAGTACCCAGTTATTATTCATATACATCCTTATGAAATGCAAAGCATATAGCATTCTATACAATCAACATTGAAATCCCTTCTTCTTTTTTTATTTTTAAGGATTTTTATTTATTTATTCATAAGAGACTCAGAGAGAGAGGCAGAGACATAGGCAGAAGGAGTAGCAGGCTCCCTGCGGGGTACCCAAAGTGGGACTTGATCCCAGAACCTCGGGATCACAACCTGAGCCAAAGGCAGACCACTGAGCCACCCAGGTGCCCCTGAGATCCCTTACTCACAACTGAGCTTAACCACATCCCTACTCTAACCTTCTTAACATGCTTTCCAGACTTTTTCCTATTTACATGCACACACTTCTATACATAAACACAAATTTAGAGTTTTTATTATTGCATGAATGGGCTCATCTTACCTTTTATTAATCAAGATATAATATGTTCTTTCCACATCAGTGTAGAGCTAGTTCATTCTTAAAACCTGTACTGTGTACTGTTGTGTTGACATAATTTACTTAATCAATTGCTAATCAGAGGACATGAAATGATGCCCTCCTTTTTTTCTCATATAATCAATATCTTTTCAGTCTTGCCCTCCTAGTTCTAGAAATTAAGGACATATGAGTGAAAAAAGTCTTCAGCTAAATGCTCTCTGTATGTCAGATTTTGACAGTAATTGCCAAATGATGGATTCATGGGAAGTTGCTCAAAAAGGGAAGTGTTCTAAAAGGGAAGTTGTTCCAGGAAGACAGATTTTTATCTGTTTTGCAGATTTTATTTGTTTTGCAAGTAACAGGAAAAAATCCAAAGTTGGGAGGCCTGGGTGGCTCAGCAGTTAAGCATCTGCCTTTGGCTCGGGATGAGGTCCCAGGGTCATGGGATCGAGTCCCACATCAGGCTCCCTGCATGGAGCCTGCTTCTCCCTCTGCCTGTGTCTCTGTCTCTCTGTCTGTCTCTCTCTCTCCCTGTGTGTCTCCATGAATAAGTAAAATCTTTGAAAAAAAAATCCAAAGTACCCAAAATCTAGAAAAAGTTAGCCATCACAAAATAGTGTTCCTGTAACTGAACCAAATGAGAACCTCCTTGACCCCCACTGCCTCCTGTTGCTCAGTACACCAATAATAATTGACAACTGAGCTTTTGAAGTGAAGAAAGGTCATTTATTGGCGTGGTATCACCCAAGAGAATGGGAGTAAATGCTTAAAAGTCCCAAACTCCCCCATAGTTTGCAAGTGAGAGTTTTTAAGGGCATAATTTGGGGCATGGATCTCCTGAGAAGGTAAATGCTATTGATGAGAAGCTCCTGAAATCCTGTTAGTAGATATTACTTAATAACTTTTGGTACCACTTTATCTGGTCGCAGGAAGGTGTGTTCCATCACAGGAGACCTGGAATCTGACAAATAGCTTTGGTTTTTTTAGGTTAAAAATGTCAAAGTGGTACACTGTGCTGATGCTATCTTTAGGGTGGTGCTGATGAGCTACTTATAAGTGGGTAAGCTGCCTAAAGGGCTTTGATAGGCCTGAGCTCGTGGGGTTGCATTCCTACATGTTCTTTGAATATGCAAGCATTCCTATCTGCTGAACCTAGCCCTACAAGTTCCTTGGCAGGCCCTGCCGAGCCTGGGGACAGTGTGACCTTGCGTGTTGATTCCTTCATCTGCTCTGACCACATGGATGCCAGCTTCGCTTCCTTTCACTTCCCCAGTGCAGTGACTCAGATCCTGCCAATCCAGAGTGACTCCAAAATGTGGGGTGGAAACACAAGGTCATTCAGTGCTAACAACTTCCGCGGATTGTGTTTGCTCCACTGCAGTTAAAAAAGGAACAATAGGGATGCCCATTTGGGGGCACAGGCACCGGGATGAGGGGGAGATGCGAGGCCTGCGGTGGCCACCCCTCCATCCCACCGCCAGGGACCTGCGGTGGCAGGTCGCAGTTGGGCCGCCAGGGACACACGTGGTCGTCAGTGGCAGGGAACGTGGACCAGAGACTCAGGAACGCAGAGTGGTAGGGGAGCGCGGGCCTGGGCCGCCAGCTGGCCACCTCTATCAGGCTAATGACCCCCATCCCAGACCGTGTGGGTGAGACCTTCCAGCAGCAGGTGCACAGACCACATGGCAGCAGGAGCTGGAACCGTTGGTGGCCGCAGGTGGTGGCCGAAGGCAGCGCCCTGGGCCTGTGGGCAGGGCTGCCCCCCTTGGGAGCCTCTGCTGGCTGATTACAGAAGGTCTGTGCCCGAAAGAGGATAAAGTGGCTCTCCTGTCCCCCATCCCCAGCCTTTTATTTTTTTATTTTATTTTTTTAAAATATTTATTCCACCTTATTTATTTACTTACTTACTTACTTATTTACTTATTTACTTATTTATGAGAGGCAGAGACACAGGCAGAGGGAGCAGCAGGCTCCATGCAGGGAGTTCGACTTGGGACTTGATTCTGGTTCTCCAGGATCAGGCCCTGGGCTGAAGGCAGGTGCTAAACCCCTTGGGATGGGCTGCCCCATCCCCAGCCTTTTAAAAGAAAGTTTCTGCTACCTCTAGGCCTTGTTAGGTGACCTCTAGAAGCGACGTCAGGTGTTACACACCTCTGTGTTCACGCCTAGGTTAGAGGACGTGAAGCCAAAGGGTGCGAGGAAAAAGAAAGGAAGCTTCTATGTCAGGCCGGCTGTATTCAGGAAATGCTATCACATTAAAGCCATTGTTCTGTGTGTAATATTTTATTCCTCACCTTGTACAGTTGACAGTGCTTAGTACTTTTTCTTAAATTATCTTTTCTATTTAGACGCCCAGAACTGCCTGATATATGTTAAGGCTGAAGTTTGTACAATAATTCATTACGTAAATTTTTTTGGTTCAAATGTATAATATGAAAATGAAACTTCACTAAAAGGGAGGCAAGAAGCTAGACAGGAGAGCTCATCCCCTAACTGGACAAAAGGAGGGTTGGTCAACCTGATGCACCGCAAGCCAATAAAAAAGCCAAACTGTCGCTGAGCTTTGGCAGTGTAGAAAGCTGTTTATTGGTGTGGTGCCACCCAGAAGAAGGATTTAGTGAAGGAAGTCCTGATTTTAAAGGCACAGTTTAGGGCAATGGTCTCCTGAGTCCCATGTTGATAGGAGGCCCACAAAGTCATGTTAGTAGATGTTACTTAGTAACTCCTGGTGCCACTTCATCTGGTCACAAAAAGGTCTGTTCTATCTCAAGAGGCTTGGAATCTGGGGGCACCTGGGTGGCTCAGTCTGTTTTGCATCCCACACTTGATTTTGGCCCACGTCATGATCTCAGGGTCATGAAACCGAGCCCCAAGTCGCGCTCTGCATTCTGTGCAGAGTCTGCTTAAGGTTCTCTCCCCATCTGTCTGCCCCTCCCCACCCTTCCTGCACTTTCTATCTCTCTCTCTCTCAAAATAAAAATTTAAAAAATAATAAAGGAAAAGAAACTTGGAATCTGAAAAATATCTTTGCCCATTAGGTTAGAAATTTCATTAGGGGGGGGATCCCTGGGTGGCTCAGCGGTTTAGTGCCTGCCTTCGGCCCAGGGCATGATCCTGAAGTCCCGGGATCGAGTCCTGCATCGGGCTCCCTGCATGGAGCCTGCTTCTCCTTTGTGTCTCTGCCTCTCTCGCTCTCTCCGTGTCTCTCATGAATAAATAAATAAAATCTTTGAAAAAAAAAAGAAATTTTATTAGGTACATGTGGTGATTATATCTTTAGGGTAGTGCCAGTTAATTACCTACACATGGGTAAACTAGTGGGGTTGCATTCCTTCATGTTTCCTTGAATCCTAAGCAAGCATGCCTGCCTCATGAACCTAGGCCTGCTAGTTCATTCAGTAGCCTCCAGTGTTCATTCTTTCATCTGAATTAACAAGATGGATGTTGGCTTCAGTACCACTCTGGGTCGATTACTGGAGGGGAAGAATTGTCAATAGGAAAGACTCATCAATTAGAAGCCCCAACAGGAAAAGACGTGATTGCCTCTCCTATATAAGCAATAGACTGTCACAGCCACTCAGCCAATGAGAATCTGTCCTCACCCTGAATTCTTGCTTTTCTCCAGTGGACTTTCTTCAAAACAATCCCTCCCAATTCCCCGTTCTTCTCCAGGGAATAATGTTCTTCTCCTTTTTTGGCTCAGATTTGCCCATGGTTTTGCTGTAGCATGCATGTCCTGGATTGCAATTCTTTGCTATTCCTGAGTAAACCTATTTTGCTGTTGAAATCACTGGCTAGGGCTTTCTTTTCTTTTTTCTTTCTTTTCTTTTCTTTTTTTTTTTTTTTTTGTTGTTGTTGTTGTTGTTGTTAAGGTTAACAATAAGAAATACCGCTTGTTTGTTTTGGAATGGCCAAACCACTTCCTTAAGTACACATTGTTTGGGCACTAGTTTGGTGGAGAAGACAGACGAAGCAAATATAAAGGCCTCTATGCAAGTGTATTTATACTTAGGATTAACCATTATCCCTCTGGTTCAAACATTATGCTCTGCATTGCTGTGTGTGTAACAGCGCCTGTAATGGACAAGCAAGTCCTAGTTTACAGCATCTAGTCTTTGTGGATGTTAAAGAGGTTGGCAGTTTATGACTAGAATATAGATGTTAGGCTAATACATTTTGTATGCTTTGTGTTAAAGTTCCTAGGAAAGACTGTCTCCTGAGAATTTGAGCATTTATAGCCTACTTAGAGCCACACTCCATTGGAGTCTATGTCAAGGGTGGGTGATGGCCCAACAAGACCTATGAAATGACCTGGAGACTGCAATGAAGACATACATGTATTGGGGGAACTTAGGTACCAGGAGTATCTGACTGGAAAAAACATCTGCTGCTGAGATCTACATGTAGCAAGTTTTATAGTGTAGCAATTAGCCTTGTTAGTTATCTGTAGCCTTTTCCCTTCTTGCATGGCCAGCATTCCAGTGAGATCAAGGCCTGCCATCTGGGCATTCTTTGTTTCAAAGGAGATGCTCTGGGTTAGCCACCCCCAGAGCCCCTGACCTTGAAAGCTGAATGACACTTTCTTCTACATATTCTGTTTGATGGGAATATAGACAGCACAGGATCCATACATTCTCAAGATAGCGATTAACAGGGGCATTCAGGGTGTGCTTGTGCAAATCAGCCATCTAACATGTACCACACACTGGGTTGGTGGGGGGGAGAGAGAAGAATAAAGGGTTCTAGCTCAGAACCTAAAGGATACTTTCAGATTACGTAGAAGATGCTTTTAGATTATAAAGGTTGCTATATGTGTGCGATTTACTCAGGACTGCTCTCTATATAGTGGACAAACGTAGTCCTTGTGTGAAACAGCTAGTCTGTGTAGATGTTTTGCAGTGTCCAATGCCATATGTTTAAAGTAGAAGTAGTGAAAAAAAAAAAAAATAAAATAAAAAATAAAAAATAAAGTAGAAGTAGTGAACTATCAATATGTACGTATCTTTGTGCTAAAATTCATAGGAAATATTGCCTTTTAGAAATTTAATTGCTAAACTACCTCTGTGAGTAGTATACTACTGTCTATACCTGTTTAGTAGTTTTGAGGAGGAAAAGAAATACAAAAAGTGATATGCTAATACGTCCATATTTGGATAGTTTCAGACAAATCTGTATTTGGATGTTATGTGCATCTTATTTTGCTGTGTACCTAGTGGTGTATAATAGACAAATGAGTCCTCATTTTATGCTATCTAGTCTCTAGATGTAAAGAGGTCACCAAAATATGGCAAAGTAGACTTAGAAAAACTAGCACATTTTGTACGGTTTGTGTTGAAATGTACAGGGAAACCTATTTTCTGTAAATGACTTTTGGATATGAATTTATTCAACCACCTCTAAGCTTGTACTTGTCCACTGAATTGTGGTGGAGAGAAGGAAGTCAGGAAGGAATTTCAAGGCCCAAATGGTCACATTTAGAAGATACCTCAGCTGTAACCATTGCTCAGTGCGTGCACTTTTATTTAACGGTACTGTATATATGTAGTGTATAAGTCAGTCCTTATTTGAAATAGCGAGTCTTTCTGGATGTTTAGAAGTGTTTGATCTAAAATTAGAAATGATAGAATAATGTTCTGTAAATAGCTTTTTTTAAAAATTTACTTTATTTGTTAGGTAGGCTTCATGTTAGGTGTACAGCCCAATGCAGGGCTTGAACTCACAGCCTTGAGGTCAAGATCTGAGCCAAAATCAAGAGTCAGACACTTAACCAACTGAACCACCAAAGGAGCTCCTTTAAATAGCTTTTCCCCTCCTATAAATAGCTTTTGAAAATTGGTGGGAATGGGACGCCTGGGTGGCTCAGCGTTTGAGGGTCTGCCTTGGGCTCAGGTTCGTGATCCCGGGGTCCTGGAATCGAGTTCTGCATCAGGCTCCCTGCAGGGAGCCTACTTCTCCCTCTTCCTGCGTCTCTGCCTCTCTCTGTGTGTCTCTTATGAATAAGTAAATAAAATCTTTAAAAAAAAAAAAAGGAAAAGAAAATTGGTGGGAATATTATATGATTCCACTTATATGAAGTATTTAGAATAATCAAATTCATAGAGATAGAAGGTAGAATGGTGGTTATGAGGGGCTGGAGGGAACTGTGCTAATGGAAATTCTTGTTGACTGGGTACAGCATTTCAGTTTGGGATGGTAAAAAGTTCCGGAGATGATGCTGGTGATGGTTGCATGAGAATGTGAATTCACTTTATGCCACTGGACTGGAGATTTTAAAATGTTTATGTGATCAATTATTTTAAAGATTTTATTTTTAAGTAATGTGTATACACAGTGTGGGGCTCAAACTTACAACCCTGAGATCAAGAGTTGCATGTTCCACTGGCTGAACCAGCCAGGCTCTCCCCACTCCCTTTTTTTTTTTTAAGACATGGTAAATTTAATGTTATGTATATTTTACTACAATAAGCAGTGTTTTTTTATTTTCTTTTAAAGATTTCATTTATTTATTTGACACAGAGAGAGCTCACAGTTGAGAGGTGGGGGAGAGGCAGGAGAAGCAGACTCCCCGCTGAGCAGGGAAGCAGACATGGGTCTCTATCCTAGGACCCCGAGATCATGACCTGAGCTGAAGTCAGATGCTTAAGTGTCTGAGCCACACAGGTGCTTTGCAATAAGCAGTTTTTAAAAATTGATGAGAGATATATCATCTCTTGCAAATGGGATTGTCAAACTATCTCTGTGAACAGTAGATTCTTGGGGCTTGTGTTTTGGGTTGAGGGTCTTGGGAGAGAAGAAATTGCAAGATGTGTTTTGCTGGCATATACCAGAAGATTTCATGTAACACACTGCCCAGTGTGTAACATACATTCCATTTAACTTTGCTGTAGTGTGTGTACATCCAGGATTATCTTCTTCAAGGGCCTGGAAACCATCTCTGAAAAGCAACCATCAAGGGTGGTAGCCCATATGTATCAGAAAACCCTCCAACTCTCTCTCTCTGTTCGTTTCCTTTACTTTCATGCAGAATGCTTCTCTTATGACACTTCTGGTCACCAAATTTTTTTCTTTTTTTTTTTTTTTTTTTGGTCACCAAATTGTGGGGTTTCCCACACACCAAGTAATTCTGTAACACCAGTTAGGTGTCCTATAGTTCAACTCAATTCTGACACTGTCTACCTGGAGTTAGCATTAGATCCCATAGGTTAAGGGTTCAGTCCTATGAGACCGCCTCTGAGTTAAGATGCCAACTGTAAGTGACAGGTCCCCAGGTTACCCACAACTCCTGTGTGAGTTGGCCACAAATCGGAGGTTTCTATGACCTCCTCTCTCTTAGGTTCCAGTATTTGCCAGAATAGCTCCCAAAATTCAGGGAAGCATTTTCAGTAATGCTTGGTTTTCAGCAGTTTCAGTGACCAGTAGTCAACCACTGTAGGGAAGCAGATGATCCTTCTTCTCAGGGATCCTCAGAAGGTCAGTAGTAGCATAAGGGCACATCACAATGCCAACAGTCATCCCCCTTACTTCATCTCCTCATGTAGGCATTTTATCCCCTCATGTCATCCAAGAAAAAGGGCAAATACAGTACATTAAGGTATTTTGAGAGAGAGACCACATTCACGTAACTTTTATTACAGTTACTGGTATAATTGTCCTATGTTATTATTAGTTATTGTTGTTCATCTCTTACTGTGCCTAATATATAAATTAAACTTTATCATAAGTGTGTATGTGTATAGGAAAAAGCATAATATATTTAGGGTTTGATACTATCTGAGTTTCAGGCATCCAGTGGGGGGGTCTCAGAATATATATCCTGCAGGTAAGGGGGGGGATTACTGTACTTATGTTTACCAGTTTATTGAAGGATACGATAAATGATACAGTTGAATAGCTGGGTGAAGAAATACATAGGACCAGATCTGGGAGGGTCCCAAGAGCAGGAGCTTTTGCCTCCATGAGTTGGGTTGCGTTACCCTCCCTGTATATGGATATGTTTGCCAATCTGGAAGTTCCCCAAAGTCCCCACTATTGGGATTTCAAGGAGGCTGTCTCACATAGGCATGATCAATGATTAACTCCATTTCCTCTGTTGGATAGGGAATAGGGCTGAGACTTCCAATCTTCTGCTCTTGGCTTCATCTTTCTGGTGACCAGCCCCCAAGCAAGAGCCCTCCAGGAGGCCACCCAGAGTCACTTAGGAATTTACAAGGGTTTTAGAAGCTCTGTGTCAGGGACAGAGTTAAAGACAAATATTAGAACAGGAGATGTTCCTAGTGCTCTTATCACTTAGGAAACGAAAGGATTTCAGGAGCTCAGTACCAGGAACTGGGGGCAGAGACCAATATATATATTTTCTATGATCTCACACCATATCTCCCAGCTTCTGTGGGAGGGTAGGAGCCTAGCTTCAGTGGGCGCCTACCAAGTTGCAAAACTACCTTCTGTCATAAATGCTCGAAATAAGTTTATTTTTCCTCTGGATAAAGCCAATTAGCACACCCAGATGGCCACCTCATTTACCAGGTGAATCTAGGATGGACTATGTGTGACAAATGGTGCTGTCAGGTCCTCTTACTTGAGCATAATTATCACTTATCTTTAGAACATGTAAGTCATGGGTTGTATCTGGTTGGTGTGAGAAGTGTTGCCAGGAAGACAGGGTGAGATTTCTTCCTGTCTTTTTAGACTCTCCGTGGATTGTCTGTGATGAGCATCACATCTTGGGTTAATCCGTATTCAGTCATAAAGCTGTTTTCTTTCTCAAAAACTTTTGGTGGAGAGGATTTCTGGGTTGGGAGGAGATTTTATTTGTAATTCTGTTTCCCCAACAGAGACCACCATAAAGTTAGTAACCTAACAGATTTTATTCACTTTGTGTTGTTAGGGGTCCATAGAAAGATGGTCTTCTGAAATGGTTTTGGGAATGGTATTATAAAACCACATCGTGTTCAGTGGGTCGTTTTTGGAGAAAAGGAATCAAAGGATTCCGGGCTATAACGTCCCTAATCAGAAGTCACCTTCAGATATAACCATTGTCACAGTAGTGTAGTTGATTCTACACTGCTGTGTACACAGTGGGCAGACTTAAGTCCCTATTTGAAACATATTAGCTCTTCTAGATGGTTGGAAGTACATAAAGTACGTTAAAAGCAGAGGTAGCGAAATAACACATTTTATAAATATCCTTTTGTTAAAATTCACACAAAGTGGTATATTTTGGAAATGGAACGGTCAGACTACCTCTCTGAGCAGAACACATTGTGTTCGTGCTGGTTCGGGGAAGAGGGAAGAGAAGGAAGTGCCAAGGGCTCAATGCCAATCTGCTTATAGTTAGACAAGAGGAACCGTCATCCTTGTGTGTTCTGTGCATTCTGTTTTAATTTGTGGTGTATATAGTATATGTAAAGGATCAACACGTTCAAATTTTACAATGCCTAGTCTTTTTTAGCTGTTAAAGAAAGTAAGTGACGAAAGTGGAGTCACCAAATTGGATTTTTGGTTCATCCACCCCTTGGTGTTAGATGAGTTTCTGAACTTGAGTCATTGCAGTGGTAGGAGAGGGCGAAAAGGAAGGGGGCCGAGAGGGGCCCTTTGCTACTGTCTCCACACCTGGAGGACAGTTTGGGATTATGTCCATAGTTCTGCATGTGAATTTTTTATAAGGTGCCTCTGTTTACTGGGGACAAAGCTCAGTCTTTATTTTGCAACTTCGAAGCTTTTTGGATGTCTTGAGGTGAAAATGTATGATAAAAAGAAGAGGTAGTGAATTAACGACTGTGTAAATAACTTAAAAAATAGTAACTAGAAAAGAAGTATCTTGGACGTGGGAACTGTGGAGCTACCTCTAGGCAGTGAATGCCAGGACTTGTACAGGAGGTCAGTGGCAGGGAGGGATGTAGGCATACATGTACATTCTATTTACACTTTGATGATAACTATTACTGCACATATATAACTCCTTTGGTTATACCGTAGAAATATACTGTTAAATAATTCAATGGAAACATAGCTTCTGGACAATATTTTTAAAAAATATCTGGAGCGGGGCTGGGGGCCTTAATAAAATTTTTTAAAAATCTGATAATTAATTCTCTTAAAATCATTCTACTCTATTGCTTTACATCTCACTTAATACTGAGCATAGGGAATGCAGTATTTTCTTTGTAATTCTGTCAATATCCTTATCTGGAGACCTATTCCCATTTTTTAAAGTTTTAATTTTAATTCCAGTTAGTTAACATATAGTGTTATATTAGTTTCAGGGTACAATATAGTGATTCAACCCTTCCATAAATTACTCAGTGCTCATCATGATAAGTGAACTGCTTAATCCCCATCACCTATTTCACCTATCCCTCTGCTCACCCTCTCTAGTAACCATCAGTTTGTTCTCCATAGTTGAGAGTCTGTTTCTCATTTTGTTTCTCTCTCTTTTTCCCCTTTGCTCATTTTGTTTTGTTTCTTAAATTCCACAGATGAGTGAAATCATATGGTATTTGTTTTTTTCTGATTGGCTTATTTCACCTAGCATTATACTTTCTAGCTCTATCCATGTGTGTTGCAAATGGCAAGATTTCATTCTTTTTTATGACTGAATAATATTCCATTGTATATTTATTTATACCACATCTTCTTTACCCATTCATCAGTTGATGGACATTTGAGCTACTTCTGTATCTCGGCTATTGTAAATAATGCTGCTATAAATATAGAGGTGCACATATCCTTTTGAATGAGTGTTTTTGTATTTGTTGGCTAAACACACAGGAGTGCGATTGCTGGATCTTAGGGTATTTCTATTTTTAACTTTTTGAGGAACCTCCATACTGTTTTCCACAGTGGCTGCACCATTTTGCATTCCCACCAGTGGCACGTGAGGGTTCCTTCTTCTCCACATCCTTGCCAACAAGTTGTTTCTTGTGTTGTTGATTTTAGCCATTCTGACAGGTATAAGGTGACATCAAATTTTAGTTTTTATTTACATTTCCCTGATGGTAAGTGGTTACGAGGATCGCATCTTTTCATGTGTCTGTTAGCCATCTGTATGTCTTCTTTGGAGAATAGAGGCCCGTTGACATTTTTTTTTCTTGTCTTTTATGAAATTTTTGTTCCCAAGTGTATTAGGAAATTACTAATTATTACTATTGGTAGTAGTATTATTCTAGAGGAACATAACCATAACTGATTGATTGATTGAATGATTGGAATTGGTTCTATAAACACCTAGAAGTAATGTTCAATCTGGGTACTCTATTACCAGTCAAGTTTTTTTTTTAATATTTTATTTATTTATGAGAGACACACACACAGAAAGAGAGGCAGAGACAGGCAGAGGGAGAGGCAGGCTCCACACAGGGAGCCCGATGTGGGACTCGATCCTGGGTCTCCAGGATCACACCCTGGGCTAAAGGCAGATGCTCAACCGCTGAGCCACCCAGGCATCCCAACAGTCAAGTTAACACATAAAATTAGCCATCACACCAGAAAAGGCAGGATTTCTTTTATCCTTTCCTTTTTTTTTTTCCTGATTCAGTTGGTGTAGTAAACCATTGGCTATCAAAATACTCATGGTTTTTGGACTTTGTATTGGTAAATATTCATGATTGTGATATGTAAAAATGTATGATGCATACTGTATAATCTTAACTCAATAAAAACATTTGCTTAGTTCTGTATATACACACATAGGACCTAGCAGGACACATCAGAGTCTCAAGTGCTTAAGACTGTTGATAGGGTTTGTGTACTTTCTTTCCTGTGTTTTTCAGTTTTCTATGTTAACTTTTAACAAACATGACACCAACATCTCAGTGATGTCAGCAACAAAGGCTAATCACTCACTTGCTCATGTTTGCACTGGCTAGTAGATTAGTTTCCCAGAGCTGCTATAACAAAGTACCACAAACTGGGTGGCTAACCAACAAATTTATCCTCTCACAGTTCTGGAGGCCAGAGTTCCAAAACCAAGGTGTTGGGAGTGTTGGTGTCTTCTGGAGATACTTTCCTAGCTTCTAGTGGTTGCCAACAGTCCTTGGAGTTCTAAGCTGTAGCTGTATCACTTGGATCTCTGGCTGCATTGTCACATGGCCTTCTTCCATGTATGTCTCTGTGTTCTCTCTCTCTTTTTTTTTTAAGGTTTATTTACTTAGAAATAGAGAATGTGGGCAAGTAGGGGTGGGGGCAGAGAGACAGGGAGAGAGAATCTCAAGCATACTGCCCACTATGTGGGGCTTGATCTTACCACCCAGGAGATCATGACCTGAGCTGAAACCAAGAGTCAGATGCTTAACTGACTGACCCACCCAGGCACCTCCTGTGTGTTCTCTCCTCTTCCTCTTCTTCTTGTTCTTTTTTTTTTTTTTTTAAGATTTTTATTTATTCATTTGATAGAGAGGAGAGAGCACAAGCAAGAGGAGTAGCAGGCAGACGGAGAGGAAGAAGCAGGCTCCCCGCTGAGCCTGATGTGGGAGTCTTCCAGGATCCTGAGATCATGACATGAGCTAAAGACAGATGCTTAACTGATTAAGCCACCCAGGCACCCCATGTTCTTTCTTCTTATGATGACACCAGTCAAATTAGATTGAAGGCCATTTCTAGTACATTCTCATTTTAACTTTGTACCTACAAAGACTCTTTTCCAAATAAGATCCCACTCACAGGTACTGGGGACTAAGCTTTATCTTTTTGGGGGAATACAGTTCAGCTCACAACAGTTGCAAGTCACTGATGGCTCTGTTCCTGCCAGACGTGTCTGGACCCAAACTGAACAAGGGTCCTGTTCTTGTGGCAGGAAGAAACAATTGCTCTCAAAGAATACATTCAGATGAGGCATGTACCGAGTTTGATTACAGAACAAGTTTGTCACATGCCATGGCTTGCTTCATGTCACGAGTTCCTGCCTCAAGTTTGTGTTTGTCCAAAACCCACATCATTTCACAGCCATGGAGTTCCTGTCAAGATCCAATCTGTTTTAATTCCTATTTTGTTTTGTTTTTAATTGATTTGGAGCTATTTCTCCTTTCATAACTTAACTCTAACAAAAATATCCTCTCCTGTGAATCTGGTCAAAGCTTCTTTGAAGAAGTTTGAAATCTTTCTTAAGAATTCGCAGGCAGGGTGCCTTGGTGGCTCAGTCAGTTGAGTGGCCAACTCTTGATTTCAGCTTGGGTATGATCTCAGAGTCATGAGATCAGGCCCCACATCAGCTTCCATGCTCAGTGTGAAGTCTGCTTGAGATTCTCTCCCCCTTGGTCCCTCCCCCTGCTTGTGTGCACTCTCTAAATAAATCTTTTTTAAAAAGTTTTGAGAGACAGTGAGTGAGTGAGAGAGAGAACGTGCACATGCAAGGGTAGGGGCAGAGGAAGTGGGAAAAGCAGACGCCCTGCTAGGGTTAGGACTGGAGTGGATGGCAGTGGAAGGCAGATACTCAACCAGCTGAGCCACCCAGGTGCCCCAAATGAATAAATATTTATTTTTAATTTTTATTTATTTATTTTTTTAAAATATTTTATTTATTTATTTGAGAGAGAGACAGAGCAAGCACACATACAAGCAGGCGGTAAAGAGGAATGGGAGAAGGAGACTCCCCACTGAGCAGGGAGCCCAAAATGGGGCTTGATGCCAGGACCCTGAGATCATGACCTGAGCCAAAGGCAGATGCTCAAATGACTGAGCCAACCAGTTGCCCCCCCACCAAATAAATACATATTAAAAAAAATCACAAGTATCTTCAGCTGATTAGATGGAAGAAACACCTGAGAAAAAAATTAACACTTAAGATTCTTTTAAGAAAATATAGTAGTTTCTGAAATATATTTAGTATATGACAATATATAGTTAACACAGTAATTTCACTTACAGTCCATAAATATTTCCAAGTGAAATACTTGCACAATATCCACATCAGTGGGATGAGCTCTAGATATTGCTCTGGAGTCTTGGTCTATATGATGATGCTGAGGGCAGCCGGGCAAGAATGACAGGTTGTTTGCTCTACATCTGGTTCCATTTTGTTAGGCATTTTGGATATAGGACTGTGGTTCTAGTGTATTTGCTAACTGCGTGATAGAAATTGCATATTCATCTCTAGGAGTTGGGGAACAGGAAGGTGTTCACTACACCTTTCAACTTCAGGAAGTGGACAAAGTTACCTAGCAGAGGCATGTGGCCTTTAAAGTCATTGTTTAGAAGTTTCAGAGCACAAGTTGTATTCTTGTGTGTGTGTGTTTTCCAAGTGATCACCAGATAAATCTAGCTACCATCTGTCATCATACAAAGTTGTCACATATAATTATCTTTCCTATGCCAAACATTATATTGTGTATCTTATTTATTTTATAACTGAACATTTGCTTTCATTTTTTTAATTTTTAATGTTAACATAACTGAACATTTGTATCTTTTAACCCCTTTCCCCTATTTTGCTCATGCCCCTACCCCATTTCCCTCTGGTGATCATCAGATTGTTCTCTATACCTCTAGATTGTTCTCTATGAGTCTGTTTCTTTGTGTGTGTGTGTGTTGTTTTGTTTTTTAGACCATTACATATATGAGTGAAGTCATACAGTATTCGTCTTTCTCTGACTGATTTCACTTAGCATAATACCCTCTAGGTCCATCCATGTTGTCACCCATGGCAAAATTCTATTCTTTTTTATGGTTGAGTAATATTACATTTTATATATATACATTCACATCTCCTTTCCCCATTCATCTATTAATGGATACTTTAGTCACTTCCATATCTTGGTTATTGTAAATAATGCTTCAATGTACATAAATGTGCATATAACTTTTCAAGTTAGTGTTTTTGTTTTCTTCTGATAAATAGAAGTGGAATTGCTGTATCCTATGGTAGTTCTGGCTTTTAACTTTTTTAAAGGAACCTCCATACTGTTTTCCATAGTGGTTGTACAATTTTGCATTCCTACCAAGAATGTGTGAGAGTTCTCTTTCTCTCAAAAGCTTGTGTTCTTTTGTGATTTTTTTCGCTTATTTATTTTTTTGTCTTTGAAGTTAACTTGTTATACTTCATCTAGGGATCACCTATGAAAACATGTAAAAGCACTCAACATAATTGGAAATGTCATATAAAACCATGATAAGATGTCATCATGCACCCTATAGAATGGCAAAAATTTGAAAGACTCACCACACTGAGTGTTGGTGAGGATATACAGCAACTGGATTCTTATATACTGCTAGCGGGAATGTAAAATGGTACTACCACCTTGTAAAAGAGCTTGGTGGTATTGTGTATATATGTGTAGGTATCTGAATAAGGGGCCACAAATTGGATATTAGGAGACAAAAAAAATGTATTTGTAATACCAGCTATCTGGGCATCCTTAGCCTAGTCAAAGTGACACATAAAATAACCTTGTAGCAACTAGAGTAGGAGGCCAGGAGAATTATAAATATTCTTGTTAGGACATAATTCAAAGTCTCAACCAGTGACAGTGGCTTCGCACACTGTACTGGTCAGATCTGTAATTACAGGGTTTTTATTCATTTATTCCTTCAGTCATTTAACACATATTTAATGTATGCAAGGGCACGATGAGCAGGACCCAGTCCATGTCCTCAAGGGATTTGCCATCTGAAATTAAGGTGGACAAGTAAATCAATAACTTTAATATAGTCTGATCAATGCTATGATCACATGATGTGTCACAAGTTCAATTTCACTAATAGAGTGCCACCAGGGGTGCTTAGTCCTAAGATACAGAGCTCACAGCCAAAACAGTAGAGGAACACTCTAGATAGAAGATATGAAATCTAGATCTTTCTGTGTTCCCTGTTCAAATATGGAATTTTTGGTTTGGTGATATGCAAGGGAATGTATTTGGATCAGGAATTCAGGGGTAGCCTCTCTGAGGAGGTAACGTTCAAAGAGATATCTGACAGACAAGAAGGGGAAACAACTAATGCAAAGGCCTAGGGGTACATGGTACATTTAGAGTACCTGGAAAAAGGCCAGATGACCAAAGCATAGTGACTCCTACAGGCCAGATCACAGTGGCATCATTTGGGACAAGGTGGTTAGATTTCATTTTCAAGGCAATAGGAAACCATTGGAGTACCTTAACCAGAGATCATCAGATCTAACTTATATGAGCCCGCAGAAGTAGGGCTCATTTGTCATTGTTCACTCTACCTAACTCCTCTTTGAGCAAAGTATAGCAACACTCAGAACTACCAAACTTTTGTGGCTATCCGTAGCTGACAAATACATGGTTATATGTACTTCCGGATTCAGAAGAGTGGTTTCTAATCAGTTTTTCTTTGATATTTCCTAGCCAGAGACAAACAAACAAAACCAAGGAGAGCCTTGACAGAGCTCTTTAAGAAATCTATAGGGCTCGAGGGGACTTTTTAGGGTAATGAAAATATCTGTATCTTGATTGTGGTAGTGCTTACGCAGGTGTATACAATTTGTCAAAACCCATCAAACTGTAGACTTACAATAGGGGCATTTTATTGTATGTAAATTATACCTCATTAAAGTTGATGTGAAAAAGGAAATTCTCTGAGCACTGTAGGCAAATACAGAGGAGGGGTGCTTTGTTCTTTTTCAAGAGTGCTAGAGACGTCTCATACTTGATGCTGTTGGAGCAGCTCGTGGAAGAATGAGGAGGGGTAGTGTGGCCATTTAAACCAAGATTCCAAAATTCTGTGACACTCCTCACCTGAAGACCTGTGACTGCTGTGCAGCCACACTCTTGCAGACTGTATACCTTGGGTGTGTGAAGACTGAGTGAGACCAAAAAAATGTCCTGGAGATGGTGATGGAGACAGTGATTTATTGGGGGAACTTACTTACCTACAGGAGGCCCAGAAGCAGCAGACTTGACATAACATCCGCTGCTGGGATCTACACCAGCAGTTTTTATGCTGCAGCAACTGGCTCAGCAACTACCTGTGGCCAGCAGCGCTCCAAGGAGAGGAAGGCCTGCCATACAAGCATTCTTTGTTACAAAGAAGCTGTACCAGGTTGGCCACCCCTGGAGTCCCTGACCTTGAATGCTGATCATGTTTTTCTACATATCCTGTTTGATAGGAATATAGAGGAAGGATGGGATCTGTACATTTTCAAGATAGTGATTGACAGGGGCCCTCAGGGTGTGCTTGCACAAACCAGCCAGCCAGTGTGTACCTTATACTCCTTGATCACCAGAATAAGGTGGAAGTGATGCTGTGCCAATTTCTGGGCCCAGCTTTTGAAATGAGTGGCTTCTATTTCCTGTCCCTCAAACACTTTCTTAAAACTCGACTGCCATGCTGTGAGGAAGCCCATGCAGTGCAGTCTGTGGAAAAGGTGGGTGGAGAGGCTCCTGTGGAAAGAAGCTGAGGGCCCCTAAGCCCCCACCCCTCAGCCTCAGCTGAGTTCTCAGCCAGGGGCCAGCCTCACTTGCCAGCCATGTGAGTGAGCCATCCTAGAAATGGGTCTTTCAGTCCCTGTGGAACACCCCCCACCCCATGCCAGCCGATGCTGTCTGAAACAGAGCCAAGCTCTCTGCTGAAACCCGACCAAACTGCAGATGTGTGAGCTAAAGAAAAGATTGTTGTTTCAACCCTCTAAGCTTTAGGATGGTTTGTTCTCCAGCAATCCTTTTTATCTTTTAACCAGATAAAAAGGGTATTGTGGGCCCCATCCAATTCTAACATCTGTTACAGGCCCACACCCGTTTACTCAAAATCCTCAAGGTGAGCTGTAGTTCAGAATTCAGGATTTTTGATTTTAGGATTTGGAATTTTTGATATGGTACTTATACCATATTTTCATAACATCCTCTGTGTGTATTAACAAAAATTCAACTGAAATTTTAAGGTTCTAATTTGCTTTATTAATCAAGTCCTGAATCAGTCAGCATCCCATCTAGCAAGTAGAGGGGAGCTCCAAGGGGCTACAGAAAGGGAAGGTTTTTATTTTTTTAAAGATTTTATTTATTTATTTTTCTTTTTTTTTAATTTTTATTTATTTATGATAGTCACAGAGAGAGAGACAGACAGAGACACAGGCAGAGGGAGAAGCAGGCTCCATGCACCGGGAGCCCAACGTGGGACTCAATTCCGGGTCTCCAGGATCGCGCCCTGGGCCAAAGGCAGGCGCTAAACCGCTGCGCCACCCAGGGATCCCAGGGAAGGTTTTTAAAAGGCAGGACACGAATGTTATAACCAGAAAAAAGGGATTATTTCAAGGGAAGTCACCTTTTTTTTTAGGGACAAAGGGACTTAGTAAGTTGATTACCTCAGCTTTCTTTGGGGGACAGAGAGTGCCCATGTGACAGATAATCTTACTGTTTCTGACCAGGAAATTCCTTACTGACTGGTCACGACTACATTTCTAGGGAAGATTGAAAGTATAATTAGATTAGTTATTAAGCTCCGATTTGGTTACGTGCCCTAGCATAAATGACTCCATATTGGGCCCATGGTATTCTTTTTAACATGAGTAATGCAAAATACTAACTTATTCATAGAAAAATATACAGATAGGCACACTGTGTATGACAGTTAAGACCAAAGTAGCCCAAAGTCAGGCTTTGTAGCAAGTGAATTTACTGTGAAAGAAATTTTAGTTGTTACAACTAGTTTGGATTTTGATTTTGAAACTGCCTTTATGGGATGATTGATGGAACTGTAGTTTGGCCTGCCTGGAAAGTAGGGAAAGAAAGACGGTGTGTAGGGAGAAAAAAAGGAGGTCAGTGGGTAAAGAAGAGTCTTGTAACCCGATTTACTGGCCTGAGATTTTGAAGTTTATTCTGTGGCTGTCGGGGTCAGGGTCAGATCGCTAGCTCCGGTGTAGAGCATGGGGTGATGGCCAGCCCGAAGCAGAAATGTCACATGGTGGGGACCACAGTCATGGTAGCAGTGGAGATAGAGAGGACACATCTTTTTAAGTGTCAGGATGCAGAGAAAAATGATTTATCATTTAATATTTATCCTGTATGTTTGGGGTACTTGCGGACACAAGCTCACAGATTGAGGCCACCGTAATGAAAGCAAAGGAGAGTTCCTCTACCCAATACACAAATAGCCAATAAATAACAGACACTGTGCTTTTGCAGTGAAGAAAAGTAGGTATTTACTGGCATGGTGCCCCCTAAGAGAAGGGGGAACTAAGGCTTAAAATTCCTTGATGACTCGCAAGTGAGGGTTTTTAATTTATTCATTTTTTTAAGATTTTATTTTGAAGTAATCTCTCCACCCAACGTGGGGCTCAGACTTACAACCCCTGAGATCAAGAGTCGCATATTCTACTGACTGAGCCAGCCAGGTGCCCTGGGCACGAGTGAGGGTTTTTATTCTTTTTATTTTTTTAAAGATTTTTAATCCATTCATGAGAGAGAGAGAGAGAGAGAGAGAGAGAGAGAGGCAGAGACACAGGCAAAGGGAGAAGCAGACTCCATTCAGGGAGCCCGATGTGGGACTTGATCCTGGAACTCCGGGATCACGCCCTGGACGGAAGGCAAGCGCTAAACCACTGAGCCACCCAGGGATCCCCAAGTGAGGGTTTTTAAAGGCAAAATTTGAGGCAGGTGTCTCCCAGAAGGCGGATGCTGTTGATTGGAGGCCCAAGAGATCATGTTCTCAAATGGTACTCCGTAGTTTTTAGTACGGCTTCAACTCTTACCTCGAACTGTGTTCCATCTCAAGAGACTTGGAATCTGAAAAATATCTTTGTTCTGTATGTTAGACATTTCTTTAGATATATCTGGTGATTATATCTTTAGGGTGGTGCTGATTAACTACTCATAAGCTAGTGAGGTTGCATTCCTCCTACGTATTCCTTTGAATGATAAGCAAGCAACCCCATCACCCTAGGCCTATGTGTTCCTTGGCAAGTATGGCCAGGCCTGGGGACCACAATGTGAGCTCTAGTATTCATTCTTTCATCTGTACTAACAAGATGGATGCAGGCTTCCCTGCTGGCCCTGGGAATCTGCCTCTCACCCACCAGCTGCTCCATCAGTAACCCTGACCCAGTCCGGGGGATACTGAGTAAGGGACAGATAAAGCTCGGCAGGGACAGATAAGAAGAGGCCCCAGAATCAGGCTCCCATAAATCCCAAGGACAGTGAGATGCAACAAAACCAGAGATAAAGAAGTAGATCCGGCCACCTGGCTCCAAAATGCTAGGGAGTATCTTCCTTTGATGGCTACAGAATAATCACAGAGACCAGACTCAGAACCAGCCATATGTTATTCACTTAAGACGGCACAAGGAATCTCAAGACCATCATCTCCAGCCAGAAAACCTTCAGTGGCAACCCTGTCGGGTCCCCTCTCACTTCTGAGAGCATTCTCTGTATCCTTGCTTAATACAGCTTTACTCACTCTCCTTTGTCCTAGAGATTCATTCTTCAATTCTGTGAGATAGAACCAAGGTCTCCTGCCTCAATACCAATGTGCAGGCCCATTGGATGGGAAGCTCTGATGTGAGAGCTGTCAGGGAGGAAGAAGCCTCTGGGCTTGGCAGCCAATTTGATTGGGAGACATGGAGAGGGTGATGGGTGTGACACTCAGGCTTCTGTTAGGACCGTAGGGTAGATGGTGGTGCCACTCTTGCTAAATCTCTTGAGGATCACTCTTGACTATAAGGTCAGATTCCATGGCAGAGCTTTGGGGTCATTATCCTGAAGGTGGTAATTGAAGTCTCCGGAATATGTGAGATTGGCTGGGAAGGTTTCCAGAAACAAGGGAGACAGGGGACGGGGCATCCTTAATATCTTTTAATCCATCTCAATTCCTCTGTACAAGCCCAGAATCCTAACTAGACCCACCCTCCCACCTTCCTATCACCACAGATCGCAAGTCATTGATCAAAGGGTTGAGGTTTGTGTCTGGCAAGGTCCAACTTTCAGGTCAAGCTCCTTATAAATAAATAAGAATCTTCATACCACATGAAGCCTTTGATGACCTGAGGGCCTTGATTGGAGGGCAAAGTGCATCTTTGAGGGGCAAAAGACCCAGGAAGCCAGAGGATTCGATGGACCTCTCAGACCACTTGGGCCTTTGTTTCTTGCTATGCATAAAAAAAGTCTGAGTCAAAAAAAAAAAAAAAAAAAGTCTGAGTCTCCTCTGAAGGGGAAAGCAGAGGTGGGGGGGCAGGTGGAGGAAGGGGGAAAAAGGAGACTTTATCTTTTAATCCTACACATTTGCATATTTTTAGAAACACTTTACAGGAATGTATTCTGCATTCGTGTATTGTGTAAATATATTAAATATATATATATATATATATATATATATATATATATATATACCATAGAAAATAGATTCTGGCACTTTTCTTGTGATTTGTTGTACAACATGATTAATAGCAGTCTCTGTGACAAAAATTGTTGCAGTGTGGCGCGCTGATGAAATAAGCGTAGGATTTCCTCCTCAGTTGTCCCTTTGGCAAATTCTCTGCACAAATAGTTGCCTCAGGTGCATTTCTTTATCAGGTCTGGGGAGAGCTGAGGCAAAGGCAAGAACTGAGCAGGAGCCACAGGGTAAAGGTGATCAGACTTTCTCTGCTTAATAAAGAAAGACAGGGAGGTGACGGCCTCCAATGGAGTTCAGGACGTGCTGCCCCAAAATATGGCACCTTTGTGTATTGAATATTTTAAGCTGGAGGAGTTTGAGAAAGCGGCAGAAACAGGAAGGTCACTCTGATCTTCCCCCTCCTGCCCTTCTTCTCTGAAACAGGCCATCACACTTTCCTATGGGAGATGCCCTCTCCCGCTACCTCGAGAAAGGGAACATCCTGAGCTGACTCGAGGGATGCAGAGAAGAATGCTAACAAACAGATCTCGTTGAGTTTCTGTCCGTGGTTTATCATACTTTCCTCCTGCTCCTTAACCTTTCCTATCCCTCCAAGATGCCCATTCTTCATCAAACGTACTCAACATAAAGGTGCTCAGGTCTGTTTCTTTGGGTTCCCATTTCCCTATGAAGGCACCCATGCCATGTAAAACAGACTTTACATCAATTTCTTTGCTCTTTCTATCTGCATTGAGCAAATTTTTAAATCCAGCCAGAGACTGGCCTAAGAAGGTCTAGGAAAATTCTTTCCTCTCTTATACCACCTCACGCCTTCCACATTAGGATGTATTGATGCAAATTGACTTGAACTCTAATTTGAGAAGAAAACAGAGTTTTATTTGAAACTGAATAGGACAGCTGCCCAGGAAACACGATCTTCAGAGGGAAGAAAGTGCTCCAGAGAATGAACATTTTTTACGGGGTTATGTGTTTTTTGTACGTAAAGAGCCATAAATCAATATGTCAAGGGTTCATTCTTATAAAAGTTCGAAAAAATTATAGATTAACATGTAAGCAGGAATTGCAAGTTTTAATGTTGTAGAATGCAAGGACTAGGGGCATTGATCAATATCTGAAGGACATGATGTTTCCCTTAGGCTACTCATTTGCAAGGCAGATGCACAATGCATGCTTGACCAGCCATAAATCAGGTTTTTAGTTTAGACAAAGTTTATATACAGTTATGTCGACTTAGATATAAAATGGCTTCCCTTATTTATCAGGCCTTTAGAAGGTTGTCTCTCGTCATTTCCTCCTTTCTGATCAATAATCTTTCAACAGAGGGGCGCCTGGCTGGCTCAAGTCAGTAGAGCCTATGACTCTTGATCTTGGGGTTTTAAGTTCAAGCCTCATGTTGGGTGCAAAAATTCATTAAAAATATAATCTTTTAAAAAAATCTTTTGATATAAAGCATTGATGATCATTATTTTGTCCCTTGATAAGATCTGAGGATCTTATCTGCCCTGGTTGCATCATATCCCTTGATGATAGGTGTCATGAGCATGCTATCTGCGAAGGTACACACAAATAGTACCTTTCACAGCATTAGCTTTATTTGGTCATACAGAGAGGTTAACATAATTATAAAGCAGGTTCAGGATTACAAACTCAGTGATATTTTACCGTGTGTTTGAACTTGGCTTCTTGCACATCATACAAAGCAAAGCACAAGACAAGTTGCACAACAAAGATAAGATAGAATGGGGTGGGTGCCATGGGGGTGGGGGAATAAGAAGTTAATGAACCAAACTTCAAGTCTGGGAGCACCCAGCTAAGATGAAGCCCTGATCTGGTCCAGGTCTGCTCTCAGCACTTGCTGCTTATTATGGTCCTACAATGGAGGATCTCTGTTATGTTTAGAGATCATCTGGGCACAACCTTCAGTTGCCTTTTTTATGTGGTCAGACGTGAAAGGGTCAGTGCCTAGAACGTTGGATGGTTTGCCGCATAAATCCTCCCTTTATAAAGGGATTTAATCAGTTTTGGGCTTTGCAGACCTTCTCTGGTTCTGCTGGTTCTCAGTTCTGAGGACTGTGTCCTTAGCTGGTGCTAGTTTCAGCAAAATGTGGTCTTCACTGAGATTCCTTTGGTCACTTGCATCATTTTTTGGCCTACGTTACTGCTTGACATGGGTGACTCCATCTTACTCTCACCACAAGGCCCAATGTAAGTTGCCCAGGAGTCTACACTGGGGAGTCAGCAGTGTAGTCTTTCATAGGAATGTTATAATTGATTTATTTTTATTTTCAGTGAGATTGAATTGTCATGCAAACATCATACGTGTGCTTTGTGGTGAGTTTTTGCCATTGCGTTTTTTGATAACATATGGTAGAGGCAGTTAGGTTCTCACAGGATGCCTTGAAGCCAACCAAGAAGTCATGGCTAGCTGGAAACTCAGAGGCCTGTCCTGGCAGCACTCCAAACAAAGCCACAAGTAGCCGGATCAAACCAGACAGGCCCAAGACAGCTGACAAAGTAGGCGGGAAACCCCTGACCAAATATGGAAGAACAAAAACACCCCTTCCAAGAAAGCCTCACCCTAAGTAATGAATATTCCACCCTTTACATAACAACTGTCCATAAGAGATAGCAATCCAACCCCCAGGGCATTCAGTTTTCTCTCCTCTCTTGAGGGCTCCTGCTCTCACACCTCAAGCATGTACTTTCCTGCTGTGTCCTCCTCTGCAGTGTTGTGTCTCTTTTTGAATTCTGTCTCGGGACAAGACCAAGAGCCTTTGGTCACCTCTTTGGGATGGGCTCTGTCGAGGCCTCATGGGCCCCAGGCTGTCCCCAGGTTACCTGGCAACATATTTAAATCATAAATATAGAGATAATAGTAAAAACCCAATTAATAACATTTGAAGCAACCAGTGGGGAGTAGGTACAAATAAGAAATAGAAGCATCTAAAAATTTTGTTACATGTATTTTGATGATCTTGGACTAATTTGAGTATCTGTTTGCCTCCATCTAGTTATTTGTGCTTTGTGATCTGTTTGAGCTGATTGGCTAAAATGGTAAATAAATTTTCTGTTACTATCTGTAACGATTTTCTGGCCAGCTAATTTCTATAGTAGTACGTCTTGTAGTGGTTGTAATTCTATCTCCCAAAATATTTAGTCATCAAAATCAATATTAGTATAGTTTTTGTTAGCATCAGGCAATGTGAATTGCAAAGCCAGTATTACACCATATAGCAGTAGCATTATGACAAAAAAGTACTCCCATTAACAAAATAAATCAAGGAGTATTACTGAGATAGGGACAAACGGAGCTAGGCAGGGCTAGGTAGGGGGCCATGGAATCAGGCTCGCAAAAATCCCAAAAATGCTGAGGTGTAGGGAAACCAGAGATAAGGGAACTAGCCAGACCATCCTGCCCTAGGTATGGGTGGGGAGGGTGTCTTTTTTATGACAGTCATTACTGACCAACAAAGAATAACCAGACCCCAAAGACATAAACCATTAAAGATGTTGTCACTGGCCCTTAGTGGTGATATGAATGATGTTAAAAAGGACTTAGGTTCCCTGGTTAGCTTTCAATAAAAGACCAACCCTACAAGCCCTCAGTGGCAACCCTGTTGGGTCCCCTCTCACTTCTGAGAGCTTGCTCTGTATATTTGCTTAATAAACTTCTCTTGCTTTACTCACTCTCCTTTCTCTGCAATATTAATTCTTTGCCTCCATGAGACAAGAACCAAGCTCTCCCATGTCGTTACAGAGGTATTTTGTTCTGATTTGAGTGGATGTTGTCAAATATTAGGTCATGGTTTAGTATTATTGGCAGTCACCTAATTTGGAGTTGCCAAATTACCTTTTCCAGCATCAGAAGGAGAAGAAGACCATAATTTGTGGGGGACTTATAATAATAAATGGTTATCTTCCTGTTGGATTGTTTGGTCTATTTGTTTTGTAATAATTAAGTTTTCAGAAACCAGATTGTGGTCTTCATCAGTGCCTTCTAAATCTAAAATCATTTCACCTTTTTGAGAAATGTTTGAGCATTATATGTGTTTGAATGGTCTCACTCTATAAGACAATTGGGGGCATAGACTACACAAAGACATGATTTCATCATATTTCCTAAATGGAAAGTTATTGGTTCTGATTCAAATGCTGAAATTGTCAGATTTGAAACCCCTACCATTTGAACTGAATTTTTACTCCAAGGGTGAGGGCATTGTGAGAAAGTAGGACTGAGAAGAGATAAGGTAACCCAAGTGTCTGTTCGGGTCCTTGAAGTGTCCCCTCCAGTAGTGATGTTGACTTCTCCTAAGGTATTAGGAGCATCCCTAGTCTTTTTGATTTTATTATTCTCAGTGTCCCACTTAAACCTGTGACAGTCTTGCTTGAAATGCTCAGGGGTTTTTGTTTTTGTTTTTGTTTGCAATAGCAGCAGAGCCCATCTTCTCAAGCCTTTGGGATTTTGAAAAGGCATCTTCGTGGGACCATTAAGCTGTTGTAATTGTAAATTCATAACTTAAGGTTCTTTTTCCTTTTCTTTCTTTTGTAAAGACTTAGAAAGGTGATCCCCAGGGCACCTCAGTGGCTTAGTTAGTTGAATGTCCAACTCTTGGTTTTGGCTCAGGTCGTAATCTCAGGGTTGTGGGATTGAGCCCTGTGTAGGCCTCCACCCCCAGCGGGGAGTCTGCTTGGGGTTCTCTCTCTCCCTCTTCATCTGCTCCTCCCCTGTGTGTGCTCTCTCTTTTTCTCTCTTTCTCTCAAATAAATGGCTAAATAACTTTTTTTTTAAGAAAGTTGATCCACAAGGGTAATAAGTACTTTAGGAGGTATTGTTGCCCATCCTATGTAATATTGCTTTACTAATAAAGCCAATTCTTCATCTAGACCTTCTAGAAAGGACACATTGAAGAGCGGATCATTCTGTCGATTTTGTAAACTCTCAGGAGTTATTCCAAAGTGCTGTTTAAATGATTTTTTGAATTTTTCAAAATAGTAAAAAATGGTTTCTCCAGGTTTTTGTTTATATTGTTGAATTTTAAGGGAAAACCTCAGGGATGGCAATTCTGTACTTTTCAAGGCCTCATGTATCAGGAAATCCGTTGGTGCTTTCCATTCTGCCTTATTTATTCATTCCTTTGTTTTACTCTTAGCTATAAGCACATGTACAGACTGGTATAGGTCAGAATATCCAGGTTCATATACTCTAACAGTTAAATCGAATTCTCAAGCAATACCTGTGGGATCTTGTAAAGGGTCCAGGAAATATTTAGGTAAATATTTAAGCTCTGTTCTGATCCAGCGGGGTGAAAGTAAATGCTGCCTCACCTCTCCCTAACACAGGTTTTTCCTTAACAGGGACTGGAATAATTGTTAGTCCCTCTCTATTAATTCCTTAAATTTTGGGGGCTTCTTCCTTTGGGAAAGGAGGTAGAGGCCAAGCAGATACCTCAGGACAGAGGAATTCAGGAAGAAGGGAATATAAAGGACCAGAGTGGTCTAAAGGTGGGGAAAAGCTAGTAGCTGGCATTTCCAAAGTTTTCATCAGTTTAGCAGTAGATTCTAAAATTTTTAACTTAGTTTCCTGAGTCTGGCAGGGCAAGATGGCAGAAGAGTAGGGGGTCCTCAACTCATCTGGCTCCACCAACTTACCTAGGTAAGACAACTTATCTAGGTAAGATAACTTTCAAATCATCCTGAACACCTATGAATTTGACCTGAGATTTAAAGAGAGAATGTCTGGAAGAAAGAGAAGCATTTTTCTTCTAGCAAGAATCATCTCCGGTGAAATTTACTTAGGTCATGGTTGATATTCTTGACTCATCCCACTCATACAATCACTCTGCACTGAGCAAAATCACTAGAAGGAAGAACTCACCACAAAAGAAAAAATCAGAAACACTACTCTCTGCCACAGAGTTATAGAATATGGATTACAATTTGATGTCAGAAAGCCAATTCAGAAGCACAATTAGAAAGCTACCGGTGGCTCTGAAAAAAAGTATAAAGGATTCAAAAGACTTCATGACTGCCGAATTTAGATCTAATTAGGCCGAAATTAAACATCAATTAAATGAGATGCAATCCAAACTGGAAGTCCTAACGATGACGGTTAATGAGGTGGAAGAAAGAGTGACTGACATAGAAGACAAGTTGATGTCAAGGAAGGAAGCTGAGTAAAGAAGAGAAAGGCAAAAGACCATAAGGAAAGGTTAAGGGAAATAAATGATAGCCTCAAAAGGAAGAATTTACATATTATTGGGGTTCCAGAAAGCATATTTGAACAAATCATAGCTGAGAACTTCTCTAACTTGGGGAGGGAAACAGGTATTGAGATCCAGGAGATGGAGAGGTCCCCCCCAAAATCAATAAAAACCATTCAACACCTTGACATTTAATAGTGAAACTTGCAAATTCCAAAGATAAAGAGAAAATCCTTAAAGCAGCAAGAGATAAGAGATTCTTAACTTATATGGGGAGAAATATTAGATTAACAGCAGACCTCTCTACAGAGATCTGGCAGGCCAGAACGGGCTGGCAGGATGTATTCAGGCGCCTAAATGAGAACAGGCAGCCAAGAATACTCTATCCAGCAAGGCTCTCATTCAGAATAGAAGGAGAGATAAAGAGCTTCCAAGATAGGCAGAAACTGAAAGAATATGTGACCACCAAACCAGCTCTGCAAGTAATATTAAGGGGGACCCTGTAAAAGAAAGAAGAAACCCAAAGAAATAATCCACAAAAACTGGGACTGAATAGGTATTACGATGACACTAAATTCATATCTTTCAGTAGTTACTCTGAATGTGAATGGGCTAAATGATCCCATCAAAAGACATAGGGTTTCAGACTGGATAAAACAAGACCCATCTATTTGCTGTCTACAAGAGATTCATTTTAGTCCTAAGGACACCTCGAGCCTGAAAATGAAAGGTTGGAGAACCATTTACCATTCAAATGGTCCTCAAAAGAAAGCTGGGGTAGCAATCCTCAGATGTAAAAATTCTCAACAAGATACCACTAGGATCCAACAGTACATTAAGAAGATTATTCACCATGACCAAGTGGGATTTATCCCTGGGCTGCAAGGGTGTTTCAGCACTCCTAAAATAATCAACGTGATAGATCACATCAACAAGAGAAAAAAAAACAAGAACCATATGATCCTCTCAATAGATGCAGAGAAAGCATTTGACAAAATACAGCATCCATTCCTGATCAAAGCTCTTCAGAGTGTAGGGATAGAGAGAATATTCCTCAACATCTTAAACGCCATCTATGAAAAGCCCACAGCAAATATCATTCTCAATGGGGAAAACATTGAGAGCCTTTCCCCTAGGATCAGGAACACAACAGGGATGTCCACTCTCACCACTGCTATTCAACATAGTACTAGAAGTCCTAGCCTCAGCAATAAGACAACAAGAAGAAATAAAAAGCATTCAAATTGACAAAGAAGAAGTCAAACTCTCCCTCTCCCTCTCATCTGCGAAGACACGATACTGTACATAGAAAACCCAAAAGACTCTACCCCACGATTGCTAGAGTTCATACAGCAATTCAGCAGTGTGGCAGGATACAAAATCGATACCCAGAAATCAGTGGCATTTCGATATACTAACAATGAGACTGAAGAAAGAGAAATTAAAGAGTCAATCCCATTTACTTTTTTTTTAAGTCAAGTTTTTTTTTTTTTAAAGATTTTATTTATTCATTAATGAGAGAGACAGAGAGGCAGAGACACAGGCAGAAGGAGAAGCAGGCTCCATGCAGGGAGCCCGACATGGGACTCGCTCCCATGTCTCCAGGATCAGGCTCTGGTCTGAAGATTGTGCTAAACCACTGAGCCACCCAGGCTGCCCCACAATCCCGTTTACAATTGCACCCAAAAGCATAAGATACCTAGGAATAAACCTAACCAAAGAGGTAAAGGATCTATACCCTAAAAACTACAGAACACTTCTGAAAGAAATTGAGGAAGACACAAAGAGATGGAAAAATATTCCATGCTCTTGAATTGGAAGAATTAATATTGTGAAAATGTCTATGCTACCCAGGGCAATTTACACATTCAAGGCAATCCCTATCAAAATACCATCGACTTCCTTCACAGATTTGGAACAAATAATCTTAAAATTTGTATGGAATCAGAAAAGACCCCAAATAGCCAGGGGAATATTGCAAAAGAAAACCATGGGGATCCCGGGGTTGCTCAGTGGTTTAGCGCCTGCCTTTGGCCCAGGGCGTGATCCTGGAGACCCAAGATCGAGTCCCACATCAGGCTTCCGGTGTGGAGCCTGCTTCTCCCTCTGCCTGTGTTTCTGCCTGTGCCTCTGCCTCTCTCTCTCTCTCTCTCTCTGTCTGTCTTTCACAAATAAATGAATAAAGAAAGAAAGAGAAAGAAACAAAAGAAAAAACCAGAGCCAGGGGCATCACAATGCCGGATTTCAAGTTGTACTACAAAGCTGTGATCATCAAGACAGTGTGGTACTGGCACAAAAACAGACACATAGATCAATGGAACAGAATAGAAAACCCAGAAATGGACCCTCAACTCTATGGTCAACTAATATTTGACGAAACAAGAACAACTATCTGCTGGAAAAAGGACAGTCTCTTCAATAAATGGTGCTGGGAAAATGGGACAGCCACGTGTAGAAGTATGGAACTAGACCATTCTCTTTCACCATACACAAAGATAAACTCAAAATGGATGAAAGATCTAAATGTGAGACAAGATCCCATCAGAATCCTAGAGGAGAACACAGGCAACACCCTTTTTGAACTTGGCCACAGCAACTTCTTGCAAGATACATCTATAAAGGCAAGGGAAACAAAAGCAAAAATGAACTATTGGGACTTCATCAAGATAAAAAGCTTCTGTACAGCAAAAGAAACAGTCAACAAAACTAAAAGACAACCTACAGAATGGGAGAAGATATTTGCAAATGACCTATCAGATAAAGGGCTAGTATCCAAGATCTAGAAAGAACTTATTAAACTCAACAGCAAAAAGACAAACAATCCAATCATGAAATGGGCAAAAGACATTAATAGAAATTTTGCAGAGGAAAACATAGACATGGCCAACAAGCACATGAGAAAATGCTCCACATCCCTTGCCATCAGGGAAATACAAATCAAAACCACAATGAGATACCACCTCACACCAGTGAGAATGGGGAAAATTAACGAGACAGGAAACAACAAATGTTGGTGATCATGTGGAGAAAGGGGGACCCTCTTGCACTGTTGGTGGGAAGGTGAACTGGTGCAGCCACTCTGGAAAAGTGTGTGGAAGTTCCTCAAAGAGTTAAAAATAGAGCTACCCTACGACCCAGCAATTGCACTGCTGGGGATTTACCCCAAAGATACAGACACAGTGAAAAGTCAAGACATCTGCCCCCCCCCCCAATGTTTACAGCAGCAATGTCCACAATAGCCAAACTGTGGAAGGAGCCTCAGTGTCCACGGAAAGATGAATGGGTAGAGAAGATGTGGTTTATGTATACAATGGACTATTCCTCAGCTATTAGAAATGACGAATGCCCACCACGTGCTTCGACGTAGATGGAACTGGAGAGTATTATGCTGAGTGAAGTAAGTCAATCGGAGAAGGACAATCATTATATGGGTTCACTCATACGGGGAATATAAAAAATAATGAAAGGGATTATAGGGGAAAGGAGAGAAAATGAGTGGGAAAAACCAGAGAGGGTGACACAACATGAGACTCCTAACTCGGAAACAAACAAGGGGTAGTGGAAGGGAAGGTGGACAGGGAGATGGGGTGACTGGATGATGGGCGCTGAGGGGGGCACTTGATGGGATGAGCACTGGGTGATATGCTATATGTTGTCAAATCGAACTCCAATTTAAAAAAATACAAAATAAATAAATAAGTAAATGAAGAAATTAGTTTGCCATTCCATTTGTGTAACTTTATAGCTGGCTTTTTCCAGTTGTGCTTGCAAGAAAACTATTTTTGGTAAATTAAATTTTGGCCATTTTGGCCCTCTAACACTTAGATTATCTTTTGTTGAATTTTCCTGTTCAAACACTTGCAAATATAAATTCTGTATGTATTATGTGTAAAATCTGCTATAGTTTCTGTGGGTGGCTGTTGTGTGTTTGGGAGCTGTTAGGCTTTGAAAGCATGATTCTGTTTTCTTTTGATTTGAGTTTTAGTATAAAATCTGGACAGTTCTCTTGGGAGAGGAGAATGTAGTGGATCGAAGTGTGCCATTTATGAGCATCATTCCAGAAGACCGTGAAGCATTCTTTTAGGAGTCTTAGTTTCTCCCACTAATAGTCTAAAACCACCATGGAGGCTCTGAGCATCCTATGATGAACCCTTATATGTGCGTCTCTGGACAAGCTAAACTATTTACTATGTGAAGAAGATGGGATTCCCTATGGGACTGCTTGTCTAGAGGAATAAACTCCAGACCCTTTCACTAAGTTCTCAGTCACCTGAGGATGCCTTTTGGCTGGAAGGAGCAAGTGTCCTTTATCTTCAGAGCTGGATAATTCAGTCTCTCATTTTCTGACCAGTCAGCACTGTACAGTCTTTGAAGTTTTATTGCAAAATCAAGGTCAAATACGAATTAGCCAGCTCAAGTTTTACTCCCTTCCCTTTAGATTTCCTAGCTAGAAAATCATACCAATACAAACAAAATCAGTCTAAAAACAGCTCAAAAGAAAGTTAAGACCATCAAGTTAAAATAAGAATGTCTGGGTATCAGGAGAATTCACCAATCTACAGGAAGGTTGCTGAGAAGCTGGAGGGACACATGGGAACCATTTATCAGATTCTAGAGGACCTCAGAAAGGCCTCAGGTGGGTTTCTGTGATATACTGCTGAGTACACCAATAAATGTTCACATAAAGTGAACAGAAAAAAACTGTAATATAAGAAGGAGATACAGAGTTTTATTTGAGCCTTGGTAGGACAGCTGCCTGCAAAACACAATCTTTAGAGGGAGGAAAGTGCTCCACAGAATGAACGCGTTTTATGGGATTATATATACTTTTTACAGAAAGAGCCATAAGTCAATATGTTAGGAGTACATTCTTATAAAAGTTCAAAAAGATTATAGATTAACATGTAGGCAGGAATCACAAGTATTAACGTCATGGAATGTAAGGAGTGGGGGCATTGATCAATATCTGAAGGACAAGATGTTTCCTTAGGCTACTCATTTGCAAGGCAGATGCACAATGCATGCTTGACTGGCCATAAGTCAAGTTTTTGGTTTAAATAAAGTTTATGTCCAGTCATGCTGACTTAGAAAAAAAAATCTAAATCTAAAATGGCTTCCTTTATATACCAAGGCTTTAGTTATATTTTTTTTTTCGTCATCAGATTCTACACAGGTTTCTACTTGCTGACCTGTGTCCCATCCAGCTGAGCTTAATTGGGAGATAGAAATCTGCATTTTCTCCCAAGCCTGACTTCTGAAGTGGTGCTTGTCATAGAATGTATGTCTTGTTGCCCAGAATGTGGCTCTAGTATGTGAAAAGCAGCTATTTTTGTTCGGCATGCCTCCAGACACAAGCTAAGCACTTCGTCTGGTGTTCGTGAATGTACAACTTAATCTAAACTTGGAGAGAAGACTTACTGTGTTGATTATTAGGGAGAAGGTGTGTTGGTCTCCAAGGTGGGGCATCAGTCTGGAACTACATGTGGAGAGAGAAAGTTGGCCACTGTCCCAGGGTCTGCTCCCAGCTGTCCTGGCCTCTTGGAATACTTCATTGTATTTGTTCTAACTATCTGGATCAATAGTCATCTGCAGGCTGCCTTTAATGCATCTCATCATCACTCTGGGGGTGAGCACTATGGGGTGGTCATTCCATCACTCTGGGGTGACCAGTCCAAGTTTTCTAGGACTCCCTCCTGGGATCTGCAACCATCCTCAAGCCTAAAATTGTTTTTTGTACATGATAATATAACTTCATATGGGGGTTTATTTCTGGGTTAGGGGTGCTGTTAATTGCAGAGATTCCTATGGGAATCCTCACCCTGCTAAATAGACCAAGTAGCCGGTGAAATGGCTCAAGCCTTAGGGTGCAAGCAAGCCAGTCTGGATGTCTTGGTCAGAGTGGTCTTAGACAATAGAATTGTTTCTTACTCTCTATTGTTGGCCAGCCAAGGGGTGGACTGTATCCTGACCCAACTGTATTGTTTAGTTCAAAACTGGTATCAAGGTAGAGCAATTGGACTCTTATATCTAGAAATAGGTAGAATGGCTGATCAGCAACCGAGAACCTCTTCTCTTGTCTGCTGTGGGATCCCTTAATTCTGGTTTTGGGGAGGGCTTCAGGTGTTAGGATCTTCCTTTTCCTACTTGCCTTTCTAATCATCTTTCAGTGTCTCCTACAGCAAAACCAGACAGTAGTAGCCTCACAATCCTTATGGTTCAACAGGGACAGGTACAAGTCTGCTGGTAGAGTGGAATATGACACGCAGCAGCTATCCTTTGAAATTAGAAGGATTGAGAGGCAAGGATAAACATGTCCAGAGACTGCTTCCCCATAGACAGGCTTCCTAGGGAGGAAGTTGACTTCCTGTGGACAGAGTCTGTTTGGGTTACAGAAGCTGGTTAAAGCTGAGAGTGAAAAGAATAAACACTCTGGCAGAATGCTGATGTAGTGAAACTGGGTTGAGGTAGTATGTCCTATCAAATGTCTGTATCCACAAGAATTGAACCACAGCCCAAGGTCATCAAGGAGAGGCTTATGTATCCTCAGCCACAGAACTGGTAAGTCCAGAGGTTAGAGTTCATCTCCTGCACTCCTATTTGGCTCTGGTAAGACAGTGAGCACTGGAGGGGAGAGGGGTCACACACCTGCCACTGCCCCATCTCTATCATCTCCTCTAATAAACACTATTCCAGACTTAGTGTCTGTGTGTTCAGCCACCTACCCCTTATGGGCATTTTCTCAAAAATGCCCATAAACTCATTTCTATACTTCATCCTGAATTCTTGGCATCCTAGGACTAGTCCAGATAACCTTCCTTATGAAAGAGAAATGATCTGAGATATTTCTCCCCAATAAATTAAGAAGAAAAGCAATGAGATGAGCATGTCCACATGACATCAAAACAGATTTAACATAGGAAAAGGGCACAGGACCAGCTGGGTCATTTGATGACTTAAATGAAAAAAAAAAAAAAAAAAAAAAAGAAGACTTGTTTTATTATTTGCATATTCTAGGAGGAAATGAGAGAAATATATGGTAAACCAAGGACAGCATTTTTCCCTCATTCACATGTGATATGAATAGGAGTACTTTTACAAAGCTTCCTACCAATATTTAAGGTTTTTTTGTCCCAATATGTTTTAGAAGGCAGAGACATAGTTTAAAGAATTTCATAATTATTAAATTTAAGCTATTATAACTGAACTTTATTGCTTGCTGCCTAGCACCCATTCCTTCCCATTGGTCATAACTGGATAGATCCTACCTACAGATTCGGGGGCTGTACCCACTCAGTTTAATGCAATTGCCGAAAACCACTTCACTTCCTAGGACTTGTGATTGCCTTAAGAATATATGTCCATGTGACCAGATTTGCCCTACAAGAGGCAATTAGCTGCTGGTTAATTCTGGGAAAGGCTTCTTCTCTTTTCTAACACAGTACAGGGAAAGAGGCGTCTTCTAATTGGGATGAAGTCTATAGCCCTGGATGTCCTTGCAGTCATCTTGGGACCACACTGGAGGCCGATATGGGGAGGGAAAACCTTTCTCTCCCCTCTTAGGTTCAGTAGCTGGGGCTAAGAATTAAATTCACATAAGATAGATTAAAGGAGAAAAGTATACACATTTTATGTAATATTTTCATGTATACATGGGAGTCTTCATGAGGAAAATGAAGACCCCAAGAAACCATGAGACCTAAAAGTTCACAAGGAGCAATAAATTGTGGGGATGTAACAGGAGGCCAAGGGGCTTGGGCTAGGGGCAGTAAAGTGTGAGACAATAGCTAGGAAATATGTGGGGGAAAGCTGATGAAATGAATACAAGGATTCTGTTAGCAGGTTGGTCTGGACAGATCCTTGTTGGTATTGACTACCAGTCTTGTGATAAGAATGTTCTCCTCGGGATCCCTGGGTGGCTCAGCGGTTTGGCGCCTGCCTTTGGCCCAGGGCGCGATCCTGGAGTCCCGGGATCGAGTCCCACGTCGGGCTCCCGGCATGGGGCCCGCTTCTCCCTCCTCCTGTGTCTCTGCCTCTCTCTCAATCTCTGTGTCTATCATGAATAAATAAATCAATAAATCTTTAAAAAAAAAAAAAAAAAGAATGTTCTCCTCTTCCTGGTGCAGAGAGGGTAACTTTCTCATGCCAAATTTTTTGACTTCCTTTTAGGTAGAAAGAAAGGTTAGAGAGCCCTTCCTGCATTTGCTGCTTCTCAAATGCCTTCAGCTCAAGGTAATCAATATGCCAACGTGGTGAGGAGAGTGAAATATGCCACCTCCAAATGGGCCACTTTGGCAGTGGATTATTTTGAAGTGAAGATAATCAAGACCTAGCAAACTCAAGAAAAGCTTTTGCCTCTTTCTTAACTGTCTACAAGAATTTAGATGGGGTTCCTGGCCCAGAATGAGAGTAACATTTTATCCAACTCACCTAATTACCAAACATCTGCTCTTCTTATCTTCCTGTGAATCACTCTCCTCCCTTGTGAAGCCCCAGACCCCTGACGCATTCCCTAGCTCAGGATGTTATGTAAGCCTTAACTGCCTGACTGCTTTGGGGTCTCTCTCTCTCTCTTTTTTTTAAGATTTAATTAATTTATTCATACAAGACACAGAGAGAGGCAGAAACACAGGCAGGGGGAGGAGAAGCAGGCTCCATGCAGGGAGCCCGATGTGGGACTCGATCCCGGGACTCCAGGATCACACCCTGAGCCAAAGGCAGATGCACAACCGCTGAGCCACTCAGGCGTCCCTGGGGTCTCACTTTTTTAAAAAAAGATTCATTTACTTTTGAGAGAGCAGGGTGGGGCAGAGGGAGAAGGAGAGAGAATCCCAGGCAGACTTTCTGCATGGGGCTTGATCTCAGGACCCTAAGATCATGACCTGAGCTGAAAAAAAGAACAGATGCTTAACTGACCGCACCACCCAGGTGCCCCTGAATGTCGTCATATTTTTAGTGGGACTCCTATACATATAAAATTAAATTTTTTTTCTCCTTTTAATCTACTTTCTGTCATTTTATTGTTAGACTATCCAAAGAACGTAGAAGGGTAAAATGAAAAATTTTCTGCTCCTACAGCAGATTTTGGGGTGGCATGTTCTGAATGCTTCTATGGCCTTAGCTTGAAGCCAGTTTTAGAGAAGACAAAGATACTTCAAAAGAGGGACACCTGGCCAGCTCAGTTGGAAGAGTGCGTGTCCCTTGATCTCAGGGTTGTAAGTTCAAGCCCCACGTTGGGTATAGAAATTACTAAAAAGTAAAAAAAATCAACAAACCTTCAAAAAATATGCAACACAGGTTTCAAAAGAAAATACATATAGATTTTGCCACAAAATGGTGTTCGGTACAAAACTTCATTTAATAAATAATATTTTTTTTAAAAGATAGTTCAAAAGAAATCAGATCATAGGTGCCATTGCTGAGTGGCTCTGTTAGGTCTCAGCTAAAGTCTGTTCTTCACTGGGCTTACTAATTTTGTGGGGCAATACATTCTTCCTATTTTTTTCTTATTATTTTTGAAAGTAAACTCTGCCCCCAACATGGGGCTCAAACTCATGATCATAAGATCAAGAATCACATGCAGGTGTCCCCATGATGCTAATTTTTTAAGATGGTAGATACGGATCTCTGTTCCTTGGTATTCAGAGCATCCTAACAGATGCAGCCATTACATTTGATGTAATGAAAAGGAAACCGCTAAAAACAAATCAAGAAAAAAGCCAGAGAGGCAAGGGAATTATGATTCAGATTCAGATATGTGTGGTTACATCTGTGTACTGTTAAGAGTTGAAAAATGCTGCAAATAGAGCCGCTTAGGGAGAAAGATTTTATATGTTCTGTGTTCAACAGGCTTTAATTTTCATAGTGGTATATTTATCCAGGAAGCCAGGATGTGGGAAGTGGCTGGAAAAGGAGAATGTGCTGAGAAGATTAAAATTGTCCAAAACGAGTGCCTGGGTGGCTCAGATAGCTAAGTGTCTACCTTCTTCTCAGGTCATGATCTCTGGGTCCTGGGATGAAGCTCCATTTCCACTCCAGGCTCAGTAGGGAATCTCCTTCTGCCTCTGTTCATGCTCTCTCTCTCTTTCTCTCACTCTCTCTCCATCTCTATCTCTACATCTCAAATGAATAAATAAAATCTTTAAAAAAATTAAATTGTCCAAAAAATTAAATCACCTTTTTGCTGTTTTTTTTTTAATTGTATATAATTGATATACAACATTATCTTAGCTTCAGGTGTGCAACATGATGATATGATATTTGTATACATTGTGAAATGACGACCCCAATAAGTCTAGATAATTTCCGGTCACCTTACATAGTTTTTTCTTATGATGAGAACTTTTAAAATCTACTTTTTTAGTGATTTTCAAATATGCAATGCAGTGCTATTGATGTAGGAAAAGGTGTTAGGGTTCGAAGCTGATGACCAAGAATTCTTCAGACATCTTTGGTGCAGCATGGGGACAGGATGGATGGGCAGAAAGAGCTGCAGTGGGGTCATGAGCAGTGGCCTGTCATATACTTTCAAGATGGGAGGGGGTTAGGGATAGCGTAAGCCTCTAAGGAATTTGGAAGCAGGGTTTCCAGGACCTTGAGAGGGCTAGTTATTGCTGGCAAAAGGTCATTTATTATTGTCTAATAAAACCGTTAGTATGAGACCTTTCAGATGCATATTAGTGGGTCATACACATATTTCAGGGACATGTCAGTGGGCTGTAGGTAGTAAGGAAAAAAATTTTTTTTAAAGATTTTATTTATTGATTCGAGAGACACAGTGAGAGTGGTTCCCTGTGGGGAGCCTGATGCAGGACTAGATCCCTGCACCTGGGATCATGCCCTGAGCCAATGGCAGATGCTCAACTGCTAAGCCACCCAGGTGTCCCAGTAGTAAGGAAACTTGATAACTTTTCTTCTGCCTTTGTTTTCCACATCACTATTAACTGTAGTCACCATGCTGCACATCACATCCCCAGGAGTTATTTTATAACTGGAAGTTTGCCTCTTTTGACGTGTTTCACCCATTTCTCAACTTGCCCCCCTCGTCCACCTCTGGCAACCACCAATCTGTTGTTCCCTGTATCTGTGTCCTTGGTTTTGGGGGTTTTGTTTTGTTTTTAGGTTCCACATGTAAATGAGACCTTATGGTATTCTTCTTTTCTTTCTGATTTATTTAGGGTAATGCCCTCAAGGTTTGTCTATGTTATCACAAATGGCAGGATTTCATTCTTTTTTATGACCGAAAAAACCCTTTTGCTTTTGTTGGTTCCTTCTGCTAATAAATTCACTATCAAGTAAGTGTACATGTGATTTGCAGTGGTTTTTGAGAATGGTTGCCACAGTTTCTCCCCTTGCTTTGTATACGCACATTGCAATAGGACCCTTTTTGCATCTAAAAGTGGGATCTATTTCTCTTGCCCATAAACGGGGACTGGCCTGTGACTTGCCTTCATCAATAGAATGTGATGGAAACTGTGTTAACTTTTGAGCCCAGGCCTCAGGAGGTTTTGCTCTCTCCGAGTGCTACCTTGAGACTACCTTGTGAGGAAGCTCATGGAGCCTACAGTAGGGCTATGTCACCATGGTGGAATGTTCTTTTCCTACTTCATACTGTTAGCCAAAAAAAAAAACCCCAACAGTATTTGATGGCAAGGAGGTAATTTATTCAATGGGCAAAATGGAGAAGGGGACCTTATGTTTTAAAGGCGCCTTCTCTGCAGTTAGGTCTCATGGACAGGGTTTTATGGGGTCAGGGTAATTAAGGGTTTTGTAAGTAAGCTGATTTTGGGGTTTTCTAAGGAAAGGAGAGGATGTTTCTGGGAATCAGAGTGCCACCTCTTTTCTTCCCTCAAATGGGTGCAGTTGAATCTGTCATGGTTCTCATGGGTGTGTGTGTGTGTTTTTTTTTTTTTTTTTTTTGGTTATTACAGTTATATAGTGATGATCTCAAGGTCATCTGGAGGGTTAGCGGCATCTGAACTGGATCAAACTGTCGAAAATTGGGTTATGGGGGCTTCTTTGGGGCTTGGAGCTTCTGTCATCTGGCCTTAGTTTCTGATGACAAGCAACACCTGTAAGCAGGATTAAAAAAGTGGGTAATTGTGGCTTGTTCGGAGCTTGTTAGCGAGTTGCTGGTGACAGATGCAATGATGAGAAGGATAAAGGTGCCTCAACTAACAGTAGCACCAGTTGCAGACATGTGAGTGGGGACATTGTGGCCATCTAGTCCAGTAGACCCTCCAGCTGAATGCAGCCACTTGAGTGACCCTGGGTGAGGCCAGCCAAAAATGCCCAGCTGATGAAGTTTTGGAATATAGGTGAGGTCCGGAGCCAACGACCAAGAAAGAATTCTTGAGACGTCTTCAGTGGAAAATGGTGGTTTTATTAAGGCACGGGGACAGGACCCGTGGGCAGGAAGAGCTGCTGTCCTGGCCCTCTGAGGAGTGGCTGATTATATACCCAGGAGTTGGGGAAAGTAAGCAAAAGGGAGATTCCAAAAGGATTTTCATATGCTAGGTAGGACCTACAAAATACTGGAGGCCTTGCCATTGTCAAGTTAAAGATTGCTTTTTCCTCTAGCAAGGTATTAACATTAAAACAACTGGAAGCTTCCTGAAGAATGTCACACAGAGCCCACCCTGGGTGGGGGTTGTTTGTGGGAAATCAGCTGTGCTTTGTCCTCAGCGAGCCCTGCTCCCTCATCACAGCCATCTCACAGAATGATAAAAAAAAAAAAAAACTTAACTCATTGCTGTTTTAAGGCACTATGTTTGGAGGTGTCTTGTTAGACGTCAGTAAATAACACAGTTCTCCAGATCAGTTCTGCTAAGACAGTTTAAAATGCAAAGGCATCATAAAACTTGGGTACCACTTGGGGTTAAAATCTGAAGAAATAGAGTGTATCACCCAGTATAATTTATTCTCTCAAACCTCTAGGCTCCAAACCTCAGAGCTGAGACATCAGGGAATGTGGCCATGCCATGAGAGTGCTCATCTGTGTAGATAAGACCAGGTTCCAAAAATACTTGTTGTTTCTGATATGGGAGAGCTTGGTTCTTGTCTCACGGAGTTGAAGAATCAATCTCGCAAAGGAGAGAGTGAGTAAAGCAAGAGAAGTTTATTAAGCAAATATACAGAGAAAGCTCTCAGAAGTGAGAGGGATCCCGATAGGGTTGCCGCTGAGGGCTTGTAGGGTTGATCTTTTATTGAAAGCTAACCAGGGAACCTAAATCCTTTTAACATATCTATTGATATGGTCATTGAGTAAGGACCAGTGATAACACCTTTAATGGCTTACTTCTTCTTTGGGGTCTGGTTATTCTTTGTTGGTTATGGATGACCATCCACAGCTAGGGCAGAGTGGTCTGGCTTGTTTCTTTATCTCTGGTTTCCTTACACCTCAGCATTTTTGGAATTTTTGTGAGCCTGATTCCGTGGCCCCCTACCTAGCCCTGCCTAGCTCCGTTTGTCCCTAACTCACTTAATTGGGCAAAAAAGACTGGATGGATTTCCACCAAACATGGAAGGTGTGTTTAAGATGTTCTGGGTTGTATAGGGGAGGAAAAAAAAATCTTTTCCCTCTATCTATCATAGCTTCTACAGCTGGGGCCCTGTAAATTAGACTGACAAAAGACACATTAACAAAAGAATAATGTAAAACAAATAAAAAGCCAAGAGAAGAATCTGACAGAAGTTTATTAGCACATGCATGGCACATACAGGGGGGAGTACCAAGGGATGAATAGTTCAAAGACATAGTTAGGATTTGTGGTCTGTCCACCCAACTTGGTAGGGCAAAGGGAAGGGGGAGAAAGGGTTATTATTGAAAAGCAAATGGCTTTTTTGGATGATAAAGGGGCCTTAGGAGATCAGATGGGAGACAGGAAAGTCTTGTGATGGCGTCAGTCTGGGTGTGGTTGAGAGGGTCCTTAGGAAAGTAAGTTCTTTTGGGCGCGGCTGCTTTTAAGTAGATAAGGGATTTCAGGAACACAGATACCTTTCGTTCAGCTCAATTCTTTTGCCAAAGTGACATATCCCGATCCCCTTCACTTGAAAAATAGGCGATGAAGAACATACAGATTTCACTTCGGAAGGCCTTGGGGGGAATACTTAAAGAAGGTAGTCATCCTCCAAACCACTGACACTGAGGTACAAGGGGAGCATCATGGATGCTGCTGATTGGCCAAACCTAGCCATATGCATGACAGATCAACAGCCCCCTTCCACACCTACTCTAAATTACACTGCTGAGCACGGAATGCTCAATCTGCAGCAAGCAGGCCTGTGAACACCCCAGTGTTCCCATTTGTAGAAGGAACAATACTGTTTATTCCAGGTTGTTGTTTGAAGGGTTGACAGAGACTCTCTTCTTGACCAAACCTCAGTCAAGCTCTTCCGGACCCTTTGCTACTAGGCCTCAACTTTGGACCTCAGTCTTCTTTGCATTCTCCAATTTTAGCAAGGGTCCTGTCAAGGAAGTCAGGTGACCCAGAATCCCTGTTCTCAATATCTGATCATCATGGGTACCCAACCACATTCCTTATCCCTGGGGAACCCCCAGCTGGTGTCTGACACCCTGACCTGCTCTCAGTCAGAGTCCTGTTAGGTAGGGTTAGTCAGAATGCCCCCTGACCTCTGATGTTTCCTCTTAGAAAATTTACTCAACCAACCTCCTCCCTGCTTCTGGGGTACAAATTCCCACTTCCTTGTCCTTGCAGTCAAGCCTGGATTTACACTGTGGTCTTTGCCACCCTGTTACGATAGTTCCTGCATAAAATTGGTTTTTGCCACTTCACTGTCCAGCTCTGGGTTTTCTTTGATGGGGCTAACTGGGCATATGTCTGAAAATCACTTAGAATCATACATGGCACACAGTAAACCCTATATGGCTTAGTTTTGCTATTAATTTTGAAGACTTTACATCAGTCTCCCAACTGATGGAGTGAAGACACATCCCTGCTCCTGAGGTCCAGGAAGCAGCTGCAGACATGGCTTACAGACCCCTGATACCTCTTCTCTTTTCTCTAAGTTGTTCTTCCCAGGAGGTGCAGACCTACCCCCACCACTTCCTCCTTTCCCTGCCCAAGAGGTGAGGTCCTGTTTTCCATCCCAACCAAGCCTCCCAGTATTTGCTTATCTTGTTCTATAGTGATCTCTCTCTTTCTCAAAGACACGTGATACCTTTTAGCTCCTATTTCCTTTTTTCAAGGACTTTTTATCTTTTCCACTCCCTTCCACCCAAGGCTGACCACATTTGTTATCCTCAGAGACAGTGCTCATTATCTATTTTCCCGGTGGAGAGCCGCTGCCCCTAAATAGAATAACTGAATTAACATGCTGCTTTAAAGAAAGGGGCTTGAGAGAAGTGGTGATTGAGAAGTCATATTATTGGGGGTCCCTTCTAATACGTTTTTGAAGTCTGAGGTCACATGGAAAGCCAAGGATTTTATAACAATTCTGCATTCCTTTTGAGTTTTCATGCTGACAAGGTCACAGGTTTCTCTCCTCTTCCCAGAGTGCCCCCTTCCTCCACCCCCACCTGTATATGACTACAGGTGTTTTTCTAGGGAGAAAATCGGAATTAATAAAAATCTATAGCTAAGATCATCCTCCATAACTAGTTCTGGAGAGTGTGGAAAGACCTTATAACCAGACAAAAAAAACTTACTTGCACATGGGAATTCAATAGCGGCCATTTCAAAAACCAAATCTATAGAAAGATATTAGGATTGAAGGATACACCACCACTACCAACAACAAAAATATGGATTTAGAGTGATTTTTCAATGGCAAAGGACAGAAATACAAGCCAGACTGGCCTAAACAATAAATACAGAATTTTTGACTCACCTAATTGAAAAGCCTACAGGCATTATATTCGGGCACAGCTCAGATCATGCCATCAGATAACCCTCTCTCTCTCCTTCCTCCCTCCTTTCTCCATTCATTTCTCTGCTGGCTGGACCTTTATCATTCCATTTATCTTATTCAAGAAATACTGTTGAGTTTAGATGTGGCAGGCACTGAGGATATTTCAATGAACGAGGCTGACAGCGTCCCCATTCTCATGGGAGTCATGTTTTATTAGGAGAGAAGGACAGTAAATTAGTGAATGGAGATACAGATGATATTCTTACAATTTGGTGTAATTATGGTGAAAACAAATGGAGAGCTGAGAGCTGAAAGAGGCAAGGGCTGAGGGAAGACTTAGAGTACCTAGGGTGGCAGGGAAGGCCTTTCTGTAAAGGCAAAATTTCCTGCCACTTGAGGGGGGAATAGAAGTCAGCCATGCAGGGGTCTGTGGGGAGACCATTCTGAGCAGAAGGAACAGCTATGCAGGGGTAGACAAAACCTTCCAGTGATGAGAAACTGTTCAAGGGAGACTGGCACAAAGTAAAATTGGTGAGAGATCCAGGGGCCAGGTTATGGAGTTAGGCTAATCCAAGGAGACAACACTCATGGGTTTTGTAAACAGCGGTGTGACTTATGTAGAGAATGATTGATCATGTTGAGGATGGTGCTTACTGCTGCCTGAAGAATGGAATGGAGCTGGGTGGGAATAGAAGGCCGTCCTGATCATATCAGCAAAAGATGGTAGATTCCCATCCTGCTTCACTTGTTTTGGCTTTGGTTGAACTCACCAAATTATGGCACAGTTGTCCATCCTACAAAGGAAAATGATTGTCAAAGGAACAAAGAAAATACAGTCCATCAACTTCCTCCATCAGTAGACAGCAAAAAGTATGTCACATTACCCAGTTTTCTGTTCACAGAGTGTGTCTTCTCATGTTTATTGACTTGATAAAATATGGCCATTTTTCAAAATGTCAGAGGCCATTATCTCAAATGTTCAGGGTCCTAGGAAAACTCCTTGTTCCTATGAGCAATACGTGAAGTCATCTTCTAATTATAGCCTTTCTGAATGCCTTGTCTTTTCCTTTAAATAAAGTGTCTAGCCATATGTTCAATGAGTAGTATTCTAAGTTTTATATCTTGCCTCATTTTCTTTGGAATCTGTCAATGTCAGAGCTTTTTACAGTGTTACTGTAAAAATGTACTGAACCTTGGTTGAGAAAATTGGCTTTTCTGAAGATGAAGTGATTTTTAAAAGAGGTTGTGTGGGAGTCTGTGTCCTGTTTGCAAAAATAGTGAAATCAGGCCTTTCAACTAATTCCCTACTTGGAACTGAGCTAGCTTTTTCAGTATTTTGTTGACTGTTTTGCCTGAATTTAAACTTTGTTTGCAGTTCAAAACCATCTTATGCTTTTAAGAGGTGAGGTCATGGGATATTATACCCAGACACAGCCAGAGTTAAAGAAAAGTAGGGGCTCAATAAAACACGTTGAATGTATATGAGAACGGAAACTGACATAATTTCCTGTCCATGAATTAAACCATACTAGGGCCAGGTACACTCTGCTATGCTTCTATTAAATAATACAGAGACCAAGCATAAACATTCAGTTGTTGATTTTAGGAAATACGTCTTCCTGGAAGATAAGACTATGAACCAGAAAAAGATCAGAATTTGCTTTAAAACTTTCAAGTCGGGCAGCCCCAGTGGCCCAGAGGTTTAGCTCCACCTTTAACCCGGGGTGTGATCCTGGAGATCCAGGATCAAGTCCCACATTGGGCTCCCTTCATGGAGCCTGCTTCTCCCTCTGCCTGTGGTTCTACCTCTCTCTGTGTGTGTCTCTTATGAATAAATAAATTTTTAAAAATCTTTTAAAAAAATAAATAAAACTTTCAAGTCATAGTGATGAAGTTTTGGAATATAGGTGAGGTCCAGAGCCGATGACCAAGAAGGAATTCTTGAGACATCTTTGGTGCAAAATGGTGGTTTTATGAAAGCAGGACAGGATCCGTGGGCAGGAAGAGTGGCCGCCCTGGGCCTGTGAGGGGAGGCTGCTTATATACCTGGGAGTTGGGAGGGGTTTGAGGATAGCGGACTCTCTAAGGAATTTTGGAAGCAAGGTTTCCAGGACCTTGAGGGGGCTAGCTGTTGTTGGGAAAAGGTCACTTGTTACCATCTAACAGGACCTGAGTCATGAGACCCTTCAGATGTGTATCGGTGGGCCTTGTGCTTGGGGGACGATCGCCAACACGAATCTTGGGGGTTTAGAGATAAAGGGAAATTTCTAGAGGAATTTTTTTATGTTAAAGCAGACTTACAGGCTCCTGAGGGTCAGGCTAAGATTGCCTTTTGCCCTCAGCAAAGTATGAACATTGAGGCAGTTGAGTCCGTAGAGGAATGTCCCTCTGCCTGTTTCAAGGACTTGTCAGTGTGCTGCCCTGGGCTCGTGCCTTGTCCTCAGCTAGCCCTGTGTTCCCCCTCAGTAGGGTCTACCTATCCAGAGCAGTCTATCATAAACTATGTTCAATCCTTGTTGGATCCCTACCTTGCGAAACCCACATGAAAATCACCCAACCCCGGGCCCTAAAATCCTACAAATGCCCTTTGCTAATGAAGGGTATCCGAATATGCCACCCCAAAATATGCCACTTTAGTGTAAGGATTATTTGGTGCTCAAGTCAATTAAGAATCAACAAATGAGGGCACCTGGCTGTCACAGTCCATAGAGCATGTGACTCTTGATCTTGGGGTTGTGAGTTTGTGCCCCATGAGAGATCATTTAAAATAATAATAATAATAATAATAATAATAATAATAATAATAGAATCAACAAATGCAGGAAAAGTAACTACCCTCCCCTAAGCTGACTGAGAGCAGGGCACAAGTGTCCTTTGAAGAAGGTACTATCCCCTTCCCTCCAGTACCAGGGAGAGAAAAGCAATCTTTACCATTATAGATGAGGAGTCTACAGCAAGAAGAATTTGTAGGAACAGATCCTACTAAAATAACTCTTTTCTGCATCAGTTCTCTCACAGATTTCCTTGTCCTTTCCTCATACTTTATTGTCCCTTGGAGCCCAAACCCTCTTTCCTTTGTTAAAAGGGTATATAAGCCCCTGGGTCTAACAACTGTTTTGAGTTTTCACTTTTTTCTGTGAACTCCCATGCATGCAAACATTACTGCATGCAGTGACTTTCCCCCTGTTAATCTGTCTTTTGCTAGTTTAACTCACAGGCTCCAGATAAAAAACTTAAGACAGTAGAGGAAAAGTTTTTCCTCCCTGATACTGATTTCTCCATCTTGAGATACTATCAAGATCTTGTCGAGATGATGTTCTTCCTTACTGCAGTGGACACAATAAACAGCTTTGCTCGGTCAACAGGTTTTATCTGAGATCCTTGGAGAGTTGATGGCCGACCTTTATATACCATGTGTATACAGCGTGAAAGTGCAGTAAACCCTCCACCAAAATGCAGTGCTCCAAATGATATGATTGCATAATATGTGTGTGTTGGGAGGGGGGTTGTGAGGATAATGAAATTCCCTTTTGCATGATCAGTCTTTCAATTCAGTTGTGATCCATCTATACTTATAAATATGATCAAGCATGCTCAGAGTTTACTCTATATAAAAAACATCATGTGAAAAAGAAAAAAAAACATAATGTACATTGATTGCGCAAACAACCACAATTCTTTATCTCATTCTCCATAACTGCCTTATAACATAACGTTGCTGCTCCTCCTGTCAAGAGACAGAGTACTGTCCCTGACCCTTCAAAGATTTATTTATTTATTTTAGGGAGGGAGGGAGGGAGGGAGGGAGAGAGGGCAGGGGGGACTCCTTACAGACTCCTCACTGCATGGGGACCTCGGCGTGGTACTCAGTCTCATGACCATGAGATCATGACCTGAGCCGAAATCAGGAGTTAGATGTTTGACTGACTGAGCCACCCAGGTGCCCCATGTTCCTGGCCCTTCAGTATAGGATGGCCTGATGTCTTGCTCTGGCTAATGGAATGCAGTAGAATTGGGAGTGTGCCAGTTTTGGTCCAAGGTCTCTACTACTCTTTCTCTTAGAACCCTGTCTGTCATGTGAACAACCCCAAGTTAGCCTGCTAGAGAAGGAGGCCGTGTTGGGAAATGAGTCAAGGCACCTATCTCCTTCTGTTTCCAGCCCATCTCCCATCATGTGAGACCCCAACCTAGATCAGCAAAGCCACCTACCTAATTGCACCTAACATGGATGCAGGTGTGAGCCCAGCTGAGATGAGCAGACCCACCCAGCTGACCTATATAGACTCCAATGCCTATTATTTTAAGTTATTGAGTTTTGGGGCAATTTGTTGTGCAGCGGTTGCTCACTGGATAGAAAGAACATGGCAGGGACTATTTATTGCCTAAAAACATCTATTTCCATCCCTTCTTCCCAACTAACAGAATATAAATTTTGTTCAGATTCCTTGGCCTCAAAGAAAGTAGGCAGTAGGCAGTCATGTTATCCCACATTGCTGGCTACACGTAGGAATGCGCACATGAGCCATCCTGGCTCCTCATGGGACCATTCCCATAGTCAACTGTGATGAGTTGAAATGAGCAGGTAAATCAAGATATGTGTCTTACTTCATCCAGTTTGCTCTAATTGAATACTAAAGACTGGGTGGCTGGAAAACACAGTTTCTCATTCTCTGGAGCTGAACTCCAAGATTAAGGCACTGGCATATTAGGTCTGGTGAGAGAGCTTGCATTCTTGTTCATAGACGTATCCTCGCATGGTAGAAGAGAGAAGGGAGGTCCCTGAGGTTCTGTGATAAGGGCACTAATCTCATTTATGAGGCTTTAAGACCTAATCATTTCCCAAATACCCCACCTCCTAATACCATCCTGTTGGGGTTAGGATCTCAACACATGAATTTTGTGGGGACATAAATATTCGTAAATAACAAATGCCAATCAGAATTCTTCCCATATATGTTATTTACGGAGGCTAGAAATGAGAAAAATATGACTGAGATGTGGGCCAGGTCAGATCGATCTGTTTTAGAATAAAGCGTGAGAGATGAATTTTACATCAGAATATTTTGGAGAAAATTCATAACTGTGTCATAAATTTACCAGAACAGTGAACTTAAATGTCACCTCCTTCAACATAAAAAGTGCCCAACAAGTTAATATTGAGCCTTTAGACTTCAGGGAAGAGAAATGCCATAGGAAAAGATGATACATAATTATTTTTATGACTCCCACTACAATTTTCATTTTTGCCTGGATAAAACAGTTGAAGCAATGGATGTTTATAATGGGTAGGAGAATCAGGTCAAATGAACTCATCTCCAAGGAGATTTAAGATCCTTGTGAAACCCTCCTTGATATAGACTGCATTTTTATGCATTTTCTTTGAACTTTATCATTCTTGGCTCTGTTTGCCAACTTGTCTTGCATCCATATTTTAGACTAAAGCTCCATCTTCTGGAGAAGAACTGACATATAACAACCACTCTGCAAATGGATTAACAGTCAGACTCCATTTAGAAGTTCCCAAGATGATGTCTTTCTTAGTCATCTGAATGCTTTCTCATTGGCAGCTTGTTTTTCCCCCTTTAGAAACAGTGTCATCTCAGCGGGGCAGTGAAACTAGATGTAAGCTATTGATCACCTCCCCTTTTTCAAAGAGAGATTCATAGCACAATTTCATCTTTATATTTATAGTTTCTGCAGGAGGAGACCAATTGGAATAATTTCCCTTCCTTTGGCATGTTCTTTCTTTGATCCCTTGTATTGTTGAATAGGTACTGGCTATTATTTTCTTACTCTCTAGAGAAATCAATTTCTCTGCAGCTTTTACTATATTTTATTCATGTGGTCTATTCTGAAGCTCCTTCTTGAATGTAAATATTTTAGGAAATATTTTACATTGATATACTTCTGAGAGATTTTTAAAAAATGGTCTTGTTTTTGTTTTTTATTTATTTTTATATTTTTAAAGATTTTATTTATTTATTCATGAGAAACAGAGAGAGAGAGACAGAGAGAGACAGAGAGAGAAACAGAGAGAGAGAGACAGAGACATAGGCAGAGGGAGAAGCAGGTTCTATGCAGGGAGCCTGATGTGGGACTCGATCCCGGGACTCCAGGATTACGCCCTGGGCCATAGGCAGGCACTAAACCCCTGGGCCACCCAGGGATCCCCTGTTTTTGTTTTTTTAAATAAATTTAATATTTTAAGAATAGTTTTAGACTTAAAGAGAGATTGTGGGGACACCTGGGTGGCTCAGTGGTTGAGCATCTGCCTTTGGCTCAGGATGTGATCCTGGAGTCCCAGGACTGAGTCCCACCTCGGGCTCCCTGCATGGAGCCTGCTTCTCCCTCTGCCTATGTCTCTGCCTCTCTATGTCTCTCATGAATAAATAAATAAAAATCTTAAGAAAAAGAAAAAAAAGGTGAGATTGTGGAGATAGTACAGTCAGTCCCCATATATGGTGTCTGTCTCTTGATCAGATGGGGGTCCTCAAATGTGGGGTGACGATGGGGTGGAAGCCATGGTGTGGGCAGTGAAAGATTCACCTGAGGCAGAACAAAGGAGATAGAAACTTATTGAATATGCTGCAGACACAGCAGCAGGCAGGACCACAGAGGTGAGGCTGTCTACAAGGAGGCAGTGTGTAGGCACTGTTTTTAAAGGGAGAAGATGAGGAGGTATGGCAATGTATGAAATCTTCCCTGTTTTGGTAACTGTGCCTGGTTGTAAATAGCACATTGGTTAGCTAGGGCTTCTGGATTTTTTGAGGTGGGTCACCTGATGGGCCTGCCTGTATTTAGCCAGGTTGTCCCTGTGGGCCATTGTTCAGGCCTATTGTCTTTTTTTTCTTTCTTTTCTTTTTTTTTTTTTTTAAGATTTCATTTATTTATTCATGAGAGACACACAGAGAGAGGCAGAGACACAGGTAGAGGGAGAAGCAGGTTCCATGCAGGGAGCCCGATGTGGGACTCGATCCTGGAACTACAGGATCACACCCTGAGCCAAAGGCAGATGCTCAACCACTGAGCCACCCAGGCATTCCTCAAGCCTATCGTCTAAAAGCAGCCTCTACTCCCTGCAGTCAGTTTTCCGCATCATTATCTTGTATTAGTACAACGCATTTGTTGCAATTAATGAACCAGTATTGATGCATCATTATTAAATAGAATTCATACTTTATACAGATTTCCTTAGTTTTTACCTAGTGTCCCTTTTCTGTTCTAGGACCCATCCAAAATACCACATTGTATTTAGTTGTTAGTCTCTTTAGACTCCTCTGGACTCTTTTATTTTTTTTTTTAATTTTTTTATTTATTTGTGATAGTCACAGAGAGAGAGAGAGAGAATGAGGCAGAGACATAGGCAGAGGGAGAGGGAGAGGCAGGCTCCATGCACCGGGAGCCCGACGTGGGATTCAAACCTGGGTCTCCAGGATCGCGCCCTGGGCCAAAGGCAGGCGCCAAACCGCTGAGCCACCCAGGGATCCCCTCCTCTGGACTCTTATATTTTCTCAGACTGTCTTGTTTTTGATGACAGTTTTGAGAAGTACTGGTCAGGTATTTTACGGAACGTCTCTTTATTGGGTTTTGTCTCATATTTTTCTCATGATCAGACACAGGTTATCAGTTCTTGGGGGAAAGACTACAGAAGTAATGTCTCATTTTTTTTTTTAAGATTTTATTTTTAAGCAATCTCCATATCCAACATGGGGCTCGAAATTACAACCCCCAAATCAAGAGTTGCATGCTCTACTGGCTGAGACAGCCAGCTGTTTTTGTTTTTGGTTTGAAGGAAAGAGGAGTATAGCGCTTTGACCAATGTCTGTCTTCAGTGAGCAGTGTATAGCTGGGCTGCTCTTGGCCCTGGTGGAGGGAAGCAGTGGGTATAATGGGGTTCATTTGATTCCATCTATTTTATACAGCCATGGGGAAAGGATGACCTTGGAAAGTAAGATGAAAAAGGGAATCAGGAAGTCAGAGTTGGGATCTGTCACTGTGGTTGGAAATTCTTTTGTCTCAGTGGCCAATATGCTAAAAAGTTTTTTGGGTATCTTTGAGCATGCAATCAAATGAGTACTCTAGAGTCAAGAAATTTGATTTCTGTTCCAAAGAGTTAGGGTGCCTTGGCCAAGACAGTAGGTAGCTTTCTCTGGACTTACATGGAAAGGATAGTGAAAAGTATTCATTAAATCTTCTACTAAATAACTTCACAGAGCTCATGTCACTGAAAGAACTAAGCAACCATGAGGTAGATATTTTTTTTTTTGTTTTTTTGTTTTTTTTTTTTATTGGTGTTCAATTTACTAACATACAGAATAACCCCCAGTGCCCGTCACCCATTCACTCCCACCCCCCGCCCTCCTCCCCTTCCAACACCCCTAGTTCGTTTCCCAGAGTTAGCAGTCTTTACGTTCTGTCTCCCTTTCTGATATTTCCCACACACTTCTTCCCCCTTCCCTTATATTCCCTTTCACTATTATTTATATTCCCCAAATGAATGAGAACATATAATGTTTGTCCTTCTCCGACTGGCTTACTTCACTCAGCATGATACCCTCCAGTTCCATCCACGTTGAAGCAAATGGTGGGTATTTGTCATTTCTAATAGCTGAGTAATATTCCATTGTATACATAAACCACAGCTTCTTTATCCATTCATCTTTCGTTGGACACCGAGGCTCCTTCCACAGTTTGGCTATCGTGGCCATTGCTGCTATAAACATCGGGGTGCAGGTGTCCCGGCGTTTCACTGCATCTGTATCTTTGGGGTAAATCCCCAACAGTGCAATTGCTGGGTCGTAGGGCAGGTCTATTTTTAACTCTTTGAGGAACCTCCACACAGTTTTCCAGAGTGGCTGCACCAGATACCTAGGAATAAACCTAACCAAAGATGTAAAGGATCTATACCCTCAAAACTATAGAACACTTCTGAAAGAAATTGAGGAAGACACAAAGAGATGGAAAAATATTCCATGCTCATGGATTGGCAGAATTAATATTGTGAAAATGTCAATGTTACCCAGGGCAATATACACATTTAATGCAATCCCTATCAAAATACCATGGACTTTCTTCAGAGAGTTAGAACAAATTATTTTAAGATTTGTGTGGAATCAGAAAAGACCCCGAATAGCCAGGGGAATTTTAAAAAAGAAAACCATATCTGGGGGCATCACGTTGCCAGATTTCAGGTTGTACTACAAAGCTGTGGTCATCAAGACAGTGTGGTACTGGCACAAAAACAGACACATAGATCAGTGGAACAGAATAGAGAATCCAGAAGTGGACCCTGAACTTTATGGGCAACTAATATTCGATAAAGGAGGAAAGACTATCCATTGGAAGAAAGACAGTCTCTTCAATAAATGGTGCTGGGAAAATTGGACATCCACATGCAGAAGAATGAAACTAGACCACTCTCTTTCACCATACACAAAAATAAACTCAAAATGGATAAAAGATCTAAATGTGAGACAAGATTCCATCAAAATCCTAGAGAAGAACACAGGCAACACCCTTTTTGAACTCGGCCATAGTAACTTCTTGCGAGGTAGATATTATACTACTAATAAAAGAACAACTGTCATGGTGAGATTAATAAAACCAACAATTATATATTGATTCTAACTGTGTGCCAGGCGGTAGAAATTCAAAGTAACTAGACTTATCCCTTGGGCATTCAAACATCTAGGAGGAAGAGAAACAAATAGCCATGTTGTGGAAGAATAAGAAATATATTTGGTTTTTGTCTGTGGTTGCTGATACAGCTCTTAAAACCCTTAGAATTTTCCGAGTGACAGGGATGTCTTATTATTTATAAGGGGCTCTTTACTATCATACCTGAGTTTATGCTAATGAGCTGACTTAGGATGAGGCCCCAGATAGCCTCAGGATGGGGCTGATAGCCAGAAAGAGCAAGTAGTTTAAAGATGGGAACTTTCAGCCCCATCTGCCCCACACTGGGAGAGGAGGCAGAACTTTGAGCTCTATAAAAGCTCTTGAAGAATGAGGTTCAAGAAACTTCCAGGTTGATGAACACTTCCAGGTGCTAGGAATGTGAGATACCCAGAGAAGGCAAGAAGCTCTATGCACACTTTTCTCATACTGGCCCTTTGCATCTCTTCCATTTGGCTGTTCCTCACTTGTATCCTTTATAATAAACTAGTAAACATAAGTAAGGTATTTTCCTGAGTTCTGAGAGCCATTCTATCAAATTTTCAAACCTGAGGGAGGGAGTCCTGGGAACCTCTGCTTTATATGTGGTTGGTCTGGAGTACAGGTGGCCCAGGGCTCATGACTAACATTTGATATGGGAGCAGTCTTGTGAGATGGAGCCCTTTGAACTTGTGGGATCTGGAGTTAGTGTCAGAATTGGGTTGAATTGCTGGACATTCAGTTGGTGTCAGAGTTGATTGGTGTCAGAAAGAAGCTCATACAAGTGCAGTGGGGATAAAGAGTTGTGAGGTTGTCAGTCCAGGAGGCCAGGAGAGCTCAGGGGAGTTGAAACTTAAAGGTCGAGTAATGAGTTATTCCACTCAAGAATGTGGAGGAAGGGTATTGCAGGGAAAGGAAGCAGTGTAGACGATACTTGTAGGCAATACTACTATTATTAATAATAATTTCAACATAACAATAGCAGCTCCATTTATCACTTACTGTGTATCAGGTGATGAAATTAATGATTTATAGGTATTTTCTAATTAGTCATCAAAGGAACCCTTTGAAGTTTATTATATTTGTTACCTGGGTTTTTCAGATGCAAAAAGCCTCAAAGAGGTTAATATGTTAGATAGCAGGTGAGTGGCACTACTATTATTTGAAACCTTAATGGAAAAGACAGTAGCCTTGGGGCTAGATACAGCTGGGTTTGTTTCCTGTTCTTCAAGCCTCTTAGAAACTTCTGAGCTTCAATTTTCTGATTTATAAGATGGGGAATAATACTCATCTCCTGAAATGAAGATTAAATAACATAAAGCAATCTATGTGATGCCTAACAATAAAGTGAATGCATGGCAGAGATAATATTTTAAAAATAATGATGTTGCTTGTCAGCAGTCAGCAGTTGCCGAGTAACAAATAGTTTCAGAGCCTCAGTGGCATACAACAGTAAGCATTTATTTCTCAGGCATCTGCAGGTCTGGCTAGGGGTTGATGAGCTTTTTTGGTGGCTCTGCTTTAGGCTGTGAAGCTGGTCTAGCTGGTCCTGGTTTTTTGCTGACATTTTTAGGGCTGCTTCAGGTGTGTTCATTCTGGGGCCCAGGCCACGTGGCAACAGCTACCCATGAGAAGCCCTTTTAGGTGATGGCATAACTCTACTAGTGCCTTTTTAACTTTTCCTGAGGTGTTTTCTCAGTACCACCAAGCCATTCTCCAATTCTCAGTAAACCTGGACTGGATGTCCAACAATTTAACTCACATCTGACACAGTCTGCCTGGAAATAGCATTAGATCCTGCAGGCTCAAGGTTTGTGGGGAGCAAGAGTTTTCCGTCTCCTTCTAGGTCCTCCTAGCTGGACTAAGGATCAAATTGACATGAGACAAAATAACAGGAGAAAATAAAATTCAATAGCCTACGTATGGGGAATCCACAGATGTGGAAATTCCAAAGACAGGCAAAATGAGGTACGTGTGTAGGTATCCTGAACTAAAGAGAAGGGAGTTCTTGGGATTTCAGCAGAAAGAAATGCAGTTCCCAGGGCAATAAGAAGAGATCTTTGCTCTTCCATACAGATGGGTCACTCAGATAAAATTTATCTCTGTTAATAACCCTTATTCTGGGAAGACCTCCAATTTAGATTCTTCTATTTAGTTAAGGGAGGAGCAAAAAGTTTATCTTGAGCCCTTAGGGACTTGATTGCTTTTAGCTCAAAACAGCCTGCATGCCAAAGTGACATCTTGGAGTGGCCTGCCTTTGGCCCCTATAGTTTTGGTCCTACAAGGATGCCTGACCCCAATCCCATGCCCCCACAAACACCAATCACAAATCCAGGTTGTTACTTATGCTGACTGGCTATTCTGATTTACCAGCTATAAATCAGATGTTCCCATTATTTTTTAAAAGATTTTATTTATTTATTCATGAGAGAGAGAGAGAGGCAGAGAAACAGGCAGAGGGAGAAGCAGGCTCCATGCAGGGAGCCTGATGTGGGACTTGATCCCAGGTCTCCAGGATCAGGCCATGGGTGAAGGCGGCGCTATACCACTGAGCCACCTGGGCTGCCCAAGATGTTCCCATTAAACTACTCCTTGGGTTCAGTTAGTTTGCCTGGGTGGCTCATAGAGCTAAGGAAAATAATTTACTTACTTGAGTACCTGGTTATCATACAAGGACATAACTGAGGAATAACCAGATGGAAGAGGTGCATAGGGCGAGGTACGTGGGAGGGATGCAGAGCTTTCATGCCCTCTTTGGGTGTGTCACGTCTTTGCATGTTTACCAGTTCAGAAGCTCTGTAAACCCCATATATTAGGGATCTTTCTGGAAGCTTCATATTGTAGGCATGATTAATTAAATCATTGGCCACTGGTACTTGGCCTCCCTCCTTGGAGGTTGTGGGAGTTGGGGCTGAAAGGTCTAACTTTCTCATCTGGTTGATCCCCTTGGCAACCAGCCTCCATCCTTTTGGCTTTCTAAAAGTCACCTCATTAATACAAACTCAGGTGTGGTTGAAAGGGGCTTGTTATGAATAACAAAAGAAAGCTTTATTTCTTTTATCACTTAGGAAATTTTAAGGATTTTAGGATCTCTGTGTCAGAAATGGGGATGAAGACAAAAATACATATTTCTTTTTTTTTCTTCTAAGATTTTATTTATTTATTAATGAGAGACAGAGAGAGAGAGACTGAGAGAGAGAGAGAGAGAGAGGCAGAGACACAGGCAGAGGGAGATGCAGGCCCCATGCAGGGAGACCTACGTGGGACTCGAATCCAGGGTCTCCAGGATCACACCCTGGGCTGAAGGCGGCGCTAACCTGCTGAGCCATCCGGGCTGCCCACATATATCTTATTATAAATCACAGTTTCATATCTTTATTTACATCCACCATAGTTGCTGATATCTCATTGTCCAAAGCAAGTCATATGGCCAAGTCTAGCATCAGTAGAGGTGGGAAATATACTCCATCAATGGAAATGGTGGAGGAGGAGAAAAAAAATATGTAATTACAAGTTTCTTTTTTTGTTTGAAATCAACTGTATACTTTGCTCTCATAATTCATCCACCCAGTTCTTTATTTTTCTTTCTTTTTTTAAAGTTCTAATTTTTAAAAAAGATTTTATTTATTTATTCATGAGGGACACAGAGAGAGAGGCAGAGATACAGGCAGAGGGAGAAGCAGGCTCCCTGCAGGAAGCCTGATGTGGATCTTGATCCCGGGACTCCAGAATCACATCCTGAGCCAAAGGCAGATGCTCAACTGCTGAGCCACCCAGGCGTCCCTAAAGTTCTAATTTTAATTCCAGTTAGTTCACATACAGTGACATGTTAGTTTCAGGTGTATAATACAGTCATTCAACATTTCCATAGTCACCCTGTGCTCATCATGACAAATGTCCTCCTTAATCCTCATCACCTATTTCACCCATCCCCCACCCACTTCCCCTCTGATAACCATTAGTTTTCTATAGTTAAGAGTTTGTCTCTCTTTCTCTCTCTGTTTTTTTCCCTTTTTTGCTCATTTGTTTTGTTTCTTAATTTCCACATATGAGTGAAATCATGTGGTATTTGTCTTTTTCCGACTGAATTTTTTCACTTAGCATTATACTCTCTAGATTTATCCATGTTGTTGCAGATGGCAAGATTTCATTCCTCTTCGTGGCTGAAGAATATTCCTGTGTGTGTGTGTGTGTGTGTGTGTGTGTATACACTACTTTATGTATTCACCTACTGATGGACACCTGGGCTGCTTCTGTAAATATCTGTAAATATATTTCTGTAAAATCCTGGCAATTGTAAATAATGCTGCTATAAACATAGGGGTGCACCTATCCCTTTGAATGAATGTTTTTATATTCTTTGGGTGAATACTCAAAGAATTGGATTGTAGGGTAGTTCTATTTTTAACTTTTTGAGAAACCTCCATATAGCTTTCCACAGTGGCTGCACCAGTTTGCATTCTCACCAACAATGCAAGAGAGTTTCCTTTTTCTCCACATTCTCACCAACACCTGTTGTTTTTTTGTGTTGTTGATTTCAACAGTGCTATCTGTTTTTGTATGGCTTATGGGCTGTGAATGGTTTTTACATTTTTTTTTAGGGTTGAAAAAATAAAAAGGAGATTTCATGACATGTGAAAATTATATGACATTCAAGTTTCGGTGTCCATAAATCAAGTTCCTTTTAGAGGAAACATTTTTTTTTCTCTCCCTTTCTTGGTTCTTTACTAGCCTAGTAATCAAATTAACATAGGACAAATTAATAGGAGAAAAATTCAGTTCCAGGGTTCCTTAAAATTAGACAGATGGTCAGGCAGTTGAGGCTTATATGCCATCCAGAGTTGAGGAGACGGAGATGGAGGTCTCAGACTTCAAAGGAGAGAGATATAATGCACAGAAAAATGAAAAAGAGTAAATGTTTGGTAAACAAATGTTTGCTGGGCATATAGAAACAGTAGGGTACAGAGAGGACCCCATTTCCAGGCTCTGCTGAGCTCCCACCAACTTATCACACTTAGTCCATATTTTTGTAGTTATCTCTTGTGACAGTTCTAGGGAGAGGTAAAAGGTTTTTTTTGAAACTGTGGAGTCTTGGTCATCTTCAGCTCAAAATAGGCCACATTGCCACAATGGCACATTTTGGGAAGACTTGTTCTGAGCCCCTTCAGTTTTACAGGAATGTAACAAAACTCAAGAGACTTGCTGCTTCACATATACCAAATTGAACACAACCCAAGGAAGTGATGAAAGCCAAGAATTTTCATTACTTGTTACAAGTGAGGAGACAGGGAGATAGCTCTCAAAGCAAACCCCCCGGGGGTTAGTACAGGAAACTTTTATTCAGCGCATGGGGGCAGAGGCAGGGAGCTTGCAGAGGCACATGCCTAACGTGCCAGCATGCGAGGGCATACATCACATGTTCAAAAAATGGCTGAAAACTCTGCCCCTGTGAAGAGATCTTAGTATTATAATGAGCTAAAGGTAACTTCAGGTCAGCTCAGGGGGGCTTCGGTGCAGACTCTCACTCCAGGCTGGCTCAAACTGGCTCACATAAAGGGCTATCAGACACTTGGGTGTCTCCTTGGCTGGAACTATTGGTTCTGCAAACCGAAACACATTTCTTCCCTTCTTTTGTCCCTTCCTCTCCTCTCTTCTGCTGTAGTGTTCAGCCCTCTTATTTGAGAACTTCCTGTTGCCTCCTTGCTAGCAGGAACACAGCCATGCCCTTTTATTGGGTATCATCCATGGTGGTTTTTGTACAAGAGCAGAGCTGAGTTGTTGCGCCAGGGACTGAATGGCTCGCAAAACCTAACAAATTTACCATCTGGCCTTTTACAGAAAAATTTAGTGACCGACCCTTCATCTGTTGCATTGTTGGTAATGATGAAGTCACACACAAATATGAAATTAAAAAAATTTCATAAAAAATTAAAGCTACCTACATTTTCTCATTTTTATCTTCATATAGCTGGTGTGATAGGTAGGACACACGTTACTGTGATAATGAAAGAGGACTTCAGCTGCCTCCACTTTGACCTCAGTCTGTACTTTCTAATTGATTAAGTTCTTCTTTATAGGTTTTCTCTTAACTAAGGCAAGAGGCAAGAGACTGGTGGGCAAAGCATCCGTGATGGGCACAAAAACTACCCCTCCATCAATAACAACTGCTCTGATGCCAGGAAGACCCCACTTGATTGGTCTCAAGACAATGGTTTACCTGACCTCTACTTCCCATTTCCATGTATCCACTGACTTTTGTCCTCCATTCTAATATATACATAGAAGTATTTTCAGCACTTTGGAGACAGTTTTTGAGATGCTAGTCCACTGTCTTCCTGGTGTTGGCCTCCCTAAAATAAATTCCTTGTTTCACCACCACTCGTCTCTCTGTCTTTGGATTTTATCAGCGGTGGATGGCTGAACCTGGTCTGTTTGGGACTCCAGGTGCTCTTGCACCCATGGGCTCTGGTTACAATATAGACTCCAGTTCTTGACATTCTTCTTCTTCTTCTTTTCTTAAAAGATTTTATTTATGTATTCATGAGAAGCATAGAGAGAGGCAGAGACATAGGCAGAGAAAAGAGAAGCAGGCTCCATGCAAGGAGCCCCACGTGGGACTCAATCCCAGGACTCTGGGGATCACGCCCTGAGCCGAAGGCAGATGCTCAACCACTGAGCCACCCAGGTATCCCATTCTTCTTTTTTTAACAGCATATACATTTAAAAAAAATGTTATTTATTTATTTGGCAGAGAGAATACAAGTGGGAGGGGTGGGGCAGAGGGAGAGAGAGAATCTCAAGCAGACGCTGTACTAAGTGTGGAGCCTGACATGGGGCTCCATCTCATGACCCTGAGATCATGACCTGAGTTGAAACCAAGAGTTTGACACTCAACTGATGGAGCCACCTAGGAACCCCTTGATGTTCTTCTTTTGACCTCACCCTCCCTTTCTCCTTTGGCCCACATCTGGACAGGCCAATAAAGCCCATGTGTCCTTCCTGTTTTGGGGCTGGTAGGAAATTCAGACTTTACAAATTTCTAGTCTGTGCATAGGAACTTTCCCTGAGCCTCACCCCTTAGCCACTACAAAGGTCCCACTTGCTCTCTCTACTTCCCTGTAGCCAGTCTCAAGTTGCTAGTGTCTACTCTGGTCTCCCCAGAAGTCCCTTGTGTGAGCAATAAACTTTTCATCAAATTTTCTTGGTATGTGAAGTATCAGCAGTCTAGACATTTTAGCTAACCTAATCATTAATATCTCTAGGAGTTTTACTTTATTGGCTAGACTGGATGGTCTTGGTACCTCCATACTTAACTTTTATAACTATATGGTGAGCCAAGGAGAGAAGACAAAAAATGGATTTTTAAGGGTATGTTGTTCCCCCAGTAAATCTATACATTTGCCCATTCAGCCATGTATCCTTCTAACATTTTTGAACAGCTACTATATACCAGTTACTGTAAATAAGGGCAAAATCTTTATTCATCTTCAGCTTTCAGAAGTGCAATGGGCCAGAGTTGATTCCCAAGACCCTGGGATGCTTTGCCACTCCTACTTAGTTTTGACTGTAAAAAGATACCTTTACAGGAAGCCCAAAGATCTTCATTGTCTTCTGGATTAGTAAGGACACTTTGGGATGAAAGAGACTTAAGAAACAAGCAAGGATGTTGAACTGGGTAGAACTGGTCTCAGGGGCCAGAGAAAAGTGTTTTTACCCTCTTTTACACACTAATGTGATGCAAAGGATATTTTCAATGTAAATGTTTGTATTAGAATGATATCAACATGGATGAATTGTTAATGAGAAAGCATTATCTAAAGTGAGTTCTATTAAGTCAACTTAATTCTGTGATCAATGATCTACCTGGGTCAATAAGTTATTCTTACTTTTCCCTGAATCTTCTTTCTTTTTTAGTTTGCTGAAATTAGTGGACTGGGAATCAATTTTTTAAAAAAGATTTTATTTATTTATTCATTCATTTATTCATGCCTCCAGAGACAGAGGCAGAGGGAGAAGCAGGTTCCATGCAGGGAGCCTGATGTGGGACTCGATCCCAGGACCCCGGGATCATGACCTGAGCTGAAGGCAGGCACCAAACCACTGAGCCACCCAGGCGTTCCAAATCACTTGTTTTCCACTTAAGTTTTGTGACAAATTTTATTTAATCTACTATTTCCCCCATACACTGATTACAACTTACTATTGATTTCATTTTGAGACCATTATTTCTGCCAAGTTCTATTTTCCTGGGATAAATTTAGCAAAGATGCACATTTTGTCGAGAAAAATGTGATTCATTTGTCAATTTTTTTTTCATTTGTCAGTTTTTAAGCAGAAGTAAATTTGACCCTCTGTGATGTGTAGTTGTTTTCGGTGTTACTTGCATTGATAATTTATAGCTTTAATACTTGTTATGAATTGAATAAAAGAGTGATAATCTGCATTTCTTAGTTATCCCATGAGGAAATTGTGAACTGATTTCTTTATTTCTTTACTTACTTATTTATTGTTAAAGATTTAATTTATTTATTCATGAGAGACAGAGAGAGAGAGAGCGAGAGAGAGAGAGAGAGGCAGAGACACAGGCAGAGGGAGAAGCAAGTCCATGGAGGGAGCCCAATGCAGGACTCAATCCCAGGACCCAGGGATCATGCCCTGAGCTGAGGGCAGACACTTAACTCCTGAGCCACTCAGGTGTCCTGTGAGCTGTTTTATAAGGCATAGAGTCAGGGAGAAATAGAAATGGGGGGAATTGGGGAAGGAGCAGAGAGAGGAAGGAAGAGAGAAAGACATAGACAAGAAAAGACAAGGGGAGGGGAATAGAAGACTCTAGAATACATCTTTTCTCTGAATTAAGGAGCCCTAGATCTGTTCTCAAGATGCCTCAGAATCGAGTTTGGTTCTAATCCCCTTAAGAGAAAGAACGGGACTCTAGGGAGACAGACTCAGCCTCCAGTCCTGGCTGTGCTGCCTACTTGTCATGTTGCCCCTGGCAAGTCACCCAACCTATCTGAACCTGGATTTTCTCACCAGGAAAGTGGACAACACCAAGAGCGCCAGTCTCCTAGGATTGCCATGAAGACTAAAGCAAGACTCCATGTTGAGCAGTGAACACAACACTGGCAAGAGCTTAGTAAATGTTTGGTGGTAGAGTAATCATAATTCACAGTAATAACTTGTTTCTTGTTTCTGGTATAGACTTTATAGTGATCTTCTGTCTTGTGGATTTGCAGAAACCCTCACTGCTGTTTTATTCCCTCACCGGTAGTTTGCTAGTAAACGTTCAACAACTTACTCTTTAGGGAAAATAAAAACTCGATTTGTGTCCTTTGCCAACTTTTGTGACATAAACATTTCCACCACAGCCAGTTTCAAGCTACTGACATGATGTCACAGAACTTGGAATTGGGAAGAAACATAGAGGAGCCACCCATGATGCAATATTCCCACCACATAAATACTGTGAGCATAACTAATCTCAGGAGTGTAGATAATAGTAAAATGTAGTGAAATAACTAGAAAGTGATAAATTTTGAGTATTTTGTTTTTTAACAAGAAATATAATTTTTAGGGATCCCTGGGTGGTGCAGCGGTTTAGCGCCTGCCTCTGGCCCAGGGCGCGATCCTGGAGACCCGGGATCGAATCCCACGTCGGGCTCCCAGTGCATGGAGCCTGCTTCTCCCTCTGCCTGTGTCTCTGACTCTCTCTCTCTCTCTCTCTCTCTCTCTCTCTGTGTGACTATCATAAATAAATTAAAAAAAATTTTTAAAAAAGAAATATAATTTTTATAATTTTATAACTTCTAATAGTGGCTGTTTAACAATCAGCTTGCAGAATTTCTGGAAATGTAACTATCAGCTCTCATGAGACAGTCTGAATCGGCTCTTGCACACCATTGCTGATGCCTCCTGCCTCTCCCCAACCTCTGTATCCATCTATCACCCAGTCCTAATGATTTCATCTCCTAAATGTGTTAGTACTTTTCAGTACTCTTCTCTCCATCTTCATTTCCACCTTCCTGGTCTAAGACGTGACCATCTCTTGCCTGGAATGTTGTAGATGCCTTCTAACTTTCATTTTGCATAATTTCCCACCTGTCCCATTCTTGATTGTGAAACTAGAGGTGCCTTTCTTTTTTTTTTTTAATAGACTTTATTTTTCAGAGCAGTTGTAGGTTCACAGCCAAACTGAGCAGAAGATAGAGATTTCCTGTGCACTCCCTGTCCCCACACATGCACAGCCTCCCATGTTATCAACACTCCGATCAGATTGGCACATTTGTTATAATTGGTGAACCTATGAAGGTGTTCAAGACAGTCCCTCCTCCCCCCTCCAGCGTGCTACTTTGGCATGTGGATTATTTTGAGCTGAAGGCATTTGGGATCTTGCAGGCTCAAGAGAAATTTTTTTTTTTTTAAGATTTATCTATTTGTTTTTAGAGAGAGCATGAGTGTAATGAGGAGGGGCAGAGGGAGAGAGGGGGGAGAATCTCAAGCAGACTCCTCACTGAGCACAGAGCCCGATCTGGGATTTGAGCCCATGACCCTAAGAGCCTGATCTGAGCCAAAACCAAGAGGTCAATGTCCAACTGACTGCAGCACCCAGGTGCCCCTCAAGAGAAACTTTTGCTCCTCCCTTAACTACCTAGAAGAATCTCAACTGGGGGTGTTTCCCAGCATAAGGGTTATTATCAGAGATAAATTTTATCCAAGTGACCCATCTTCATGGCAGGGCAAACATCTCATTATGGAACATCTGCTCTTATCACCCTGTGAAATGCTTTCCCTTTCTCTGCAATCTCAGACCCCTGCCTGCCCCTTGGTCCTTAGTTCAGGATGACATATATACCTCATGTTGCCTGTCTTTGGCATTTTCATGTCTGTGTGAATTTCCTATACCTATGCTATTAAATTTTATTTTCTACTGGAATTTATCTCATATCAATTTGATTCTTAGTCTAGCTAGATAGACCCTTGAAAAGGTAGGAATTAATGTCCTTTGACACCAGCATGGACACCTCATTATCATCCAGGGTCCATAGCTTGCATTTGGATTCACTCTTGGTGTGGGATGTTCTCTAGGTTTGGACAAAGGCATGGTGACATGTGTCCAGCATCACAGCATCATATAGATGAGTTTCGTTGCCTTGAAAATATTTTGTGTTCCATCTACTCATCCCTTCTCTTTCTTTCTTTCTTTCTTTCTTTCTTTCTTTCTTTCTTTCTTTCTTTCTTTCTTTCTCTTTCTTTCTTTCTTTCTTTCTTTCTTTCTTTCTTTCTTTCTTTCTTTCTTTCTTTCTTTCTTGATTTTATTTATTTTTTCATGAGAGACACAGAGAAAGGCAGAGACATAGGCAGAGGGAGAAACAGGCTCCTCACAGGGAGCCCAATGTGGGACTCGAACCCCAGACTGGGATCACACCCTGAGCAGAAGCCAGCCGCTCAAATGTTGAACCACCCAGGCATCCCTCATCCCTTCTTTCACTTTCACCTTTTCAAACTGACTTCTTTCACTTGGTAATATGCATGTAAGTTTCCTCTGGGTCTTTTCAGGGCTTGGTAGCTTATTTGAGAGTTCTTTTAAAATGCAAATCAGCTGTCCTTGTCCCCTTTCCAGCTCTCTCTGCTCTGCCCACGCATGAGCTCCTTCTGTCCTGTGTATTTGTCCCTCTCCCTTTGGCCACAACTTTGGCACTGCTAGTCCCCTCTATTAATCACTCTTGCTTCCTCTTACTTTCGGTTCTCATCCTTCATAAGCATCATTTCATCAAGAGAGCCTCCTCTGCTCTCTCTGGGTTAAGACCACCTATCTGGGACCCTTTCATTCAGGACATAGGAGATAAAACATTTATCTGGGTGTCTGATAAATGTCTGTCTCCCTTATGTGACAGTAAGCTCCTTGAGGACGGGGGCATGTCTGGTTTTACTCCAGCACCACACATCATGTCAGGCACGTGATACATGCTCATTATTTGTTGACTGCATAAATGTTGACCAAAACTAATTAGCTCTGAATCTTATAGACCTGCTGTTTCTTTTATATTATTCCAAATATCACCATCCAGTGACATCTGAGGCCTGATCTGGTCCTTGTTCTTGAACACCTTTTTGGTTAAGATACATCTTACCTCATTCTTTGTATTAGATTTATTCATTTCACTAAATTTTGCTCTTTATTTGCAAAGACCATTGAACTGAGATAAGAGATAAATTAAAAAACTGTAGGGTTTTTTTTTTTTTGTATTTGTATTTCTCCTAGATTGAATTTCCCAGAAACATGATGAATATTTATTATAGCATTAACCAGCCCACTCAACACCAAGTGCTGGCTTTGTAGGAACTGCTTGGATGATGCTACCCATTCACTCTTTCTTTTTGCATCGTTTGGCCAGTAATTACCATCTAGGTTTTTGGACAAGAAAGGAAAACCATCATCTTATTTGTCATAAATCCCTTATTTGTCTAGAGTACTCAAAAAGACATTACCTAGAGGAGGAGGATTCGTTCGAGTTGGCCGGGCATTCCAACGTGTACTTTTTGCACTGGTTGTCTGTAGCACTTTGGGGCATACATTAATCAAATTCTTGGCAGAGGTTTGTGGGATATTAATGTTGGTTGAAGATTCAATCCACTGTCTCCTTTAAGTGGGAGGAAAAGATACCAGACATACTGCCCAGCTAAGGCTGAATGAATCTTCTGGTAATTTAAATGGAAAGGATTTAGCACTTCCCCTGTATGGAGAATGAAATTGAAGAAGAGGGATACCTTTGAGAGGTGATCCCTCTTCTTATCAGTGGTGGAGCTGAGACTACAATTTAAGACTCCTTGTTTCCAGTTCAGCTGTAAGAAATCTTACCTGGTTTGCCAGAGAGATTGAAGCCGTAGGTGCTGAGTAGAGAACCCTATCCATATCCAGTGGCACTGAGTACATGCAAGTTTGACAGTGTATTGAAGGATCAAAGAATTTTTCTTTTATTTAGACAGATAGTGAAGATAGTGGGCTTCATTGCCTGGAGGGGCTGAAAATTTGCAGTATGACTTTTCTTCCTTCCCCTGCTAGCTCAGAGAATGGTACCCTTGGTGACAGGGAGACAGGGCTATTACCTTTTCAGAAGTTCACATTTCAAAAGGGATGAATTCCAGAATTTTGCAAAAATGTTTCCGGGTTGTAAAATGGGCAAGAAGCTTATTTACCTCTAAGGAAATTTACAGACATACTGAAAGGTTAGAGAAAGGATTTATAACCAGTAGATTTCTCATGGAAACATTCTGGCAAGAGGAAGGGGGAGTGGTCACTTTCCATTGTAGCAGCCTGGAAAATTCTTTTTTTCCCCTTTGCTGGTGATACTTAGTGCCCCCAGAACTTTTGGTGTGATTAGAACAGAAGTAAAATCTTTGGTGGCTTTATTGTTATCAGTTTTTTCTACAAAGTATTATTATAGAGGTAACACAATCTCATGGTGGAGAGATTGTTGAAGTAAAAAAAATTGTAAGGAGACTCAAACTCATCTTTTGAGGTTCACTCTAAAAGAATGAACTAAATCTGGGACTCCTTGGAAATTATGCTAAATATCCTGTTATAATGATCAGTGAACTCTTTTGTATTTTTCCATCATCAAAGTCAGCTCAGTATAATTGAATAAAATGTATATACCACATGAAATATCTAGTCTAATTGCAGGAGAACCAAAGGAAGCAATTGTAATTATCACTAACTTTTTTTTTTTTAAGATTTTATTTATTCATTCATGAGAGACCCAGAGAGAGAGAGAGGCAGAGACACAGGCAGAGGGAGAAGCAGGCTCCATGCAGGGAGCCCACTGTGGGACTCGATCCCAGGACTCCAGGACCACACCCTGGGCCGAAGGCAGGCACTAAACCACTGAGCCACCCGGGCTGCCCCTATCACTAACTTTCTAATCACCATACCGGCATAACACCTTTATTTATATAGCAAAATACAGATGACTGGAAGGTGTAAGGAGGAAGATGTGACAAAAGAAAGGACAGAATTAGAGGTTACCCCATATGTCTTTTGCATTTGTTTTCTTCAGAAATCCAGTTCTGCATTCCCTGCCCCCTAACTGACCATGACTGCTGCCTTCATTTATCCTATCCCTGATTCTTCCTTACGCTGCTGACAGAATGATCTTTCCATCTGACAAATCAGATTATTTGCCATCTCTTCTTCCTCTGCTACTCATTTATTTAAAAAAAATTTACTGAGCACCTATTATGTGCTAGCTCCTAGTCTAGGAAGTGGGATGCAACCATGGAAAGATAGGCACGATCTACCCTTATAGTGCTCTTCTCTTGACTTGCCACCTCCTTGTCCCCACTTCCTCTTCCATTTTTATCCTTGTTTGACTGCTTGGAGCTCCAGAGCAAAGACCCCTCTGGATTTATTTCATCTTTGTATTCCTAGAGCCCACCATGGTGGGCCATATTTCATATATTTTTCTGTAATAAATGAAAGAATTCTCCTTTATTGAAATTATTTAATGAGAGCCTGAATGCTAGAGCTTTTGTAGAAGGAATTGAAAAAAAAAAAAAAACCCTTGTTGGAATCTTTCCATTTTTATCTATGGTGTTGTCTTTCTACTTATTAAGACGTGAGCCAATATAATAATAATGTTATTACGAAAATAAATAAAAGAGGAAGTAAACTCCTCCACATCATTAACATCCAGAGATAAGTACAGTTCATGATTTGATGTGTACTCCTCCAATTTTTTATGTAGCTATGTCTATCTATATTCACACCCACATGTGTATATTTATATCCTACATATAATTTAAAAACCCAAACAGGATCATAGTAGTCAAACTGAATCTTCAACTGCTTCCCTCCATTTGATAGTATATCTTAACTTGAGTTTCTGCTAAATCCCATTTTCCAACTTTAAATTGTATGCTTCTGAATCAAAGCCAGAATCTCACTTATTTTTATTAACTAGTTCTCATTATTATAAAGGAAATCCATGTACATGGCAAGTGTCTTTAACAGCATGGAAGGGAATAAAATGAAATGTAAAGCCTCCCTCCTCTTCACAGCCTGTTCCACTCTCCAAAGTTAACCATTTTTAACAGTCTCCGGAGTATCCTTTCAGAAATTTCCAGGGCAGATAAATATATATGTACACACACACACACACACACACACACACACATGCACGCACACATACACATCCATAAAAAGAACTCACTTTTTTCACTTGTTATATAATTCACTGGAAAGAATTCTAAGTATTTAACAACTTTGTCTTGGGTGCATTTCTCTTAAAGAAGCCCCTTGCAAAGAGAAAATCATCAGTGAGGTCTGGAAATGGCCAAATACTCAGCTACCTCGCCATAGCACAAACCTGCCTGCCTTTCTCTAAAAGACATTCCCCTCTCCTCTATTTAGAGGACCACTAGGTTTTTGCTGGACATGCTTTCCAGAATAAAAACTACATTTCCTAGGCTCCTTTGTGATAAGGTGTGTCCATGTGACTACATTTTGGTCCAATGGTTTGTGAGAGGAAGTGCTGTGAATAGCCTCTAGATTTTGCCTTATAAAGTAAGCTGTGTCTTCTGTTAGTCATTTTTCACCTTTCTACTGATTGGAGTGTGGACTTTGGGCCAGGAGAATAAGGATAACACCTTAGAGATAAAAGCACAATAAAAATAAAAGGCTCCCAGGGTCCTGAGAGCTTTGCAAAGCAGAACCACTAAAGCTGCTTGCATTTTTTGGAGGGGAAAGGAAAATATACTTTCATGTTTGCTCTTATAAGCCATTGTAATGTAGAGTTTCTTTTCTTCACAAGCCAGTGCCTGTCCTTACTGTGAGCATTATTATGAGATATTATTTCCTTATCCATAGGCCCATTTTCTGAATCAAAGGAAACACCAGTGATGAAGAATAGAAGCAGAAAATGTTCAGAAGGCTGACCGGGTAGCCTGTGTAGTTTTGATGAAGATCAAATACACGCAGGGTGTTACACTCTTAAAGAGTCTCACAACTGCTTGTATTTCTCACTGAAAGTTAATAGCAAACTGAGTGATAAGCACCAGAAAAATCTTGTGAAAGTAGTTTTATGAGTAGAAATTCAAAGAAGACGTTCTTTTTTTTTTTTTTTAAAGATTTTATTTATTTATTCATGAGAGACACAGAGGGAGGGAGAGAGGCAGAGACACAGGCAGAGGGAGAAGCAGGCTCCATGCAGGGAGCCCGATGCGGGACTCGATCCCGGGTCCACGCCCTGGGCCAAAGGTGGGCGCTGAACCGCTGAGCCACCCAGGGATCCCCTGAAGAAGACATTCTTGATTTAATATTCCCTGCACATCCCCTTCCTCTTGAGCACTAAGCACATAACCACCAGCTTCATACAGCAAAGATGCAGCCCTTTCTGCTCACAGGTCCTATCCCCATGCTACTTAAATAAGTTTCCTAAGTTACACCATACAGCATCTCAAGAATTCTTTCTTGGCTGTTGTACTTGGCGACCCCACAACATCAGGATTAAGTTATGAATATTTTAAATTCATATCACATGACAGTTAAAATTATTCTGGGGACAGTTAAAATTATTCCAGGGGAAAAATGTGAACTTTAGCAAGGGGAGGAAAAAAAAGCCATTTCTCCCCCAACTTCATCTTTAGTTTCCTCCTCAGAAAACAAGGGCAGGACCAGAGGGGCCCCCTTTCAACAGACGACTTTTTGCTCACGGTACATTTCCCAATTAGCCAGTAGCGGATTTTCTGCTCATTTGCCTCTGAACACGATGACTTTCCTTGGAGGCATTTGACTTTCCAACAGAAAGTGAGGTTAATAGAGACAGGCAGCGAGAAGACGACATTTTAAATACAAGAGTGGCCAGAGCCAAGAGGGTAAAGATCCTGGTACGCAAGTTTCCCTGTTCTCTGCATTATGAGTCACATCCTTGAAAGCTGGAAGGAAGTTCATGTCCCCAGCTCCTGACCAAGTGTCAGACTTGATTACTGCCTGATGAGAAGTTCCACATCTTGGTCCTGACCAAACTTGGGAGCAATAGAGAAATGGGATCACAGAAAAGCCCCAGCATAGGGATAGTTGGGGATTCATTGAGAAGACCAAGGAGCAGGGCCCTGTTCTCATCTACAATAACAATAATATGGAGGTTAAGATTTGCTAAGGAGAACCATCTAAAACTTGGAAATAAGGCAAAAAGATGATCACAGCCTGCGAGGACATCTAAAGAACCTACTTAAAGCTTAGTTGATACCCTGGGGAAAGCAACTCTATTTGCACAACTGATTAGTGTCCAGATACCTTATCATTTTATAGAATTAATAAGGTGTGATGACTTTTCTGTCTAATAGAGATGATTAACCTAAAGGTTATGGTTTTATTGCCCTGTAGGATATTAACCAATTTTATGTCTAATTTGGTAACAGCAATTCTATCTCAGCTTTTTTTTTTTAAGTGTCTACAACATTTCAATTTCTCACAGCGTAGTAGGCTTGTCATTATTTTGCTTCCCTCATAAATAAGCTAAATAAGACTTGGACACGTGCATATTATCTGTTTGAATGAGAATTATTAAAAAAATGTTCTTTGGAGACTTACGCTTTGATGGAGTATAAGGTTTGGCCTCAACCATCCTGGTTTTGAGGACCGGGGTCTGACACTGTAGCTCTGTGATCAGAAGCATATCATTTAACCACTTTGGCCTCATTCATAAGAAAAAGAATAAGAATAGAGCCAATTTCAAAGTGGAGCTGGGATGACGACTACAGGAAGGTTCTTAGCACCATGACTGGCTCAAAGTACAAATCTGTTAAGGCAGCCACTACTGTGTGTGCCAGAAGTTGTGTGACACAGAATGAGGCAGAAAACTCCACCCCTCATTTCCATCTCCAGCCTTCTCTCTGTCCTTGAGTCAACCCCCACCCTGCCAGGATAGCAGGAGGTCTTTTATAATGCAACTCAAGGAGAAAAGAAAAAGGCACTTATAGTATGATAAAGACCACTCCTGGCCTTTTGGGAGGGCTGACTGGTCTGCCTTAAACTGGACAAGAGACCTCTTTTCTTTGTCCCCAGCCTCTTCCCCCAGGGGACCCAATTTCCTTTCAAGTCTGTTCTAGGGAGCCAGATGCAATAAAAACACTGAAAACTGGCCCAAGGCAGGGAAGACCAACACAGAGGTTTGAGGCGATAATGCTCATTGGAAAGACTCTTCTAGGTGGGCTGGGGGTATAGAGGACTAATCTGAGGTAACTCCCAAGACAAGGAGGCTATGCCAGGGACTGAGCATCCTGGTCCAGATTTCCAAACAACTGAATGATTGAGGCAAGATTTGAACTCACTTACTGAGAGAGCTGAAAGAGGCAGAGGAGGGGCTCCATTTACATTCCCCACATTCCTGCAGAAAGTGTAGGGGAGAAAAAAATTTTCCCTCTGTCCTTCTAGGTTCTTGGCAGAGAACCCCTCCCCCACACACTGCCACTCTCCCCCATAATAAAGGCAAATTAACAGGAGAAAGCCAAATTTAGTGACATATGTATGGAAACCCCACAAAAATATAAGTCTCAAAGAAGTGACCAAAGCAGGAGGCTTTTATACCTTTTAGACAAAGAAACAATTTGTGAAGAATTGACAAGATGAAGGGGTTTGGTCTAGGAGTAGTAGAATAATGAAGAAGTAACAAGCTTTGTTTGTTTATACAGAATTCTTGGCCCCAAATCCCCTGTCTCTGGTGATGCCTTCTACCCTCGGGGCACAGGGAGAGTACTTTTCATTTGAGTGATTTATCTCCTGCTTTCAGGGGGACAAAGGAGGGTCAGAGTGCTTTTCTTGTAATGGCTGTTTCTGAAACGTCTTTAATTCAAAATAATCAGTATGCCAAAGTGGCATATTTCGGGGTGACATTCTGAACCCCCACAAAAGCAACTGGATCCTCTAGAAAAGGTCTTTACATTCTTTTGAACCTGAAAACATTAAAAAAAAATCTTTATCATTGTTAAAATAAAATCCCACAGATACTTAATTTTTAGATCTAGTTGACTTTTTTTTTAAGATTTTATTTATTTATTAGAGAAAGAGTGTACACAAGGGGGGAGAGGGGTGGCAGGAAAGGTAGAGGGAGAGAGAGAGAAACAGACTCCCTGCTGAGCAGGGACCCTGATGTGGGGCTCGTACCCAGAGATCATGACCTGAGCTGAAGGCAGATGCCAACTGACTGAGCCACCCAGGAGCCCAAGATCTAGTTGACTTTATTTTGCAATTTATTAATTGGGAAGCATCCAGTCTAGAAAATAGAAAGGAGCTCTGAAGAGCGGACAAAGCAACAAGTGTTTGATAGCCCAAGGTAAGCAGAAAGAAGGAAGTCAGCCTAGGCAAACACTGGTTAACGCAGGGTGACCTTCCTTATTCGGGATAACAAAGAGTCTTTAGGTTAGGTTAGGTACCCACCTGAGCAGGCAGGTTCTGATTGCCTGGGTTAAGTTTTGGTTTACTTATGTAGGCTGCTAAGGTATTAGAACCGCGTCCTTGTTTAATTAATTTAATGTCATTATTATTGCAATGAACTGTGCCTGGGGTCAGTAGACATTTTCTTTAGAGAATCAGGTAGAAAATCTTTTAGTCCATGTGGGCTGTTCAGTTTTTGTTGCAATCACTTAGTTCTGCCGTTGTGGCAGGAAAGCAGCCATAGACAATATATAAATAAACAGATGTGCTGTGTCCCAATGAAACGTTCTTCACAAAAACAGGCAGCAAGCTGAATTTGGCCTGGGGAATGGAGTTTGCTGTGCTATAATGCCCTTTTGTTGCTAAGGACACAATAAAGCATAAGGTATTTTTTTTTAAGATTTTATTTATTTATTCATGAGACAGAAAGAGAAAGGCAGAGACACAGGCAGAGGGAGAAGCAGGCTCCATGGATGGAGCCCGATGTGGGACTCGATACCAGGACCCTGGGATCATGTCCTGGGCCGAAGGCAGAGGCTCAACTGCTGAGCCACCCAGGCTGCCCAAGCATAAATTATTTTTAACCTTCATAGCAACCTGTGGACCCAGAGAATCATTCCCACTTAACAGATGAGGACATTAAGGCTTAGGGCAGAGCAAAGTTGCCTTTCTGAGGGTTCAGTTAGGAGGTGGAAGAGTTGGGATTTGAACCCAGGGGTGACTGCTCCAAAGACCACATTCTGTTGAGTAATATGAAGTCGTATCCTAGATGCAAATAACATATGTAAATTCAGCTATCCTCACTCAAGGAGGAGAAGGAGGGAGAAAAGGAAGGAGAGAGTTTAAAATAGTGTGGGGCATCCCACATTCCACTCTGTGATCTGTGCTCTGGGGCGATTGTGCAGTGGGGAGATGTGACCACGAGTCCCTTGGGCACTCAGGGCCAGCATGGCTCTCCTAGATGCAGAGTTGGAATAGATAAGCAGATTGCTACGTATTAAGAGATGGCTTATTGTTAAGGTACAGCCTGGCCCCTAAGTGCAGCTCACCCATACCACCTAACACATAAGGAAGAAACTAGCAATGTCTCCCTTTACTGGAAGCAAGCGATGCTGGCTGGACTGGACCTACTGGAGACCGTGCAGGATAGTGGTCTCCGAGTGGGAGCCTTCAAGGGTAATTCTACTCACATGTGTTGGTCATCTTAAGTGTTGACTCTAAAACCTTGCTCCATGGGATTCAGGCTGTGTCTGGTGGTAGTAGCGAGGTGGCTCCAAGCTGGGTGGAACCATGGTAGTCAACACATTCAGCTCCTTACTAATAGTTTATGGTTCTAAAATCTCCCGGAAGATAGAGATTCTGGTGCTAGCCAACCCTGAGGTTAATAAGCACTGGCTGGAGAAGCCAGTGCAGGGCTGAGCAGGACCAGAGGGTTGAGGCATCGATCACCAGAGAGATGAAACGGTGGTGGTGCATCCCATATAAGCTGCTGCTCTTGATTGGTAGACATGCTCCTACCGCAGTGATTTGTATTCAGGGCTCCTTCCAACAGGTGCTGAAGCTCTGACAGCGTAGTGTGTTAAGAAAGAGCTTGAAGTGGGAGGTGGGGCCTGGGTTCTAGCACTCATTTTGTCACCAGCCTGTCCTGTCACCGCAGATCTGCCTGTTTTGGGGCAGCAGTGGCCTCCTCTGTGGAGTGGAGCTGATATTGCCAGGGAAAGAAAGGAATATTAGGGTAACAGATGATCATAATTCGTATGTAGTGATTGAGCGAAGCTGTTCTAGACAGGCGGGCCGTGGCCACGTTACGACTTTATAGGCCCTAGGCAACTTTTGCTGTCATAGGTCCTTTCCTCCATTAAAAAAAATACAAAATCAGGGCAGCCCCGGTGGTGCAGTAGTTTAGCACCGCCTGCAGCCCGGGGTGTGATCCTGGAGACCCGGGATTGAGTCCCACATCGGGCTCCCTGCGTGGAGCCTGCTTCTCCCTCTTCCTGCATCTCTGCCTCTCTCTCTCTCTCTCTCTCTCTCTGTGTGTGTGTGTGTCTCACGAATAAATAAATAAAATCTTTAAAAAAATGAAATCATATTTTGCAGCCCTGCTGGTATCAAGGTGAATGAAATCCAAACTGGGATAAGTAATGCCATACTCATTTCTTATTTCTGATTTTAAAATAAAATGAAAACATGATACTTACAAGTAACATGGGCCCTAGTTATTGTGACCCCTGTGCCTAATGGGGAGTTCCACCCTGACTAGAGCACGGGGAACGAACACACACACACACACACACACACACACACACACGTTATACACCTGAAGCTTCTGTCTAATTCCATGAGTGTTCCCTCCTTTTTTTCTCTCTGAGTCTTTGCCAATCTGCCTGCATCTCTGTTCCCTCTGCTTGGCAATACTCAAGTATGCTGTTTTTAACGTGTGGAATTTGATCTTGGACATTACAAGTGCTGCCAGTTGGATCTACCCTGGATCCTCCTGGCTGACAGCAGTGTCTTTTCACCATAATTCATTAACTTTGATCAACATAATTAGGGGGCCGGGCAGCACTAGTGGCTCAGCAGTTTAGCACCGCCGTCAGCCCAGGGTATGATCCTGGAGCCCTGGGATCAAGTCCCATGTCGGGTTCCTTGCGTGGAGCCTGCTTCTCCCTCTGCCTGTGTCTCTGCTTCTCTCTTTCTCTGTGTCTCTCATGAATAAATAAATAAAATCTTTTTTAAAAAAAGACATAATTAGGGGGTTGCTGGACTATGTTTCTACCTTCTCAGTTTCCTTTGTAATTGTTCTAGGGTAGCTGCAGCCAGGCCCAGAGCTCAACCTAAATCACCTACCCTTCTCTCCTCAAGTATTCAAAATCATACACTGCCACTCCAGATGCCAGAGTTTGGCTCTAAAGCAGTTCCCTGTTTGTTTATCCTGTGCAGAACTTCCTGACTAATTGCTGGTAGTCCAAAGCCTACGACCCTGACAAGAGGATGGTAGTGACTGGGAGAGAGACCATAGCAGAGTAAACAAGGCGAGCAGATTGGCCGCCCCTCTGAGGCTGAGGAAAACACTGCCTAGCCTGATGGTGTGCCCTTTGGAGAGAGCTGAGGTGTAGCACCAAAGGAGGCAGATCCGCAGCCCCAAAACACTCAGGCTCACACCAGCTTGTTCCATTGCATAGTTCATATTTACAGAGCAGACACTGTGTGCTAGATGCTGTGCTCAGACTAGAAATAATGTGCTAGGTTAGAGGAAGCTGCTCCTGGTGGCCGTCTCCCTCTCCCAGAGGGTAGGTGTCCAGGGAATGTGTTCACAGCATCATCTTAACACGGAGCTGCTCTCTGAAGTTGTCTGCAAATTCTCTGCGAGAAGAGAACATTTGTATACTCTTGTATCATGGTATCTTGTCTGGCACGTGGTAGATGCTCAGTAAATCTTTATTAGGTCCTCTTTGTCTATTTGGGCTACTATAACAAAGACTCCACACACAAGGTGATGTAAACCACAAACATCTTTCTCACAGCTCTGGAGGTGATGATCAAGATGCTGGCAGCTTCAGTGTCTGGTGAGAACCCACTTGCTGGTTCACAGATAACATCTTCTTGCTGTGTCCTCACCAGCTGGAAGGGGCAAGGGAGCTCTCTGGGGTCTCTTTTATGAGAGTGCTAATCCCATTCAAGGGGACACTGCCCTCATGATCTAATCACTTCCTAAAGGCTGCACCTCCTAATGCCATCACATTGGGGGTTAGGATCTCAAAATATGAATTTGAGTAGGACATAAACATTCAGTCCATTGTATTAGATAAATACTTGAAGTTCACCATTAATTAATTAATTTACTTGTTTGAGAGAGTGAGAGAGCAAGCGTGTATGCATGCAAGTGGGGCGAGGGGCAGAGGGAGAGAAATCTTTTTTTTTTTAAAGATTTTATTTATTTATTCATGAGAGACGAGAGACGAGAGAGAGAGAGAGAGAGAGAGAGAGAGAGGCAGAGGGAGAAGCAGGCTCCATGCAGGGATCCTGGTCTCCAGGATCATGCCCCGGTCCAAAGACAGGTGCTAAACCGCTGAGCCACCCAGGGATCCCCGGGAGAGAGAATCTTAAGCAGAGCGCAGAGCGCAGAGCCTGATGCGAGACTCGATCTCACTACCCTGAGGTCATGACCTGAGCTGAAACCAAGAGCTGGATACTTAACTGTGCCACCCAGGCGCCCCTGAAATCCCACCATTATTAATTGGTTCCATTGGATATGTTGCCCTTTCTTAAAGGTGGCTCTTAAAATGCAAACCACTGCAGTGACAAAAATACATTAAAATCTTGGGTCCTTGGTCATTTAATTTTGTTAGTAAAAGTTGTGAATGGTGGATAACCCAGCATCTTGATAATATTGGGTGCCTATAAAAAAAGGAGCCTGGAAATAGGGATGGAAGAGGAAGAGTGAGCTGGTCTTGTGTTTGCTCTCTTGTGTTTCTCCTGTTCTTCTTCTTCTTTTTTTTTTCTTCTGTTTCTCCTGTTCTATGTTTATACTATATTATGTGATTAATTTAAAAAACAAAACAAAATACCTGTACTAACAAACTAAAATCATTGGTATCACTACATGATTAGACATGGTAAAACTTAACCTTTATATTAGCCTATATATACATATGTATATATAATATACATATACGCTCATGTAAGATAGATAGATAGATGATAGATATATAGATAGATAAATAGGCTTCCAGGTGATAAACCTAATATTAAAACACATACACACACACAACATCAAATGACCTAACTAAAAAAGTTCATAAAGCTTCAGGTATGGCTGGATCAGGGTGCTTAAATGATGAAATAATGACCCATTAGCCTGAGTCTGCCTTCTAGGCTAGCAAACCTAGGGAAAAAACCACATGCGTTTCCCAATACTTTGCCCGATATTTTCATTCCTGGGACTAATGCTGATTATCTGCCTGGTTCCTATACACCCTCTGGAGTACAGAGCAGGGGAAAATCAGGATGCTGTTATCAGCAGAAGGAGGGATAGATGCTGGGAAGGCAAAACTACATCCTTCCATGACGTCTGCACATTCATGAGTCATCCAAGGCCTGGGATGCAGCCTAACAATGCATTTGGCTTTAGATTTACTTTCTGAGAGCTCACAGGTCAGAGATGGCTCAAAGTTTCTGGAATATCATTAGGATAATTGAATTAAGAATTCAGGGTGGAGAGAAACATTAATTAGATACAATGACTAATTACCAGTGAGTTTGACTTCTGTTCAAATGAAAGAATCTTGAAAGGAGGGTGGGGATACCTTCTTTGGATTTGCTCTGAAACCGTGGTTCTACACATGCCTTTTTTTTACTGTAAGTTCGTGGGTCCTTATGGCCTCCCTACTTTGGTTTTAGTTAATGCATTCCACTTTCCTTTCAGAGATCTGCCTTCCCATAGTACACAGCCTTGTGAAGACCATGCTCTAGCCGTGGATGTACACCTGACCCACCCAGGGGAACCTGCCCCATAGTGTCAAAAAACAATGATTCTGACACTTGTTGAAGAACAGTACCAAGGACTTTATTCAAGGGACCACTGCGGTGGGACAGGGCAGCAGGGGGGAGAGATTGGGCTCACCCCCAAAGGCAGCATGAACCGTGGGGATTTAAGGCAAGGAGTGGGTGGAAGAAACAGGGTAATTCTTGCTTACCTGACCTAATGGGATTCTCGCTGAAGGCAGCCCAAGGTGAGCAGAAAGCCTCCGGGGACGGCAGCAGGTGAGGAATTTGATCAAATGTGGAAGGTGTGGATTCAGGCTACACTGACATGACAGGATTTTTGCTCAAATAAAGCACTGCTGTGGTGAGTGAGGACACCCAGAGGTTGGGGACTAGTTGAGAGGAGGTTTCCGAGGAACCTGACTATAGCTTGGTTAAGGACAGAGCCTTGGTCGGTGGCACAGGGCTTTAAATTTTGAGGACAGTGTTAAAAGATAAACTTGTTATATCTAGAGCCATGAGTTACACAGATGGACGCCACAGTCAGAAGGCCAAATTAAGGAGTCTTTATTAAAAGCCGGCGGCTGCGAGATTTTGGAGTTCACGAGCCCCCTTGCAGGGCCCCAATGGGGGTCCTCCTGGCTTCTACTTATGGGACCCAATGGGGGTCCTCCTGGCTTCTACTTAAGGAACCCAATGGGGGTCCTCCTGGATTCTGCTTAGGGGACCCAGTGGGGGTCCCTCCTGGCTTCTACTTAAGGGACCCAATGCGGGTCAGCCATTTAAAAGTGAGTAGCGTGGCTGCTGGTCTTAAGACTCAGGTGAAGGGTTCGGTCAATCCCCCTTCCCATCATAAGGGAATGTTGGCCCTACCTGAACCCAGTTCCTCCTTCTGTTCATGCTCCTCTTTTGTGTCTCCTCATTCATGAAGTAACTGGCTGATCCTGCTTGGAATCTTCGTGACCTTTGTTTTGGTTCTTCTTCTGTTTTTTTCCTGAATGTTATCAGAACCTTAATATAATTCCTGGAGGACGTTTATTCCGCCCATGCTGGACGACTGACTAGTCTGGCTCTACCCACAACCCTCAAACTCTTTCCCCTTCTGATCTCAGTCTCCATGGTGGGGGGATGCCCCAGCATGGCTAAAACCCCACTGGGATGCATGTTAAGACATTTCAAGCAGGCATTTGAGGAAAACTGTGATTATGGGGTTAAGTTAACCCCAGGAACTCTGAGGACACTATGCGAACTTGAGTGGCCCACCTTTGGAGTTGGTTGACCAGATGTGGGATCTTTTGATTTCCATTTCGCACAGGCTGTTTGGAATGTTGTGATGGGAAGGCTAGGCCACCCAGACCAGTTCCCATATATTGACCAATGGCTCACCCTAGTCCAAATCCATCCCCTTGGTTACAAACATATGCTCTAAAAACTGGAACCCATGTCCTCATAATACAACAAAAATTAGCAACTAGGAGGGGCCCACGAGAGGGAGCCTCTGTCCTCCAGTCACACCCCGACGAGGCTGACCTCCCGCCCCCTTACAACCCTCAAACAGCCAGGGATAGGCCAAGAGGGAGAGAAAAAAAAATGATGGTAGTGAGTCTGTGATCTCATCCCCGCACACTTGGTCTCACTCGGGAAGAAAATACACAGGAAAGCTGTAGAGGAGAGGCTGTCTTACCCCTCAGGGAAGCTCCCTGGGTGGATGGGGACTTGGGAGGGTGGCCTTTCATGGTATATGTCCCATTCTCCACTTATGACCTCTACAATTGAAAAGCCCCAAATCCCCCTTTCTCAGAGAAATCACATGCTCTAGTCTGTTAGAATTGGTTTTTCACACACATCAACCCACTTAGGATGACTGTCAGCAGGTCTTGGTTACTCTTTTCACATCTGAAGAAAGGGAAAAAATCTAGCTGAAATCTAAAAAGGCGGTCTTAGGGCCAAGAGGAGGGTCACTCAAGGAGAATAGAGACACAATTGAGGAAGTCTTCCCCTCTTTGCGTCCACAATGGGACCCAAAAACAGTAGCTGGAAAGGATGTTCTGGACACTTTTCACTGTATTCTTGTATCAGGTTTAAAAGCAGCAGCCCCCAAACTAACCAGTTTGTCAAAAGCTACCGAAACAACCCCAGGACTCCAGGAATTGCCTGCTGCTTTTCTAAAAGGCCTCTAAGAAGCATACTGGGTCTACACCCCAATAGGCCTAGAAGCTCCAGAGAATCAGAGGGCGATAAATGTTGCCTTTGTCATGCAGTCCACCCTACAAAAATTGGAAGGGTTCGAAGATACAAACCAATCTCAATTGGTAGAAATCGCACAGAAGGTTTTTAACAACAGGGACACCCCTGGGGAAAAACAAGATAAGAAAATAGCAAAGATTTTGTAACAGCCATCAGAGAAACTGACCTGGGGAAGGAAACACAAAAGGAAATTAAATACCCAAAGGTCCTAAAATACAGCTGAAGAAGGACCAATGCGCCTATTGTAAAGAGAAGGGACATTGGAAAAAAGAGTGTCTCAACAGAAAAGAGACCTTCAACAGGCATAGATACCAAAAGTCCTAAGCCTAAAAGAGAACTGATGGGGTCTGTGCTCCTTTTTGCTGAGCCCTCGGGAGCCCCTGGTCACTATGCAGATAGGGGGCAAGCATGTTAATTTTGTAATAGACAGTGGTGCAACTCATTTAGTCTTGACTGAGCCGATGGGATCTTTGACCTCTCCTAAAACCTCCATTCAGAGGGCCACCAAGCAATCCATCTCATGCCCATGGACCACGCTACGAACTGTGGATCTAGGAAAAAACACAGTCACTCACTTATTCTTAGTCATTCCAAGATGCCTGTACCTCCTGCTCGGGCGTGATCTCCTCCAAAAGCTCCAAGCTGCTATTTCATTTGAAAGGGCAAAGGCCACCCTGACCATCAGGCAGGGACTGGAACCCACAGAACAAACTCCTCAACCCCCAATGTGGGTCTTCCTCACTTGTCCACTATCAGAATATATACTAGAAGAAAGGGTGAGTACCGGCCCTCCAGAGCCTTCCAAATATCTTTCAAAACTCCGAGAAAAGTTTCCCTGAGTGTGGGTGGAAGACAGCCCTCTGGGACTGGCCAGTCATCAGACCCCAGTGGTAGTGCAGCTATTAGCCACCACCACTCCTGTCCGGGTAAAATAATGCTCCATGAGTTTGGATGCAAAAAAAGGCAGCACCATATATATCTCCAGACTGGGACAAGAAGGAATTCTAGTCCCTCTCCAGGCGTCTTGGAATCCCCCTCTACTTCCTGTCCAGAAGCCAGGAACTAGGGACTATTGGCTGGTGCAGGACCTCAGAGAAGTAAACAAACGAGTAGAGACTTACACCCCACCGTCCCTAACCCTTATACTTTATTAAGCCTCCTAACTCCAGAACGCAAGTTCTATACTGTTTTAGACTTAAAAGATTTTTTTTTTTTTTTTTTTTTTTTTTTTTTTTTTTTTTTTTTTTTTTTAGCATTCCCTTGGCACCCATCAGTCAGCCCATCTTTACTTTTGGATGGATGGATCCAGAAGGAGGCTTCTCTGGACAATTAACTTGGACTAGGTTGCCACAGGAATTCAAAAATTCTCCCACCCTATTCGACGAGGCTCTAAGTTCAGACCTCCACATGTTCCGACAGGGCATCCTAAATGCACCCTACTCCAGTATGGGGATGACCTTCTATTAGCCACTGATAATGAGGCTAATTGTCAAGAAGCTACTGAGGATCTCTTAGAAACCTTGCAGACTCTGAGCTACCCGGTCTCGGCCAAAATGGCTCAGCTATGCTCCCCCACAGTTGCATACCTGGGATACAATATCAGCAAGGGTGAACGGACCCTTTCTCTTGGTAGTGTCAAAGCCATCCTACAAATTCCCATGCCTAAAACAAAGTGGCAGGTATGGGAGTTCCTGGGAGTGGTTGGATATTGCCACCTATAGATTCCAGGGTTCACTGAGATTGCTAAGCCCCTATATTTCAACATGGGGGTACCCAGCCCCTGGACTGGACAGAAACTTATTGATTGGACTTTGAACAGTTAAAAAGGGCTCTCACCTCAGCCCCTGCACTGGGCTTACTGGATGTCACAAAGCCTTTCCATTTCTATATACGTGAAAGGCAGGGAATGATGAAAGGGATACTAACCCAAACACTGGGGCCCTGGAAGAGACCCGTGGCCTACCTGTCCAAAAGATTGGATCCAGTTGCAGCCAGATGGCCAGCATGCCTCCGAGATGTGGCTGCAGTTGCCCTGTTGGTCAAAAAAGTGGACAAACTGATGTTGGGGCAAGAATTCTTATTAACTCGGTCGAAACCCTACTCCGAGGGGCACTGGAACGTTGGATGTCAAATGCTCATGTTACTCAGTTTCAGACCCTTCAGTTAGATCAGCCTTGTATTAAGTTTCAAAAAACTCTGGGTATAAATCCTGCAAACTTGCTCCCAGATAATGACCTGGAGGAACCAATACACCACTGCCTGGAAACAATTGATATAGTATAGACTGCTCACCTGAACCTGAAGGATGCGCCACTGCCTGCTTCCAATGAGCTGTTATTCACTGACAGCAGCAATTATGTCCAGGAAGGAATCAGGTACGTGGGGCAGCAGTAGTAACCTTGGATCAGATCATCTGGGCATAAGCCCTCAACAGAGGAACTTCAGCTCAAAAGGCTGAACTGTTACCTTCATCCAGGCTCTCCAATATACAAAAGAAAAGACTGTAACCATCTATAGTGATAACAGGTATGCATTCTCCACAGCACATGGCTTTGGCACAATATATCAAGAGAAGGGGACTGCTAGCCTCAGCAGGCAAGGACGTTAAGAACAAGAAATTCTAGCCTAGCTAGAGGCCATATGGCTGCCAAGGCAGTTGCCATAGTCCACTGCAAGGGACATCAGAAGGGGGACTCAACTGAAGCCAGAGGAAATCGAATGGTAGACCAGGTAGCCCGAGGGGTCACACAAAAACCAATGGGGCCTTTACAGATCTTAATGACTATACCCGATCGGAACTACCTATCTCACCTACTTACATGGAAGCAGAAACATCCTGGCCCATGGAAAGGGGCCTGCCTGGAAACAAATGGGTGGTGGACCCTACCAGACGGAAGGTTACTGGTCCCTGAGGCTCTAGGTCGGACTTTAATTAACCGTTTGCACCAGTCAACACATTTAGGTCAAACAAAGCTCAATGAACTATTAAAAAATAGATATTATATTCCTAACCTAAGCAGCCTAATAGACCACCTTGTCTCTAGATGTACCATCTATGCACAGGTAAACACAATGCAAGGAAAGAAAGCTCCTCTTAGAATTCAGTTAAGGGGAGTCTCCCCAGGGGAATTTTGGAAAATAAACTTCACAGAAATAAAACCCCCGACAGCAGGATATAAACATCTCCTGGTCTTTGTAGATACCTTTTCTGGATGGGCAGAAACCTGTCCTACAAGGGCGGAAACAGCAGTGGCACTAAAGAAATTACTCCAGGAAATCATTCCTAGATTTGGCTTACCAACAACTATTGGTTCAGATAATGGCCCTGCTTTTGCAGCTAAAATCTCCCAAGACATTGCTAAAGCCCTAAATATTAATTGGAAATTACATTGTGTGTATCGCCCCTAAAGTTTGGGTAGAGCAAATGAGTAGAACTCTAAAGGAAACCCAGACAAAACTCACCCTGAAAACTGGTGAAACCTGGACCACCCTACTCCCTCTTGCCCTCCTGTACCCCTATTACTATAGGGATGGGTTCATCCCCCATAAAATTATGTTCTCAAAAAAAAATTATGTTCTCAAGACCCCTTCCTATTCTTCCCAAACTCCAAGAGGAGTTAAAGGCTAAAATTCATCATCACTCTCTAACCAAGTTTGTACAGGCCCTACAACTCACCCAGGAGGTGGTTCGTAAACAAGTCCAGGAAGCTTTGCCTGAATCATCAACAGATCCAGTACACTCTTTCCAGCCTGGAGACTTAGTTTGGATAAAGAAGTTTACCACCCAGGGACTAACTCCCACTTGGAAGGGACCACACACGGTTGTCTTAACCACGCCAACTGCCGTTAAAGTCAGGGGCATCCCCATCTGGCTCCGTCAGTCCTGTGTCAAAAAGAAAAAAGCAACATGGAAGGTTCAGGAAACCCAAGATCCTTTAAAGATAAGACTCTCACATGTTCCCTAATCCTAACCCTTATCACATTCTGTGCAAGTAAATCTGTAGACCCTTACCAGCCTAAACCCCAGGCTATATGGGAACTCAGAAATGGGATTACTGGAGAAATACTTACAAATGTTACACAAACCACTTGGGGAGAAACTAATCTAAAAACAGACCTCTGCCCCTTGTTCGGAAATTACATAAAAATAGGTATAGGGCAGGGATGAGGAGCACCTTGGGGATGTGGAACTAAAAAGGCTAAACAAAAGCTACAAAGGATAGGAATCTACCTTTGCCAGGGCACAGAAAAGATTAACTTTCGATGTTTAAACTCAGGAGAATACTTCTGCCCATGCAGGCTTGTGAAACCCTATCAACTGTCTATGGGTATCACAAAAATGGGGATATCAACCTAAAATTTAGTCGGGAATCCATCCCCACCGCTTGTAAAATAGGAGAATATAACCCGGTGAAATTCACACCTAAACAAGGTTACTCTGCTTCAGGCTCATGGGAAACTGGAAAAACATGGGGAATTAGACTCTATGTATCAGGAAGGGACCTGGGAACCCTATTTACTATTCAAAAAAGAATCTCATCTTCGCTCAGGAGACCAATGGGCCCCTTGCTGACTTAGCTTTGCCAATACCCATAAACAAAAGCCCTACTGGGCCACCCACAGCCTCTATAGAAACTACCCTGTCTAAACCTGGCCCCCAAAATCAACTACCGCCTCCCTCCCCGCCCCCATCTAGGTTTCCCGTGGGAACCGCCTCTACTAAATATACTAGATACTGTCTATTGGCTTATAAATGCTTCCTAGCCAGGTTTAGGAGCTGATTGCTGGTTATGCTTTAACTCAAAACCACCGTATTATATAGGAATGGGCCTTCCTGGGCCCATCCCATCTACCCAAAACCCCAAAAACTTTTATCGGGAAGAGTCAAAACGAACATTGGGAGACATAAAGGGAGCAGGAACATGTTTAATTTCAACCCACTATAATTTCCAGCAATTACCTTATACCTAAGCTTGCAATCAGACTATTCTAATAAGTAATAATAGCTCTGGAACCCTTTATCAAGCTCCAAATCAAACCTGGCTAGCCTGTACAAATGGGCTCACTAAATATGTGGCCGTTACTCAATTTACAAATCAATCAAAACCCCGGCTCTGTATTTTGGTCTACATTTTACCCCAGATACTCTTATATGATGGGGATGGAGAAAGAACCCTTATCTATTTAGCACCGTCTCCTCATATCACTGGAAATGAGTCCCAATCCCAATGCCCATTCTTGTCGGGCTCAAAATTGCAGGATCAACAGCTATAGGGGCCTCAGTCCTTATAAAAGGAAACATCAGTATTGGTGAGGTTTTTTTTTTTTTTTTTTTTTTTTTTGGTGAGCTTTCAACTCAAATAGATGCTGACTTAGGACACCTCGAAAGTTCCATTTCACACCTTGAGAGCCAAGTGAATCCTCTAGCAGAAATGGTTTTATAAAACAGACGGGGCCTGGACTCCTTTTTCTCCAACAAGGAGGCCTCTGTGTAGCCCTAGGAGAAAATTGTTGTTTTTATGTTAACAACTCTAATAAAAGAGCCTGTCTCTAGTCAAAATGAACAAACAAAATCGAAGCTAAAAAAAATAATGAAATAACAAAATAAGTGGTTCGAAAACCTGTTTAACTGGTCACCATGGGTCACCACCCTTGTGTCAGCTGCTGTGGGACCCCTCATCTTCTTGCTATTAGCCATAACAATAGGACCCTGTATCATCAATTAGATCATAAATTTTATTAAACGACAGATTAACTCAGTAAAACTACTACTCATAAAGCCAACATATAACCTGTTACCAAGTGTTGATGAATCAATGATTTGAATCATAATCTTAAAACCAGTAGGGAATGAGATACCAGGGGCTTAGCATAAGGGACACACACCATCTTGTCTATAGCCACTATTTTTTTTTTTGTTATAACCACTATTTTTATGACCTTATGTCTGTTAAACTGCAAAATGTCATAATACCCAGAGGTCAATCACTGTAGAGCTACCCTGACTCCTATTGCTTTGAGCCCAATTCCATAGCCTTCTTTTTGATTCTTCAAGGTATGTGATATCTTCTCCATTCATTCCTTTTCTTCATCAGCTTGCCAGAGCAAATTCCTATTACTTGCACTGAAAGAACGCAACTAATGTAAACAACAGCTTGCAAAATGATCTGAGCATGTTCGTTGACTTTGTTGTGTGTTGGTTTCTTCCTCCGTAAAATGAGACTATGAATCTCTATCTACTTACTGGGTTGTTGTAAAGATTCCAAATAAAATGGCTTACTGTGATGACAGTGTGTTTCGTGTTAATGAACAATTTTTAAATTGGGGATCCATGGATAGGCTTCTAGGAGTCAGTGCATCTACCAGAATTCATAGGCTGACTTGTGTTTATGTGAGGGTAGGGTTCATTAGATTTTCCAAGTGGTCCCTGACCCCAGATTAAGTTAAGGCCCACCTCTTTTGCGGCGCTAGGCTGTGAACTTTGTGAGGTCAGAAACAAGCCTGTCCAGTCTCCCTCTCTGTCCCAATCTCCTAGCACCATGCCTGCCACTGAGCACGTTAGTCACTCAACAAATACCTGTTGAGTGAAGAAAAGATGAACTTTAAGTGCTCTGAGCTTTGGTTTCCTCCTTTGTAAAGCTGGAGACTTGCAGAGTTGTCTCTGAAATTCATTTCATTTGAACCATTTCATTGGACTGAATGACCTGTAGTCCCTGGAACTGTATATCCCAGAGAAGTGAAATGGCAGGCACAAGAGAGCAAAACCAGGGCATCAACACTCTTGATGGCCTTGTGCATAGTTCAGTGCCCTGGCTCCTATATACACAGGACTCTCAGTTGGCCCAAAGCCTTCTACTTTTATTGGAAGTCTGGTATTTCTTTTTTCTTTCCTTTTTATTTTTATTTTTTCTTTCATTTTTAATGATTTTGTTTATTTATTCATGAGAGACATTGGCAGAGGGAGAGGCAGGCTCCCTGTGGGGAGCCTGGTGAGAGATTCGATCCCAGGACCCTGGAATCACACCCTGAGCCAAAGGCAGACTCTCAACCACTGAGCCACCCAGGTGTCCTGAAAGTCTGGTGTTTCTAAGGGTTGTTGCTGGGTATAACTGAGATGGGTGGTCGGCAGGTGTCAATGCTTAGGTCCTTTGGGAAGGCAGATACAGGGACATGGCTGATTGACAGCTGCTATGTTCTTCTGGTCCCTTCAAGGAAGTGGCATCCTAATTTGGAAAGACTTGATTGATTTCTCTTCCCCAGACTATCGCGTTATTCCTACTGAGACTAATGAATGAGTTTGTTTTCTACTGATCACGGTGGCAAAGGTAGTACTGAGTCCAGAGCCAGTGTGTGAGTATGTGTGAAGGGGACATGCTCATGCTGTGTTGGTGTCACTGAAAGTGGCTAAGACTCTCTGAAGGAAGTTCAACTTGACAATATGGATCAGAATTTTAAGGGTGCAAACCTTTTTTTCTCACTTCCAAAATTTCAGTTTCCAAAAAAATCAACTTTAATCTTATAAAGTTTCTTTTGGTTTCAGAATTTTATGTAATTTTCACTTTGGGGAAATTTCCTTTTTTTTTTTTTAAATTTTTATTTATTTATGATAGTCACAGAGAGAGAGAGAGAGAGAGAGAGAGAGGCAGAGACATAGGCAGAGGGAGAAGCAGGCTCCATGCACCGGGAACCCGACGTGGGATTCGATCCCGGGTCTCCAGGATCCTGCCCTGGGCCAAAGGCAGGCGCTAAACCGCTGCGCCACCCAGGGATCCCTGGGGAAATTTCCTTAAGAAAATTGTGTTAGCGCAAAGAGTTGACATGTCAAGTCAAACTCATGTGAATCATACAGTTAATCTAACATAATCCTAACCAGTGATTAAAAATTACAAGCAAGGTATAAGTGCAAATGTTACATGCCTTTATGGAAGAGCCCAAATCTGTCAGCTGTAGCTTGCTAATTGCTCTGAGTCAGTTTTGGATTAATCAGCAGTACCCAATGATGGGTATGGCTCATTGTCCTTGGAGGAAACAATTTTGGCTTTTCGGTTTCCCAGTGTGAAAACTCAGTTTGCCTAATTGTTTATCCTGTCTAATTTGGTCAGCCACTCTTGGGCTGAGTCTGATTAATTAATGTGGATATCAAGAAATGTTTTACACTCTTGATGGCCTTATATGACTTTTTGAATCTCCTGAAGTTGTTGATTAGGTAAAAACAAACTCAGGATTCCAGGGTGCATGCTCACATGAAAGAGGGAATTTATACTTACTGATTTTGATTATTCTCCTATTCCAAAGAGAAAATGTCATATTTAGCACTTCTGTCTTGAAAATGTATTATTTTTGTCCTGCTTGACCATCCAAATCCCATCAAGATATGATTTAAGGACACAGCCTTTAGGAAAGAATGAAACTCCTTTTTGCTCAAATGCCAAGAGTATGTCAAAAGATGTAAAGCAAAGGGTTCAAGTCTCAGCCTTCTTCCACCATTTGAACCCGTGCACCAATCTCAGACTGCCTCTTGTGACTTTGGAAACTTCTAATTCTTCTGAGCCCTCAAATGAAACCAGGTGGAAGAAAGAAACATTTCTCTAATCATAATTAGTGATGAGAATGGCTGACACTTATGGGTAATTAGACACTGTGATAAGACAGCACCCACATCATCTTGGTTCTCTCAATGATCCTGTGAATTAGTTCTATGAGTTATTCCCATTCTACAATACAGGGAAGTGAGGCTTGGAGAAATTGTATCACCCCCCACCTATGCTGCTCCCATCAGCCTACCATTCTCATTCTTTTTTTTGTTTGTTTTTTTTAAAGATTTTATTTATTTACTCATGAGAGACACAAAAAGGGAGAGAGAAAGGCAGAGACACAGGCAGAGGGAGAAGCAGGCTCCGTGCAGGGAACCTGATGCGGGACTCGATCCCGGGTCTCCAGGGTCACGCCCTGAGCTGAAGGCAGCGCTAAACCACTTAGCCACCCAGGCTACCCCCATTCTCATTCTGCACAAGAACATAAACTTCTTCCTTGCTTTCAAATAATAACCCCTCAGCCCCCTCCCTCTTACCAGCCTCCTCTTCACCCCCCCAGTTGAATCCAGGGTAACTGAGAAAAGCTATTAAGATTTGTTTCCAATCTAACATGAAGAATAGAAGCACAGGGTACATGGGTTTCATTTTGATATTTTGCATTTTTTCTGAGGTTTTCAATTTTTTTTTCAAATTAAAAAGCTTAATTTAAAAAGATACACACAAAAAAGAATCCAAAGCAGGGACTCAAAGCAGATATTTCCACACCCATGTTAGCAGCATTATTTACAATAGCCAAAGGGTAGAAAGAACCCAGATGTCCATCGATGGGTGAATGGATAAACACAATGTGGTCTATCCATACAGTGAACATTTAGCTTTTAAAAAGGGAAGGAAATTCTGGTAAGTGTTACAGCACGGATGAACTTTGAAGATACTATGCTAGATCAAATAAGCCAGACACAAGAGGGCAAGTATTGTATGATTCCACTTATATGGGGTACTCAGAGTAATCAAATTCATAAAGACGGGATGTAGGACAATAATTACTAGGGGCAAGAAGAGAGGGAATAATGAGAGTTATTTTTAATGGGGACAGAGTTTCAGTTAGGCTGTTGGAAAGTTCTAGAGACAACATTGTGAATGTACTTTAATGCCACTAGAAAATGGTTAAAATAGTAAATTTTATTTTATGAATATTTCCCACAATTAAGAATGAAAAAAAAAAGATGACAACAAAAACATTTGGCTTCAATAGGACTAATTCATTTAACAAGTATTTATTGAGCATTAGTTTGTGTGGGACAAGGTGCTGGGCACTAGAGACAGTTGCATGCAAGACACTTCTTTGATCCTGGAGCTAACGGTTGACCAGGGGGAGGTAAACATTACATAGCTAGCCCCGAGAATGAAGGTAAAATCTAAAAGTCAGGTCACTAACGCAGAACCTTTTTGTTACCTGCTGTTAGGTGGGCATGGCAGTTCTGGGCATTTGTCCCACAATTATAACTCTCAGGATCACAAGGAGGGTCTTGGTTATTCTTCACAACAACAGCTGGACTAGCATTCAGAAATGTCAGATCATGTGACTCCCTCTCTGGAAGCCTGCCCATGAGGTCTCATCGCAACGGAGTAGAGCCAAAGCCCTTGGCCCAGTCTGCCAGGCCCCAGGGCCCTCTCATGGCCCTTCTCCTCCTCAGAAGGCTGTGGTCCAGGGCCAGCTCACCCAGTGAGCCTCCTGGGGAAGAATGGTTACAGCTGGTCAGTCCTCCACCTTCACCTGGAGAAGCCGGGGAAGAGAAGACAGTAAAAGAAAGACATGATAAGGTCAGATCTCCTAGTGAACAAGCTCCTGGCTCCTCTTGCTGGTATTCACCACAGACAGATAAGGGCCAGGCCTCATCAGTCACACGGGGGTCTGTGGTTAGACCCCCTCCACTTTGTTTAATGTTCCGTGGTCATCATCTTGAAATTCTTCAGTAATTCTTGGACGGAGCATCCCTCATTATATGTTGTACTGGAGGTTGGCGTTGGGTCGCTGCCTTTTTCCTGGTATAGAATGCTTCCAGCAGGCTAACCCTGGCTGGTTGAATTTACTGATGATAAGCCAACTTGGAATTAATAGACTTTTGGAAAATAGACTGTTGGATATAAAATGGAGCTGTTGTATCACAAAAGTAGTCCTGCCTGGAATCACTTAGAGGCCTCGGATGTAAATCCCAGGCCTGAGTGTGTCCTAATGCACAAGGAAGGGCCGGAGGAATCCTGCTGGCTTCACCTGGGTCTTAGGGGCACCTGTATCTTCTGCATCGTTGGTAGAGCTGGCTTTTGGATGAGATTCTCTGTCATGTATGTGTGGCTGACCCCACTCCCCTCCCACCACCCCCCAATCAAATGTTGAAGCCCTGACCCCCCAGTGTGGCCGTATTTACAGTAAGGAAGTAGTTAGGGCTACATACTCACACAAAGGGTACACACTTGTGCTGTGTGCTGTCGTGTGAGCACACAGTGGATGGTGGCCTCCTACAAGTCCGGAGGAGAGGCCTCAGGATGAAACCTACCTTACTGGCACCTTGATCTGCTACTTCCCAGCTTCCAGGAGACTGAGAAATAAATGTCTGTCTTTAAGCCATCGGGTCTATGGTATTTTGTCGTGGCAGCCAGAGCTCGGATAATGTCTGCCTCCTGTGGCACTGGCCCGACAATCCCATCCTTGTGCACTCTCCCCCACCTTGACTCCGTTATTGGAAATAGTCCCTCCCCAGTTACTCTTCATCCCCTTACCCTGCTTGTTTTTCTTCATACCATTTGGCACTCTTTGGTAGCATGTTAGCTGTTGTATTCCTTTTGGGGGGCCAAGGTAAGAAAGTATTGCAAACAGAGTGGCTTAAAACAACAAAAGTTTATTCTCTTGTAGTTCTGGTGGTCAGAGTTCTGAAACCAAGGTGTCAGCCTGGCCATGCTCCCTCTGGAGGCTCCAGGGACCACCCTTCCTTGCTTCTCTCCTACCTGGCTTCTGGTGGCTGCCAGCAATCCTTGGTACTTGGTATTCCTTAGTTCGTTAGATGCATCACTCCAGTCTCTGCCTCTGTCTTCACATGGCCTTCTGCCCTGTGTGTGCCTGAATTTCCTGTGTCTTACAAGAACGCCCATCGCAGGGGCTTATTGCCCACCCAAACCCAGCAGAACCCCATCAGAACTTGACATAAAAACCTTATTTCCAAATAAGGTCATATTCACAGGTGCTGGGTGTTAGGACTTGAACATATCTTTTAGGGGGACATAATTGTACCCATTACAGAGGGGAGTTTGTCTGGTTTATTGCTTACCCTGCCCCTTCTCCCCAGGATATAAACTTCCAAGGAGGCAGACCTGGTCCTCTTCTTCCCCTGCTTCAAGCCTCAGGGTCAGGAGCAGTGTTCTTTGTACACAGCAGTCGCTCAGAAACAGTTTGTTGAATTAAAAAATAAAGTTTTAAATTCAGATTCAAATATTTAGATGAGAGCTCTGGCATTGACCCTTCCCCAACCTCACCCTCATGCCCACATTTCAGGATGTGCACCCTGGAAAGAGCAGCAACCTTGTACAAAGCCCTGTGAAAAAAAAAATGGTCCCCCTGGAGATTTTTGAAATTTTTCAACCAGAGCAAGGAATAGCTTGTAGCAGTTGATGCATTATTATTAGTTTTTCGAGAGCAAGCAGCAGCCTCAGAGATTTTGTGTTTGAATATGACAAAATGTGTTTGTACCCAAAAGAAATGAAACCCACAGAGAGGTTTAATGTCTCCATTTGATCTGTATGAATAAAGATAATACTTTTTTTTTAGCATATCAAATTTTTTTACACATCACATAACATTCTCATTGGTGGGAAGGATATCACAGGTGTTACTATTAATGTATATTTACAGCTGTTGGCCTCAACCCTGGGCTCCACCCATATTAGGTTTCAGATCTGGTCTGTCTTCTCCCATAGATTCCTGGTGTTATGCCTCAGAGTTACTATTACCTTCGCTCTGCTGACCTGCCAGTCTCATCGACAAGCCTGATGTAGCTCAGAACAGAGAGACAGCTATGTAATTGGTCACAGTTCCCAGCCAGCAGAATCTCAAGTTCAGTAACATTTACAACATCTCCAGCTCTCATGAGGACATTTGCCTAGAAAAAAAATTTTTTCTGGGGCTTTTAAAAAAACTTTAAAAAAAAACAAACCCACTTTTTTTTCTTGGGTAAATTTACCTTAGACTCCATAAAACAGCAGGACCTGAAGATTTTGGAAACAGAGACCTGGCTTAGAACCCTCCCTGTGTCCTTTAGCTGTTGTGACTTTGGGCAAGGCATCTAGCCACTCTGAACCTTAGTTTCTTCATCTGTAAAATGGGGACTATGTTCTGCTTTTCCCATTAAGCCAGGGATTAAATGAGATACCATAGGTTGTTACTACACCAATGTATATAAAGGGATCAAATAATTTTTGGGGGGGGGGTGGGCAGAGGAAGGCCAGGGGATGAAGTGGGGATGTTAACTGTTCTGAATGTTTTTGGGAATTGATTCGTTAAAATTGTGCAAGTTGAGCTGGCATCCCAGACATCTTCTGTTTGTTTTAAACCTTTTTGGACCATACCAGGAGCACGAAAGAAGGGATAGATTTGGTAACTGCCTCTTACTGCTGAATGGTAACTACACCTTGCCTTGTATGTCCTCCAGGTCAGAGGGCAATGAAGCACCGGAAGGAATCTAGTAGATCTTGGAGATGGAAAGGGACTCTTTCTCCCTACACGTTCCATATTCCTAGCAGATAATTAACCCAGGCCTTAGTTGATAAGGGGATCACCTCAGTGCATGTTAAAGCTTTTCCCGAAAACAAGAACAGCATTGGTGATTCCTGCAAGTTCCTGCGGTTATAGAGGGTAGTGTTGACTATGGTCCAAATGCCAGCTCCTGTCCTGGGCTCAGTCACTTTAGTCTCAGAGCTGCAATGGACCCCTCTGTCAAATGGGAACAATGCCAGGACCCAGCCTTGTAGGGCTGCTTGGAGGACTGAGCTTGTTGCCCGTGAAGCACCTGGGATGGGATCTGACATACAGTGAGCACAGCGCGCTTCTCCCCCTTTTCTGTTGCACAGTCTTCATGCCTCTGGAGCACATTTACCACAGTGGTTTGTTTGGCTTACTGTGCATCCAGGTGGAAATTTTAGCTGCAAACAAGGGGGGCATTTGTCTAACCACATATACTTGAAAAATCAGAACCCGGAACTGAGTTTGCCATTGGTAGTTGTCTTGACCTTTGCCCTAAGTGCCATGGGGCAGAATTGCCATAGAATAGAACCAGGACTTGGGAAAAACTTAAGTCTTCTCGGGTGTAGGAGCTATGGTTTTTGCTGTGGACATGAGGAGTGAGGTTGGTATCACCTCTATGGGTGACACTTGCTTCGCCATTCCACCGCACACAAAATGGCACACAGAGTGCCAGGTTCCTCTTAGAATAGAGTCCTTTTGTCAAGAGTCCCTAAGAGTGCATTTTCTTTTCAATCCCTCTGGGCTCATTTTGGAACTAAAATAAAATGTTTTCAATTTATTTTGGGTGGACCTAAAGTCCTTGGGAATTGTAGAAGCCAGTGGTGAGTACTGCCTTTGTAGTCTCTCACCTTTGCTTTGCCATCCTAGGGACGGGTCACATTTTCCAAAGCAGGTCTGGGGCGACTCTGGTTGTAGGGGATGTTATGCACGGCGGAGTGATCTAAAAAGTTTGAGAACACTGCTTAAGGCACAGCCAAACCGGCTTCTTTAACAAACAAGCTCATTCATGTAAATACTCATTTCATGCGTTCACTGATCACATGCTCATTGAGTGCCCCCTTTTGTTCAGCATTATTCAAGGAGCAGGGATACTGTAGTGAGCTAGGCTTGGTCCCTGACTTCCCAGAGCTTAAAATCAAGGGCCTCTCAGAGCCTTTTTTCACTGAACACGCTTAGTTGGTTCAAAAAGGAACGGGGTCTCTTGCATTTTCCAGCCTGAAAACCCGTTTTTAGGAGAAATACCTTTCGAGTTTAGTATCCCTTGGGATGCACCTTTAGGGAGTTCTTGGGTTGGGGGTGTAGTTGCCTCATCGTAGGCATCATAGCCACCCCCACAGCATTAGTGTGCGTAGAGGTGGCGAGACACCACCAGCAGGGGCAAGGTCACATCTTAGAAAGTAGGCATCCTCCCCTCTCATTGCCATCCACTGAGTTTTCTTTGGCAAGTGTGTATGTGCAAGACCCATCCAGGTGCCAGGAGGAGCTGTGCAGTTATGAGTAAGCAAATAAGGGCAGGAGCAACAGTGGCCAACATTTGCTAAAGGTTTCCTATATGTCTAGCGCTCGTTTCCTTGAGATCTGATGCCATTCACCATGCGCGCCCTCCCCGTCAATCACAGCATTTAATTCTCACAGTGACTATGAAGCCAATCCTTTACTGTCCCTACTTGATAGGAACCAGAGGCACAGAGAGATGCCTTTCAGTTTGCTCATCTGTAAAATGGGGACAGACGTCGGCTCAAGGCACCTAGCCAGGAAGTGGCAGAGCCAAGACAGAGTAGAACCGCTCAGCCCTTCATTTAGACCCAGAAGTTCTCAACTGAGGGGGACTTTGTCTTCAGGGGGACAGGCGACAATGTCTGGAGACATTTTTGCTCATCACTAGTTGAGATGGGATTACCAACTGGCCTCTAGTGGGAATGTCAGGGATGCTGCTAAACATCATGTAATGCGCAGGACAATCCTCACAAGAAGCATCAGCCCCCAATGTCATCAGTGCCAACGTTGAGAAACCCTGTTCTAGGCAATACTTTATACAAGTTTTGCTTCCATCTGAGTCAGTGCAGAGATGTGCCAAATGCACATACTAATTTTTTAAAAAGATTTTATTCATTTATTTATGAAAGACACACAGAGAGAGGCAGAGGGAGAAGCAGACTCCCTGCAGGGAGCCCAATGCCGGAACCAATCCCAGATCCCGGATCACGCCCTGAGCTGACGGCAGATGCTCAACTGCTGAGCCTCCCAAGTGTCCCCACACGCTAATTTTTAAGAATGTTTTAGTATTTTATTTAAATTCAATTTGCCAACATATAGTATAACACCCAGTGCTCATCTCATCATGTGCCCTCCTTAATGCCCGTCACCCATTTACCCCAACCACCTCCACATCCCGTTCTGTAACCTTGTGTTTGTTTCCCAGAGTTAACAGTCTCTCATGGTTTATCTCCCTCTCTAATTTTTCCCTGCTCAGTTTCCCTCCTTCCCATATAATCCCTTTCACTATTTCTTATATTCCACATATGAGTGAAACCATATGATGGCTGTCTGTCTTTGATGGACTTATTTCACTCAACATAATACCCTCCAGGTTCATCCATGTCGGAATAAATGGTAGGTATTCATCCTTTATATTTTTTTTAAAGATTTTATTTATTTATTCATGAGAGACAGTGAGAGAGAAGAGAGAGAGAGAGGCAGAGACACAGGCAGAGGGAGAAGCAGACTCTCCACAAGGAGTCCAATGTGGGACTCGATCCCGGATCCCAGGATCAGGACCTGAGCAGAAGGTAGACGCTCAACCCCTGAGCCATCCTGGCATCCCGGTATTCATCCTTTCTGATAGCTGAATAATGTTCCATTGTATATATAGACCACATTTTCTTTATCCATCATCTGTTGAAGGACATTGCGGCTCCTTCCACAGTTTGGCTCTTGTGGACATTGCTGCTGTGAACATTGGGGTATAAGTGTTCTGTCGTTTCACTATATTTACCTTTGGGGTAAATCCCCAGTATTGCAATTTCTGGGTCGTAGGGTAGCTCTATTTTTAACTCTTTGAGGAACCTCCACACAGTTTTCCAGAGTGGCTATACCAGTTCACATCCCCATCAACAGTGCAAGAGGGTTCCCCTTTTTCCACATCCTCGCCAACATTTGTTGTTTCCTGTCTTGTTAATTTTCCCCATTCTCACTGGTGTGAGGTGGTATCTCACTGTGGTTTTGATTTGTATTTCCCTGATCAAGTGATGCGGAGCATTTTCTCATGTGCTTGTTGGCCATGTCTTTGTTGGAGAAATGTCTGTTCATGCCTTCTGCCCATTTCATGACTGGATTGTTTGTTTCTTGGGTTTTGAGTTTGGTATGTTCTTTATAGATCTTGGATACTAGCCCTTTATCTGATATGTCATTTGCAAATATCTTCTCCCATTCTGTAGTTTGTCTTTTAGTTTTATTGGCCGTTTCCTTTACTGTGCAGAAACTTTTTGTCTTGATGAAGTCCCAATAGTTCATTTTGGCTTTTGTTTCCCTTGCCTTGGAGATGTGTCTAGCAAGAAGTGGCTGTGGCTGAGGTCGAAGAGGTTGTTGCCTGTGTTCTCCTCTAGGATTTTGATGGAGTCTTGTCTCACATTTAGATCTTTCAACCATATTGAGTTTATCTTTGGCACACACTAATTCTAACACAGGCCAAAAGACATGCTGTGGAAGCTATAAATCGCATTTATGGCCCTCATTCAGGCCTTTTTATTTCTTTATGAACTCTTCACTGCTATAGCCACCTCACTACCAACCCCACTCAGGGCCACTTCCCAGCCAAGGGAAGCTACTCCAGCCGATCCCGCGCTTGACCTGTGGTGCCTCCTGGTGACGTGAGAACAAACTCCAGCCTAATCAAGAGACCCTACAGCCCTTCCCCTTCTGGTCTTCAGTGCCCCGACTCCAGCCTCAGTTATATTTCCCACACCACCTGCCCCCTGTGCCCTTCGCTGACTCCTAATGTAATCATGGCTCCCTGTTGGTGATCTTCTCTTGCCATAGCCCAGGGCCTCTGCTGCAGGTTGCTCTCTCTATCTGGAGCTCACTTCCTTCTCTTTTCCCTTAGCACACCACTCATCCTTTAAGACCTTCGTCCTTAATACCTTCCTGGGTTTCCCAGAAAGAAAGAATTTCAGTGCTTTTGTGCTTTTGGCTCTTTAGACATAGCTCTGGGATTCGTTGTTACAACTTTTTTTTTAATAAATTTATTTATTTATTTTAGAGAGAGTGTGTGGTAGAGGGGAGGGACAGAAGGAGAAGCAGAGAGAATATCAAGCAGACTCCCCAGTGAGTGGAGCTCAATGCAGGGGTCAATCTCATGACCCTGAGATCATGATCTGAGCTGAAATTGAGAGTTGGACACTTAACTGACTGAGTCACCCAGGCACCCCACAACTTATTGATTTATGAGTCTTCCCGTCCATTTATCCATCTCTCTGATCCTTGACCTGTGGATTCTAAGTGTCCCTACAGAATTTCCTAGGAAGCTTGTTAAAAAAAAAAATACAGCCTTCATCACTGGATTTTGACACAGTAGATCCAGGGTAAACCTCAGGAATTTATGTATTTTTACATTCCTAAGGGATTCTGAGGTGCCCCAGAGTTTGAAAACCATATGCTCTCTCTTGTGAGTCAGAGCTGGGCTCAGATGTCATCTTCTCAGAGAGGCCTTCCCTGACCACCCCTCATGGCCTGCCAGTCTCCTTCATGTTACTTTATTTTTGTGCAGAGCATGTCCCACCATTTGACACGTTCCTTGTTTATTTGGATAATTACTAGGGAAACAGTATAGCATGGTTACAAGCATAGATTCTATGGTCTGGGTTAGGGTCCACTTTGCATTTGCAAGTGATGTGATTTGAACACATTACTGAATTGTGCCAAGCCTCAGTCTTTATCTGTGACATGGAGATAATGACACTTCTAGTTGTAAGGATCAAATCAGCATGGGGTGTGACATATTTAGAAGAGTGCCTGTAAGCTCATCAGCCCTCCACATACATTAGGGGTTATTATTTATTGTCTGTCTCTCCCACTAAAATGCAAGTTCTGTGAGAGCAGACACTGTGACTATTTTTGTCACTGCTGTCCACTCAACCTGGATAATACCTAGCATATAGTAGGAGCTCAGTCATTATTTACCAAATGAATGGATAGATGGTTGGTTGGATGGATGGTTGGATGGATGGATGGATGGATGGACGGACTACTGGATTTGACTTGAGGCCCAGGGATTGTGATCCATCTCTTTATGCCCAGCACCAGGTATGGACCTGGCCCAGAGTAGGTGCTCAGGTAATGTTTTTGTTGAATGACTGTGTGAATCTATGAGCAAGGATTGGGTAGAAATCCATTGGGGATTTTATGGAAGACACAATGGCTGGAGATAGATATAAAAGAATTCTTGATGGACATGATATTTTCAAGAGAGGCTATAAAGAATCTGAGTATACAGAAACATAAGAGGACTTTGCAAGCAAATACCCAGTTTGAACAAAGCTTACAAGGCATGGGAATGAATGTGGGGTAGAGTGTGAGCTAGGGAATGGGTAGGCTAGTTCTGCTTAGCCATGGGTCAGGGAAGCTGTGGCTGGGAGCATAGCGATTCCGTGCCCAGCTTCTGGCTTGGTTGGCCCTGGCTTTCGGCTCTGGCTGGAGGGAAGTGATCATGTGTCTGAGCCTCAGTGTCCTCACCCCATAGGCTGTTCTTCAGGTTAAATACAATCAGATTGTATTTAACCTGAAGAACATGCCCAGCACATTGTAATAATTTCCTCATTGAATATATATCCAGTAGCTGTTATGTGGGAGGCAGGTGCTATCAGGGTTTCAGAAAGGTGTGTGGTCCCACCTGGCATACAGTATAGCTCTGTAAGCCTTTTCTATCACTATTGCTATTATTCTCACCTTTAGTAATATTACAGACAAGGCTGGAAGAGGTGGTTTGGGGATTTATTATTGGGAGCTTTGAATGCCAGACTCAGGCAAAGCACTGGAACGTGGTTCTGTGAACTGTCAGGACTTTCATATGTGGGCTGGAGCTGGCCCAAAGGCTATGAGCACAGAGCATGGGAGAGAGGACCATGTGGATGTGCTGGCTTGGACACCTCTGGGCCACCAACCAGCTGCAGGGAGGACCAACCTCAGCGAGTCAGAAAGGACATCCGCGTTTTATGGCATTGGTCCTGGAGAGCTGGTGCTCCTGCCAGATGTAGGGAAGTCGGGGGTAGAGCTCTTCTCCCAAGGGTGGATGGTCAACTCTCCTCTGGACCCCCTGGTTCTGATCCTGGCAGGTCACCTAAGGGGAAACACTGTGGACCAACAAGACAGCTGAGAGAGGAGAAGGTGGAGAAGAAGTCATCCTCCAAAATCCATTTATGGATGGCCTGTAACACACCATTTCCTGAATCCAGGAAATAGTTATCAGTATCTCCTACGTGCATGCCTCATGCTGGGCCTTGGGCACAAAGGGATGGATTGAACAGGTGCAATTCTTGCCCTGTAGTGGGGCAGACAGACAGATGTGTGCCAAACATTCCGTAGAGCTAATAACGAAGTGCTCTGAAAGAAACCAAAGTAAATAACAAGACCCAGCTTGTCTTAAGTTGGACTCCCTAAAAGCAGACACTGAGATGGGGGATCCCCAGGGAAATAATTTACTGAGGGATGCTCTCAGGAGAAAGGACAGTGAGGGATGCCAGGGACGATAGGAAAGGAGCTGCATGAAGATGCTACTGCAAGAGAAATCTAGCTTTGATCTGCTCCCATGGGCTCTGGGGTCTCACCCAGGGGCAAGGATGCTGTGGTCCTACATGTCCCATCAGTCACTGGCCTGGGGAGGGCATTACCTGCCAGCATTTCCAGGTGAGGCAGCTCCCTATGGCCAAGGCTAGTCCTCTGGGTGTAAGCCAGGAGTGGCCAGTACCTGTAGGGCCTGGTGATGGGGATCTGGATGGGACACAATAATATTTGTCCCCAGTGGTCGGGGAAGGCCCCTGAGGAGGTGGCGTTGAAGCTGAGACCCAGGACATGGAGGGACAAGAAGGCAGGGCTCAGCATTCCAAGCAGAGGGAACAGTACTGCGTTAGTCCTGATAAGGAATGAAGGAATCCCAGGCTGGGATTTTCTGAACCAAGGCAAGAATGGCCCAACACGAGGTGAGAGGATCACAGGGCCACACAAGCCATTGTGAGGAGTCTGGGTTCTATGCTCAGAGCAACAGGAAGCCTTTGGAGGGGCTTTAGGTGAGCAATTGCCAAAACCTAATTTATATTTCAAAATCATGCTGGCTGCTGTGCAAAAAATGGGCTAAGGTGGGACAAGACAATAATGGAAACTCACCACACTGAATGCTTTATGGGCCTCGTGTAAATCTCACAGTCAGTCCCCATTTTATGGAGGAGGTCATTGAGGACCTGTTCTAAAGAAAAGATTCATGACAGCCATACTTCCTGTTTCAAAAGGGAAAAATACTGATATTCTAAAAATCTAATAGAAACAGAAGAGGAAAGGAACCTATGCACAGATGAAGGTAACAGTGGGCGAGACCCAAGACTACGGCGGCGGAGTTACATCAGGTCAGGTGTTTACAACCTCCAGCCTCACCAGCTGGAAAGCCAGGCTGGAGGTCTGGGCAGAGCATCCTCCTCTCAGCTGACACTTCAGCTGACCCTCCCCATAAGGGCCGAATTTATAGGGCAAATGATGGGGTCTGAAGTTAGGCATTTGTTCTCCTACATGCAGTTTGGAGCGAGCTGCATTTCCATGTTATCAGGCTTTTACATTTTCAAGGAGCCTGGGCTACGTGTGCCCATCTCCCCTCCCCAATTCCATCCTAAGGGGCCAGCCCAGCCTGGAGCAGGAGGGGGTATAAGGCAAGATTTATAGCTCTTGGCATCCAGAGCAGAAGGGCCAGTTCTGACCTGGAGGCCACATAATGTATTTCAAACAACTGGTCTCCCTAGATCATTCATGCAGCACGAGCCTCATGAACATTCTTAGCCTGCCTGCATATGTTTGGGTCTGGGTGGTCACTTATGCAGGACAAATCACAGAAACCTCCATCCGTATAGTACAGGCTCCGAGAGGGTAAGGGGGCTGCCCAATGACACACAGCTTGCAGGTTGGCAGAGCCGGGAGTTGATCTCAGGTGATCCTGATGCAACCTCCTACCATAGGAGCATATTGTTCTCAGGGTCTGCCCTGTTCTTCATGATGTCCCAGCAATGTTCAGCTGAGGGTAGGATCGCATTAAAAGTTGACTAGAAGAGTGTGGGAGTGAGCGAGTCTGGACAGAAAGGGACAGAACAGTCGGAGTGGGCAGGGTCAGAGCAGTTGAGAGAGGAGGGAGTCAGAATAAGGTAGGTGGTGAGGTGGTGGTCATCAACATTACGTGTTCCCTCCCAGGAGACACGCAGGACCTAAGAAAGATGGGGGACATGGTGCGTGGGAGGCATTATGGCCCTGGCTAGGGCAGGTGTGGGCAGCCTGGGGAGGAAGCCCGATGGCAGTGGATTAAGGAGCCAGGGGCAGTGAGGTTTGCTCTCCTGATCAGCTGTGGCGGTGGGGCTCTCCTCCCACAGGAGTGGGTCCGATGGGAATGCAGGTGGGTGCAGGAGGTGGCTGGGGAGGTCAGAGGCCAGGGGGCCATCATTGGGAGCGCACGGCCTGATGTGGACAGCAGAGTGGTGTGGGCTATGGCAGGCCCCCATGTGCTTCTGTAGGGGGAGTGGAACAGCCCGTGGGGTTCTCCACAAGGCTGCAGTACAAGTAGTAACACATACGAGCTAACATTTATTGAGGGCCTACTATGTGCAGTGTGCACAGTGGGCTTAATCTGTCCTGATAATCTCAGCCTTAAGAGGAACATATTGGCAGTATTATCCTCCCGTTGCTCATGGGGAGACTGAGGCCCAGGTTAAGTCCCTTGACCAAGTCCTCGTGGGCCACCCCCCACCCCCACTGGGTGCTTTTTTATTTTTCTTCTGCCTTCCTACCTTGTTAGAAGCGAAAACCCTTCTCTCTGTAGCATTCAGGCAGTTCTCTCTTTACATCTCAGGACGAATTCGTAGGTATTCAGGATGATTTGAAAGTTATCTAGGTAAGTTGGTGGGGATAGATGACCTGGGGATCTCCTCTGCCATCTTGCCCTGCCCCTGGAAAAGAATCTTTAAAGGCTCCCCACTGAGTGCTGAGTCCAACATGGGGCTTGAACATGGGGCTTGATCTCAGTACTCTGAGGTCATAACCTGAGCAGAGATCAATAATCAGATGCTCAACAGACTGAGCCACCAAGGTTGCTCACTCTAGGTTCTTTCAAACCATGTTTATAGGTTCCCTTTACAAGAGACTTTTTTTTTTAAGATTTTATTTATTTATTCATTCTTGAGAGACACACAGAGAGCGAGGGGCAGAGACACAGGCAGAGGGAGAAGCAGGCTCCATGCAGGGAGCCCGATATGGGACTTGATCCCTGGTCTCCAGGATCATGCCCTGAGCCAAAGGCAGATGCTTAACCGCTGAGCCACACAGGTGTCCCAACAAGAGGCTTTTCTGCTTAACCTATGAAACTCTTACAGGTCACAGTCTGAATCTTCTCCCCATGATCATCATCCTACACTCCTACTGCATTCATGCCAGTTTCTCTCTCTTATAATAACCCTTTCAAATAAATTTATCCTTATCTAAGTCCCCCCCCCCCCCCAAAAAAAAGTCCCTTGCCCGAGTGAGTCTATCATAGTGCCGACCTGGGATTGGCAGGCTCACAGCTCACGCCCCATAACCTCTTTAGTGCTGTTGCCTTCGCCAAGCTTTCTTGTTAGAGGGTAAACCCATTCCTGGGAAGGGCTGCCATGTGGGATTTGGAGGCAAGCAGACCTGCGTGTCAGTCACTGCTAGGTGACCTTGGGTCCTCCCCACCCCACGAGGCTCTGTTCCTTCATCTGCAAAGCAGAGATACAGAGAAACTTAGTTTGGGAAGGTGGATGTGAGAAGCCACTGATGAATGGCAGTTCCTTCATTCTTTCATTCTTCATTCATGCACTGACCGGTGTTTATTGAGCACTTGCTATGTGCCGGGCAATATGCTAGTTGCTGGGAATACAGTCATGAATTACACTAAGTCCATGATCTCCTGGAGCTGAAATCCAGTGGAGGAAGGTGCATAGCGAATGAGTAAATAGACGAAATAGATAATTCTGGGTGTGAATAGGCATAGAAAGAAAAATAACACAGAGTAATGAAGGAGAGCAAGAAAGCATGTTGGCGGAGGGCCTTTGCCAGCTGTTATCTGTGGAGCAAATGGCCTGGTTATCATGATGCTCCGGCTTCTGCCCCAAACATTAGCACCCAGAAACCTCAGCCCAAAGATGTTGGACCATGAGGAATCCAATCAAAAGTTGGGGGTTTGGGAGAAGACTCCCTGCCCTTCCATTGGTTATATTACCCTTCGCATGAAGAAGTGAAGGCTCAGAGAGGTTGAGTGATCTGCCTAAAGTCACAGAGCTAACCACCGATGAGGCCAGGCTTCGAACCTGGACAAATGGATTCTGGGATCTATGATTTTCACCAGTAGGCTCCTGGAGAGAGCAGACACTTCTGGTTAAAATGCAAACATCAGCCCTGGGAAGAATAATACACAGAGCTATTCATAGCTATTGCATGCGTCTCAGAGTATGAAGGGCACTGTAGGGATCATTTAGGGGTGCGGAGCACGAATATCAGAGAGGAGATATCCCTGCCCAAGGTCGTACGGCTAGGCAGCCAGGGAGCTGGGTTAGGCGTCTCAGGACAGATGTCTCTAAAGGGTATGACACTGTCTGTCTCCAGCATGAGGCGCATTTCAGGCGGTGCCTGTCAGCTGATCACCCTGGCATAGTCAGCCACACTGGCTATACCCAGCAGCCGGTCTTTATGGGCCTGGACATTTTTATGCCCTTTATTCAGGCAAAACTCATTCCAGCATTTGAGTAACTTTGCATCTGGGGACACGCTTCACGGAGCCCCAGGCGGCTGAGTCGGCTCTTGCTGGGTGACGATGACTCACTTTTATTGCCCCGTGGCTTTCAAGCCTTTCAAGCCAGTGCTACAGATAACCTTGCAGGAGGGTGCCCTGGAGGGTAGCCACTCCCACCGCTCTCCCTCCCCCGGCAAAGGTGGCGTCCAGTCTTCCCATCCTGTGCCCTCCTCGCCCACCCCCGGGTGCCACCTCTGTCCTCTGGCATCTGCCGTCTGTCCCCCTGGGAAGGAGACTTGCCACTATTTGGGTCCAGGATGAATAATTGGTCCTTAGAAGGAGAACAAAGATGCCAAACGTGTCCACACATGTCTTAGTTACGCTTGTGTTTTTTCAGACCCTGATTTCACATGGCCCAGAATGTTCCGACTTGCTCTCTCAAGCACTGTTTTCCACAGTCCTCCCTGGGTTAGATATGGCTGGGAACGGGGGAGACTCCAAGTGGACCCCTTGGTTTTGAGGCACCGGATGATGAAGCTAAGCCGACAGAAGAAAAGGTGACCCCCTACTGGTGGTGATGTGACCACTCAGATCCCTAAGCAGACAGAAGAAAAGGTGACCCCCCACGGGTGGCGATGTGACCACTCAGATCCTGGTAGGCAGCCTTGATTACAGCCCTCCTCTGGGCATCTCGTTTGTCAGAGCTATATTCATTCATGGGGCTCTCGTTCCCATCATGCACTCATCACCTGTGGTCACTTGTTCACTCAACAACTAATACGCACCCTGCTGGTTGCTGGAGATGCTGCAGTGGCAGGACACGTAAGGGGTCAGTGTCATGGAACTTGCGGTGTGTTGTGGCGGGAGGAAGATAATCCTTAAATGGTAATACCGGTTGTTACTGAATCACACTGTGGCAAGTGCTATGCAGAAGAGTGGGGCACATAAAAGGGGGACCTGACTCAAGTTGGGGGGTTGTTAGGGAGCGTGTCTCCTTCCCAACTCCCTGTCCAATGGCAAAGTGTTCTGGGCCGCTCCCTGACCCCACATCCTTTCCACATGCAACTGAGGCAAATGGAGATGAGCCCACAAAATGGAGGCAGCTGTGATGACATAACCAGTCAGACCTGCTCCCCAATAGCTCCTTGCTGTGGGTTAGCCTGGGAAGTGAGGACCTCTTCCCGGTGGAAGGTCTTGTAACCTTACTTGGGATGTGCTTGTCCTCAAAGTAGAATGTGAGATAGTTTCTCTGTCCCAGTTACAAACAGATGACTGATGGCACAGACATTCTCTGTGTTTTTCTTTTGATCTATCTATCCACCCACCTCTCCACCCACCCATCCATCTACCCACCTGTCCATCCATCCGTCTATTGTATCTTTCTACCTCCCCCCTCCATCTACTTTTTTTTTTTTTTAATAAAACAAACTGAATGCTAGTAGACTGCAGGCCAGGGTTATTCAGATTTGGCACGACTGACATCTTGGGTCAGATAATTCCTTGTCATCTAAGGGGCCGTGCATTGTAGGATGTTGAGCAGCACTCCTGGCCTCTTCTCACTCGATGCTGGTAGCACCTCTTCCCCAAGCTGTGACAACCAAAAAATGTTTCCATACATTTCTAAGTGTCCCCTGAGAGGTATAATTGTCCCAGGTTGAGAACCCCTGCTTATGAGCCATTAACTCTGCCACTCCTGACTCCCAGCCTCACATTTGACCTACTTCCCTGGCATGGCCCCAGTTGTCACTCTTGAACTTAGTCTCAGACCCTTCTTGTACACATGAAGACCTGAGGCCCCCAACAGGTGTCATCTTCCACTGGGCTAGGGACAGGGCCACGTCTGGGTCTGGTGCTGAGCTGCCCACTTGTCTGCACATATTGCCCTCCTGTCCTGGGCCACGTCCCAGGGGATGTCTCCCAGGGCTTATGCACCTCTGAGACTTTTCCAACTGTTTTACTCCCTAGCCCCAAGCCCCTCTCCCAGCTCCAGGGGACTTGTCATTTCCCCCAACTTCCAGAGCACTGTTCTTCAGAAACTGATGAGGCTTTAGAGGATTTCTCCAACTTTAAAGGGAGTTTATGTAAACACATGGAATTCTTAATAGGAAATTAACGGTCTGTTAGAATTACAGAGTCCTAGAGCTTAATGAGACTCAGAGAAGAAACCAGTATTTCATGTAGGTGGGGGATATTTCTGCTTGAGGCCTCATCCAGCCTTAGATCAGTTCCTTCTAGTCCAGACTCTCTTTCTCTCCCTTCCCCCTGACCTCCCTCCATGCCTCTCTTTCAACACACAGTCACTTATCCAATAAGATTTCCACCTGCCAGTGTTTGGTCTAAGTACTGGGATTCAGAGGCATCCTGCATTCATGTTGCTTACGGTCTCCTGGATATCCACTTATTTTGTATTCTTGATTCTAAAATGCTCTTGGTTATAAGATGCACCCACTAATTGAAGGGTGGCCTTTGGTAGTAAAAGCAAAGGAGAGAAAGAGACAAAAAAAAAAAAAAGAAAGAAAGAAAGAAAGAAAGAAAGAAAGAAAGAAAGAAAGAAAAGAACAAACAAAGAAAGGAAGACGTTTATATTAAATGTAAATAGTTGGGGTAAGAAGTTTCAGAAACATGAAAGTATGGTAGACTTTGATTTTGGGGGAGCTGAAAAGTCTATGCCTATAGCTACAAAAATGCAACATATTTAGTAACAATATTCCCCAAATCCAGTAGATGGGGCTTCATGAAAGCAGGTGTTGTATTTTGCTAGAGCTGCCCTAACAAAGGACCACAAACTGGATGGCTTAAAACAAATGTGTTCCCTAACATGTATTTCTGGAGGCTGGAAGTCTGAGATCAAGGTGTTTGCAGAACTACCCTCCCTCTGAAACCTGGAGCAATCCATTCTTAACTCTCTCTAGCTTCTGGTGGTGTCTGGTGGTCTTTGGCCTCCCCTGGTTTGCGACTGTACACCTCTGGTCTCTACCTCTGCCATCATGTGGACTTCTCCCAGTGGATGTGCCTCTGTCTGTATTTCCCTCTCCTGATAGGGTCACCGGTCCTATTGGATTAGAGGCCCATCCTATTCCAGTGAGACTTAGGGTCATTGACTCTATTTCCTAATAAGGTCACATTCGGAGGTACTGGGGGTTAGGACTTCAATATACTTCTTCTGGGGAAACACAATTCAGTCCCTGTAACAGTAGGTATCTATTGAACTCTGTTCTTGTTTCTGTTTGTGGTGGCATCTGTTTCTTTCTGAATCTCCTCCCATACCACTGCTTCTTTGCATCTCCCCTTGCATGAATGTAATGCAGACTTAAAATGTTTTAATTGCTTCTTTGCAAAATGCAGCTTTATTTTAAGTCAGGAAACCCATTTATTATTTTTCTATGGCTTCTGTAACAGATTAGCACAAAGTTATTGGCTTAAAACAACACGAATTTATTATCTCACCGTTCTGGTCAGAAGTCCAAAGTCAGTTTGAGGGAGGCTAAAATCAAGGGGTCGGCAGGGCTGTATTCTTTCTGGAGGCTCCAGAGAAGAATCCATCCATCTCCTCGTCTTTCCCAGCTGCTGGAGGGTTCCTGCTTGCATTCCCCAGGTTCCTGGCTCCTTCTCTACCTTTTCAGTCCCTCATTCTGACCTCTGCTTCTCCCATCATTTCTCTTTTTTCTAAACTTCCCACCTTCCTCTTATAAGGACCTCTGCATTACACTGGGTCCAACTGGATAATCCAGGATAATCTCTCCATCTCAAAATTCTTACTTTACTGCATTTTCTAAATCCCTTTGCCAGGTAAGGTAACATATTTACATGTTCTGGGGACTAGGAAGTGAACATCTTGGGCGAAGAGCAGTCTTCTGTGACCATGGTGGGGCTTCACCTGTGAGGAACTGCTTTCACATTTGCTCAAAAGATCTCTGTCTATGGAGGGTGTCCCCTCATACAAAAGTGGGCAGTAGGATAGGAATAAATACTCAACTAGGGGTTGGGACACCTGCCTGTAACTATTTAAGGGGATTATAAATTTTTAAATTTTATTTATTTATTCATGAGAGACATAGGTAGAGGGAGAAGCAGGCTCCATGTAGGGAGCCTGATAAGGGACTCGATCCCAGGACTCCAGGATCACACCCTAAGCCAAAGGCAGGCGCTTAACCACTGAGACACCCAGGTGTCCCTTAAGGGGATTATAGATTTTTTAAAAATTTTTTTAAAAAGATTTTATTTATTTATTGAAGAAACAGAGAGAGAGGCAGAGACACAGGCAGAGGGACAAGCAGGCAGAGGGAGAAGCAGGCTCCATGTCGGAAGCCTGATGCGGGACTCGATCCCGGGTCTCCAGGATCACGCCCTGGGCTGAAGGTGGCACAAAACTGCTGAGCCACCTGGGCTGCCTGGATTATAGATTTTTGAACAAAAACTGGGACAATAAGGTCAAATAATAGAACATTGCATTCAAAGTGGGAAGGTCCTCAGATGTATGGGACACCTGGTCACCATATCTAGCCAAATCTTGCAGTTCTTCTCTTCTAGATGTTTTCCAGTGTGCCCATTATCCTTTCATCCCCTCGGCTGCCAACCTTTCCAAGCCACTTTTGTGCCTTACCTGGATGACTCCAGCAGCCTCCTAACTGGCCTCTGCAGCCACCCAGAATCCCAGGGGATCTTTCTTAAACATAAACTGGTCATGCTAACTGCCTGCTGGCAGTCTCCAGTAAGGATTCAGTGCTGTCAGGATCATGTTCAGAGGCATAAGCTTAACCCCTACAGTCCTGTGTGGTCTGGCTGCTAACTGAATCTTCTCTGCTGCCACTGGTCCTACCGGCGGACGCCCCAGCTGACCGCTGTCTCTAGTCCTTCCCTCTTTCCCCAGCACTTGTTCTTCCAGAGACTATTAGGCTGGGCCCTTCCTCATCAAGGCTGCCTTCCCAGACCCCCCATTATCTTGGGGTCTGTATTGCAATACAGACCCACCTTTGCTGTTATTGCTTGTTTAACTCTGTCCTCTCTGTCAGACTTAAACTTCATGGGAGCAGATCTCATCACTAGTGCCTAATGCTGTGCCTGACACAAAGTAGACCCTCAGCACGTAGTCCTTGAGTACAAGATGGATGGGTTCTGATTTCAGCTGACTATAAGACTTGCAGCAAGTTTTATTCAACCCCTAGGCACTTCAGCTGCCTCATCTAGAAAAGTGGGTGGTTGAGATATGTCTTATGTTTATCATAGTTTTCAGTTTTCTCTTTCTCTCATATCTCTCTCTATTTATCTATCAATCATCTATCATCTATGTATCCATCTATCTTTAGCCTATCTACCTACTTACTTATCTCTCTCTTATCTATCTCTGTCCTTAATTCCATCCATCCATCCATCCATCCATCCATCCATCCATCCATCCGTTATTGAGAAACACAGGTGGATGGGTTGTTTGAGAGGTAGCTTTCGAAAGGACAGGTTCAGAAGTCAGGGAGACCTGGCTTTGAATCATGATTATATTTTACTCTATGACCTTGGGCCAGTTACTTAACCTGTCAGAGCCTCACTTAACTCATCTGTAAAAATGGGAAAATGGGAACACTACCAGTACCAGCAGAGTTAGATGGAACCATGTATGTAAAGTATAGAGCCAGGACAGGATGGCTGCTTTAGAAATGGTAGCAATTAGTATCACTGCTATTAAAAACAGTTGACATAATAGAGTCCAGTACAAATCCTTCTCTGTCAGAGACCTACAGTTGGGCAAAGCAGTGTGGTTGACTTCCTATCGCCCCAAACTCCCATCTCTCCATCAGGTCCCTATTCCTCAGCACTTGTTCTGTTCCGGAAACTTGGCAGGTAGTGTGTGCAGTTATTTTCAGAGGAATGAGTGGGTAAAATCGGCAGCATTTCCCCCGGAGTGTCTGTGCCCGGGGAGTATGAGTTTCTGGCGCATCTGCTTTGTGTACAAAAGCCTTGTCCTCCCCCAACACCACCCCCTGCCTCAGAGGCTTAGCAAGCAGGGCCCCAGGCTACTTCCTGCACTCCCATTCCCTGCCAGGGGAGGGCTTGCTGACCAGCCTGCAGCGCTGGGTGGGGGAGAGAAGCAGCACGGACAGCTTTGCTTCCAGGTGGCTGGATGAGCAGAGGAAAGAGGTCAATGCTGGAGAGTCAGAGAGGCTTTGGAGGGACTTGAGAGCAGAGTTCAGGGAATTCTTCTTCAACCTGCAGCCCAGCCTGAGGATGATGAATGGTAGTGACAATGACAGCAGTTAATGGGATGGGGGCATCCATGCTCCACTGTCTCATCTCGGAATACCCAAGTGGGATCACTTTAACTCACCCTATATGCATGCGTGCGTGCGTGTGTATGTCTTTCTCACTGCCCTTCTCGGCATCTAGAAGTTGCCTTGGGTTTTATGGCTGTCGAGGGGTGGGGAAGGGTGTGTTCTTGCACCATCAACACACAGCAGAAATGAAGACCTTGACTCTGGGGCAGATGCCTCTCTTGCCTTCCAGGATCCGCCGAAGAGGGGCGGCAGCAGGAGAGCCTCTGGTCTAGCAGAGAGGGTCCTGCTCACCTGGCATTTCCTAGGGATTGGTACCACTCTGAACTGCTTTTGGTACAGGGCCTCCTGTGTCGGATTCCTTCTCCACCGCTTTCACCTCAGTGGCCCTGATCCTGCCTGTCTTCCGGTCTTCCACGGTGGCCTTTATGGTAGGCGGGGCAAGATGATCCTCTCTGGCCCTTAACAGTGGAGCCTGCATAGTACTAGCCACACAAAATTGGTTCTTTTTTTTCCCCGTAAGGGCAGGGAAGGCTCAATCTTCACAAAACATCAGTCTGATTTGCACTTTCTGTACTGGAGAGATGAGTTTCCATAATGAAACAAGCAGGTTGAATCACCATTTTGGCCTTTATTCTATTCCTTCCTTTTGCAGGAGGGACATCCAGGGCTCAGAGAGGGAGATAGCTTGCTCAGGTTGGCATGTGGTTACTAAACAGCCAGATCAGGGTTTGAATGTTGGCCTCACCACTGTGCTTTCCTGCCTCCTTCACGGCCTTGGGCAAATCAGCCCCTCTGAGCCTCTGTTTGCCCTGCTGTTCCACGGAGACAATACCTACCTCGCAGGGCAGTGATAGTAGCAATTGTTGTAGTGATGCTGATGTTGATTGCGAACGTTGTCATCTTGCCCCCCTTGAAGGCAACGTTTATGTGATGACACAACAGTCCGTCCTCTGAAGGGGTACGCCAATTACAAGGTTAGAGATGGTGAAGTAAGAGAAGTAGTTATAACAGTGCCTCCCACCCCACCCCACCCCACACACAGTGGCTCATCATCTTCTTCTCTCTGTTAACTAACAGAGACATGAAGTGAAGCTGGCCTTAGGTCTGCGAGGCTTCATGGAAGCACTGCCTTAATCAACCCCGGCTCCCATGCTTTGGAAGCTTTTCTAGCATATTCTCTCCAGTTTGGCTGTTGTACTCTCTTGGCACCTTCCAAAAGACAGGCATTCCCAGACAGTTAGCAGAGAAATTATTTTTCTCTTCAAAGAATTCCACTCTCCCCCTTGGCCACCATCTCCCTCCCAGTGTTGGGGAACGGAGCCTCTGAGGGCAGCATGAATCTGGGGCAGGGCCAAAGGAGCACCACTTCCCATATTGAAGGGCTCTAGTGCTTCCGGGTGGGGGGACCAGAAAGAACTAACCCCATCTGGGAAAGAGGGCGCAGCCCAAGTGGCCCAGCCGCCTGCTTGGGGTCTCACAGCCCTGAGCATGTGAGCAACATGCCTCTTTCCCTCTGAGCTGCTTCTGCTTCCCGAAGCACAGGCCCCCTTCTACAGGGGAGAAATCTGGCGCCGGGGAGGCAGCATCCCACTGGTCTCGGATTGCCAGCTGGCGCACCGGGACCAGCTACAAAACCGAGTTCTTGTTTCCTTAGGATCGGGTGGGAGGGAGTCCAGGCCTCCAAGGCAATGGGCATGATCATAGTGATGTTGACGAGGACAACAGTACAGAAGCAGCTCCCATCTAATGAGTGGCAGGCTCTTCCCCAGGCATTTACAGTCATCGTCAGATGGAAGCCTTAAACCACCCCGTGAGGTGGGCATCCTTCCCCCATTGCACAGATGGGGAAAATAGAAGCTTAGATGGCTTACCAGGTGGTGTGCCCAAGATCACATGGCTCAAGTGAGGCCTCCCACCTAGGTCTGAGTGATGATGGCCCAGGTTCTCTCTGCTAACCCATAGGGATCAGAGCGTGTTGTGCCTGCCACTGTGTGGCACATACTAAGAGCATGGGCTCCGTGTCAGGGCGCCTGAGTCAAATCAAGTCTCTCCCACTTTCTGGCTGTGTGACTGTGGACAGTTTGCATCAGTGAACCTCAGCTTCCTCGCTGGAAGGTGGGAACCCTGAAAGTAGCAACAGTGCCTCACTGACAAATTGTTCAATAAGATGATGCTTCTGATGCTCAGTGTCTTGGAACATTACTGGGTTTCTCAGCCTTGACACCATTGACATCTGGGGCTGGATCATTCTTCACTGTGGGGGTGCTGTCCCATGCACTCTACCCACTAGGTGCCAGCAGCACCACCACTCCCAGTTGTGACAACTGAAGATGTCTCTAGACATGGACAAGTGTCCATTGGAGCAGGGGAAGGGGGCAGAAATTGCTCTTACTTAAGAACCATTGGCACATAGTAAGTGCCCATTACATGATAGGCATTTTATGATTATTATTCTGATTGGACCCTAAGCTATCTCAAAGCTAGGCTGCCAGAAAAGTCCTTTTGGGAATTCCTTAACCTCTTGAGAAAATCTGGAGCTTCTCCCTGGTTAGGGTAGCCTGAAGGGAAAAGCATCCCAAAGAGCTGTGCTTTCTCCTTGGCAATAGTCAGCAGTTTTTGTTCCCAATCCCTTTTGGGGGGATTTTTAAATTATTTTAAAAATTTAAATTCAGTTAATTAACATCTAGTATATTAGTTTCAGATGTAGAATTCAGTGATTCATCAATTGTATATAATACCCAGTGCTCATTACATCAAGTGCCCTCACACAGTTACCCCATCCCCCCTACTTCCCCTCCAGCAACCCTCAGTTTGTTTCCTTATGATTAAAAGTCTCTCATGGTTTGTCTCCCCTCTAATCTCATCTTGTTTTATCTCCCCCACCTTCCCCTATGCTCCTCTGTTTTGTTTCTTAAATTCCTCATATGAGTGAAATCATACAATTGTCTTTTCTGTTTGACTTATTTCGCTTAGCATAATGCCCTCTATGATCCATCCACTTTGTTGCAAATGGCAAGATTTCATTGTTTTTGATGGCTGATATTCCATTATACAGACCACATCTTCTTTATCCATTTATCTGTTGATGGACATTGTGGCTCTCTCTATAGTTTGGTTATTGTGGACATTGCTGTTATGAATATTGGGGTGCAGGTGCCCCTTTGGAGTACTACATTTGTATCTTTGGGGTAAATACTTTGTGGTGCAATTGCTGGGTTGCAGGGTAGCTCTGTTTTTAAAGAACCTCCACACAGTTTTCCACAGTGGCTGCACCAGCTTGCATTCCCACCAACAGTGTAAGAGGATTTCCCCTTTATCCACCTCCTTGTCAACATTTGTTGTTTCCTGACTTGTTAATTTTGGCCATTCTGACTGGTGTGAGGTGGCATCTTGTTGTGGTTTTGGTTTGTATTTCCCTGATGCTGAGTGATGAGCATTTTTTCATGTGTCTTTTGGTTATTTGTAGGTCTTCTTTGGAGAAATGGCTGTTCATGTCTTCTGCCCATTTCTTGACTAGACTGTTTTTTGGGTGTTGAGTTTGATAAATTCTTTAGAAATCTTGGATACTAGCCATTTATCTGATAAGACATTTGCAAATATCTTCTCCCATCCTGTAGGTTTTTTTGTTTTGTTGACTATTTCCTTTGCTGTGCAGAAGCTTTTATTTTGATGACGTCCCAATAGTTCATCTTTGCCTTTGTTTCCCTTGCCTTTGGAGATGTGTCTAGCAAGAACTTGCTGTGGCTGAGGTCAAAGAAGCTGCTGCCTGTGTTCTCCTCTAGGGTTTTGGTAGATTCCTGTCTCACATTTAGGTCTTTCATTCATTTTGAGTCGATTTATATGTATGGTATAAGAAAATGGTCCAGTTTTATTCTTCGGCACATGTCTGTCCAATTTTCCCAACACCATTTGTTGAAGAAACTCTTTTTTCCACTGGATATTCTTTCCTGCTTTGTTGAGGATTAGTTGACCATAGAGTCGAGGGCTGTATGGGTTCTGTATTCTGTTTCACTGATCTATGTGTCTGTTTTTGTGCCAGTACCATACTGTCTTGATGATCACAGCTTTGTAGTACAACTTGAAATCTGGCATTGTGATCCCCCTGGCTCTGGTTTTCTTTTCCCACATTCCACTGGCTATTTGGGGTCTTTTCTGGTTCCATACAAATTTTAGAATTATTTGTTCCAGCTCTGTGAAAAATGCTGATGGTATTTTGATAGGGATTGCATTGAATGCATAGATTGCTCTAGGTAGCATAGACGTTTTAACATATTTGTTCTTCCAATCCATGAGTGTGGAACACTTTTCCATTTCTTTGTGTTCCTCAATTTCTTTCATGAGTGTTCTATAGTTTTCTGAGTACAGATCCTTTGCTTCTTTGGTTAGGTTTATTCCTAGGTATCTTATGGTTTTTGGTACAATTGTAAATGGGACTGACTCTTTAATTTCTCTTTCTTCTGTCTCATTGTTAGTGTATAGAAATGCAACTGATTTCTGTAACTTGCCATGTTGCTGAATTCTCGTATGAGTTCTAGCAGTTTTGGGGTGGAGTCTTTTGGGTTTTCCACATGAAGTATCATGCTACCTGTGAAGAGTGAGAGTTTGACTTCTTCTTTGCCAGTTTGAATGCCTTTTATTTCTTTTTGTTGTCTGATTGCCAAGGCTAGGACTTCTAGTACTATGTTGAACAACAGTGGTGAGAGTGAACATCCTGACTTTAGGAGAAAAGCTCTCAGTTTTTTCCTGTTGAGAATGATATTTGCTGTGGGCTTTTCATATATGGGTTTTATGATATTGAGGTATGTTCCCTGTATCCCTATACTGTGAGGAGTTTTAATCAAGAAAGGCTGCTGAAAAAAAAAAAAAAAAGAAGAAGAAGAAAGGATGCTGTACTTTGTCTCAGGGGGATTAATTTAATTTAATTTAATTTTTAAAAAGTTTTTATTTAACTTCAGGTAGTTAACATATAGTGTTCTTTTAGTTTCAGGTGTACAATATAGTGATTCAGCAGTTCCACATATCACTCAGTGCTCATCGCAACAAGTACACTCTTTAGTCTCCAATCACCTGTTTCACCCATATCCCCACCACCTCCCCTCTGGTTATCATCAGTGTGCTCTATAATTCTCTATAATTCAGAGTCTGTTTCTTGATTTGTGTCTTTATCTTTCTTATTTTTCCCCCTTTGCCTGTTTTGTTTCTTAAAATCCATGTATAAGTGAACTCATATATTTGTCTTTCTCTGACTTATTTCACTTAGCATTATACTCTGTAGATCCATCCATGTCATTACAAATGGTGAGATTTCATTCTTTTTTTTATGGCTGAATAATATCCCTCTGTGTGTGTGTATGTGTTTATGTGGTGTGTGTGTGTGTGTGTGTGTGTGTTTGTGTGTGTGTGTATATATATATATATATATATACATAAATCTGGCATTATGATGCCCCCGGTGGTGTGACACACCACATCTTTATCCATCCATATATTTAGTGGACACTTGGGCTGGTTCCATATCTCGGCTATTGTAAATAATACTGCTATAAACACAGGGGTGCATGTATCCCTTTGAATTAATGTTCTTGTATTCCTTGGGTGAATACCCAGGAGTATGATTGCTGGATCGTAGGGTAGCTCTATTTTTAACTTTCTGAGGAACCTACATACTGTTTTCCCTAGTGGTTGCACCAGTTTGCATTACCATCAACAGTGCATGAGGGTTCTGCTTCCCATCCTCACCAATACCTGTTGTTTCTTGTGTTATGGATTTTAGCCATCCTGACAGGGGTTGGGTGGTATCTCATGGTAGTTTTGATTTGCACTTCCCTGGTGATAAATGATGCTGAGCATCTTCCCCCTGCCCTTTTTCTTTAAAGAAAAAGTGAGAGAGCATGTGAGCAGGGAGGGGTGGATGGAAAGGAGAGAGAGAATCTTAAGCACAGTGTGAATCCATGCACACTGCAGTCTGACACGGGGCTCGATCTCATGACCCTGAGATCGTAACCTGAGCCAAAGTCAAGAGTTGGATGCTTAACCAACTGAGCCACTCAGGTGCCTCAAGCATCTCTTCATGTGTCTATTGGCCATCTGAAGTCCTCTTTGGATAAATGTCTATTCATGTCTTCTGCTCATTTTTTACTTGGATTATTTTTTCTAGGTGTTGAATTTTATAAGTTCTTTATATATTTTTTTATACTAGCCCTTTATCAGATAATGTCATTTCCAAATATCTTCTCCCATTCCGTTGGCTGCCTTTCAGTTTTGTTGTTGGTTTCCTTTTTTTTTTTTTAAGATTTTATTTGTTTATTCATGAGAGACAGAGAGAGAGAGGCAGAGACATAGGCAGAGAGAGAAGCAGGCCCCATGCAAGGAGCCCAATGTGGGACTCGATCCTGGGACTACAGGATCAGGCCCTGGCTGAAGGCAGGTGCTCAACTGCTGAGCCACCCAGGCGTCCCTGTTGTTGGTTTCCTTTGCTGTGCAGAATCTATTATTTATTTTGATGAAGTCCCAATAGTTTATTTTTGCTTTTGTTTCCCTTGCTTCAGGAGAAATGTCTAGAAAGAAGTTTTATAGATGATGTCAAATAAGTTACTGCCTTTGTTATTTTCTGGGATTTTTATGGTTTGGGTCTCACATTTAGGTTTTTATCCATTTTGAATTTATTTCTGTGTATGGTGTAAGAAAGTGGTCCAGGTTCATTCTTTTTCATGTTGCTGTCCAGTTTTCCCAACACCATTTGTTGAAGAGATTATCTTTCCTATTGGATATTCTTTCTTGCTTTGTCAAGGATTAATTAATCATATAGTTATGGGTTAATTTCTGGCTTTTCTATTCTTTTTTTTTTTTTTACTTATTTATGATAGTCACAGAGAGAGAGAGAGAGAGAGAGAGAGAGAGGCAGAGACACAGGCAGAGGGAGAAGCAGGCTCCATGCACCGGAAGCCTGACGTGGGATTCGATCCCGGGTCTCCAGGATCGCGCCCTGGGCCAAAGGCAGGCGCCAAACTGCTGCGCCACCCAGGGATCCCCTGGCTTTTCTATTCTATTCTATTTTCGTGCCAGCGTCATACTGTTTTGATTACTACAGCTTTGTAATATAACATGCAGTCTGGAATTGTGATGCCTCCAGCTTTCCTTTTCTTTTTCAAGAATGCTTTGGCTATTCAGGGTCTTTTGTGTCTCTACAAATTTTAAGATGGTTTGTCCTGGTTCTTTGGAAAATGCTGTTAGTACTTTGATATGGATTCCACTAAGTGTATAGATTGCTTTGGGTAGTATAGTCATTTTAACATTTGTTCTTTCAAGTCATAAGCATGGAATGTCTTTCCACTTCTTTGTGTTGTCTTGCATTTCTTTCATCAGTGTTTTATAGTTTTCAGAGTACAGGTCTTTCACCTCTTTGATTAGGTTTATTTTAGGTATCTTATTATTTGTGCTGTAATCATAAATGGAATTGTTTTCGTAATATCTCCTTCTGCCACTTCGTTATTGGTGTATAGAAATGCAACAGATTTCTGTACATTGATTTTGTATCCTGTGACTTTAGTGAATTCATTTATCAGTTCTAGCAGATTTTGGGTGAAGTCTTCAGGGTTTTCTATATATAGTATTGTGTCATCTGCAAATAGTGAAAGTTTTATTTCTTCCTTACCAATTTGGATTCCTTTTATTTCTTTTTGTTGTCTGATTGCTGTGGCAATCACAGACTTCCAGTACTGTGTTAAATAAAAGTGATGAGTGGACATCTTTGTCTAGTTCCTGACCTTAGGGGGAAAGCTCTAAGCTTTTCTTGGGAGAATTATTTAAAAGTGCCTGGTTGTTCTGTAGCACTATGATAATCCACAGGGACTTCTTTTAAAGTAATTTGGGTCTCCTATCATTTTGCTAATTCAAGCAGCAATAACTGAGTCCCTTTTATATGCTAGACTCTTGCCATATAAGGAGAAACAGCTGACACATAGTAGGCACTTAAAGTGTGTGGGTAGTACTGTTCTAAGTTTCCTTCTGGTATCATTGCAAGTCATCCCTAAAACACCCTATTATTATCCCCATTTTACAGTTGAGGAAAATGAGACATAGATAAGCTACAGCAACTTGTTTATGATTACATAGCTAGCAAGTGGTAGAGGAGCAATCATATCCAGATGGGTCTGGCTCCAGACCATTTTAATAATCTGAATTGGACAAAATCATGATAATCTGTCCTGACTTGAGGGAGCTCACATCCTAGAAAGGAAGCCAGGCAGTGGAGCACAGGGCCAATGATAAAGGCAAACCCAGGTTACTGTGGGCACCTGAGGGTGGAGGGAAGCATCTGAATCAATGTCGTTAGGAAAAGCATCCCCAGGATGCAGGCTGGCATTCAGTCTTAAAAGACCAGGTGATGAGTAAGAAAAGCATTCTAGCTGCAGGGGCAGAATGTCCAAAAGTCCCCAAGTCCAGAGACACAGAACAATATACCATATGTGCTGAACTACAAAGTGCTGGAGCAAGAGCATGAGGTAAGGAGTGTTGGGGGATGAGAACTGAAAGATGCTCCAGGGCTGGGGCTGCCAAGTGAAGGAACTAGAATGTCAGAGAAACCCATTACTCTCTGAAAAACATCCCGGATGAACGGGGTTGGCAGGAACTAGTTTAGTTAAAAGGGCAGCAGGTTCATTTCAGTTACATTGAAAGAAGGGAGGAAGCCAATGCCTTTATGAATGTTGCTCAAAAACCCAGGCACAAGTTAGCTGGGTCGGTGGATCAGGATTGCTGGATGGCACAACTCCAGGGGGCGCCATCCACACCATGGTCTATGTCTGTGGTGTCATCTGGAGCAGTGCTGTCCATCAGCACCTTCTGCAAACACGGATCTATTCTGTTCTGCACTGTCTAGTAGGGCAGCCACCGGCCAGCCGCATGTAGCCATCGAGTATTTGGAATGTGTCTTGTGCGACCTAGACACAGCATTTTAAGTTGTATTTAATTTTAATGAAATCTCACCTAAGTTTAGTTAGCTAAAGTTTCAATTCCAGTAGCACCCACTGTTTGGACAGTACTGCCCTGAAGTCTTGCAGTGCCCAGCCTGTGTGGCTAAACGTTGTGGTTTTCACGTCTGTGTTTCTCAAGTACGCCATGTGACTTTTAGAACACTGCTATTATTCTTTGTGTCATCAGGAATGCAACAGTGAAACATGCAATGGGACAAATTAACAGGCATCTCAAAGATAATTAATGGTTTGAATGATGTAAAAAAGCCAAAGCCAACCAACCAACAAACCAAACAACAAACAAATTCAAACAACCAGTCATCGAGAAACTTGGCATGCTTGATATCCGTGGAACAAAAAGTATTAGTTGGATGGCTTTAGTGGATGTGGAATTGGTAGACTTGGGCAGTCTGTCTCAGACCACACAGAATGGCCCTCATAAGTTAAGGTTTCCAATTCACACCACGCGTAAGCATCTGTCAAGTAGGGTGGTGACCACTTGTAAGTAGAATAATGGCCCCAGTTTTTCATATTGGGGCCATTCATATGCCTTTGCGCTTCCTCCTGTTAAAGAGGCAGGATTGCCCCTTGAATTTGGGTCTGGTCATGTGATCCACTCTAGCCAATAGAATGGCAACATATATAATGTCCCCGGAGAGGCAAAATCGTTTGCATGAAGGCACTTGCTGTCTTGTACACTCCCACCAGCATAGGAAGAACTTGCAGAGCCTTGCCACTGTAGCTACCCCATGCAGCTGTTGTAGCTCCACCTAGGCCACCCAAACTCAGCCAGCCCAGGGGTACAGTAGCGAGCTCAGCCTCCATCAGCCAACCCTAGTCCACTCAGACAGGTGAATGTAATGAATGCCTTCTGTCATACGTCAACCTCATACCCTGAGGTTTTATGGGTATTCTGTGGCAGAGGTTAACTGATACATGGCTGTTAATTATCTGATCTGAAATGCCCTTATCTTCCCTGAATATTTGAAATTCCAGTATTTAAGAATCTATATTACCCTCTTCTCTACCCTTTGACACTCTGGTTTCTCTTGATAGCATTTACAATTTAAATATTTCGTTTTAAGAACTATACATACTCACTTCAGGATATGGTATGAGAGATAAAATTTTAAAGTTATGTGTAATATCAACCCCCAGGGATAATCACCATTAACGTTTTGTTGTATGTCCTTTCAGATACATTTAGAGATCGACAGATACATACCTACATATGCATATACAAACAGACCCATATGCTCACACACACACACACACACACACACACACCTATACATGGGATTGTATTACACAGTGACCTGTGTTCTGCATTATTTTATTTAGCTCAATACTATATACCATTGGCATTTCCCCATGTTCTTAAATATTCTCCAAGAACATGATTCTTAGCAGCTGCATATTAATATTCTATGGTATGGCTGTATCATATTTTATTTAGCCATTCCCTACTTTTGGACATTTCAATTTTTTGCAATTTTTCACCATTATAAATGATACTGCAGTGTTCATCTTTGTATATAAATCTCAGTGTGCTTCTATGATTGTGCCTTCAGGCTATGTTCCTAGAAGTGAAATTCCTTGGTGAGAAGGTCTGGACAGTTTTAATGAGGTATTGCCAAATTGTCCCCTAGAAAGGGCAATTTATAGCCCCACCAGCAGAATAAGGAAAGGGTTGATATTTGTCATTTATAAGGGCATGCTGGAGAAATTTCAAAGCAGGCAGAGTGGGACTGGGATCTCTTTGAGTTTGTGGCTTACATAGGACCACAACGTAGAATCATGTGGAACGTCATTAAATATGACATTGAAGGGATCCCAACACTCTTGACCTGCTTAGTCACCTCTAGCTGTGTGATTTCTGGCTGAGCATGGGTAGTATTGTTTAGAGAAGATAGACACACCTGGCTTTTTCAAGTGTGGAGGAGGGTGTGTGTGCCTGGCAGGTGTCTTCTTTGATGACAGCATCTACCTTTATGGAATACTCCTGTCACCTGAGGGCAAACTCCAGGTCCATCACTCTGTAACTTTGAGACTTTGCCAATCCACTTATTCTCTCAAAGCCCAGGTTTTATCATCGATATAATGAGGGCAAGTCTGTGTCTTAAACTGGCAAATTGTCTAGCAAAGGCTTGGATACTTAGAAAGTACCCTACAAATATCAATTTCATCCTTTGGTTTCTAGGGAGGAGCCACACCTACAGGGGAGGTGGGAAGTGGTTACAAATTCAGAGTCATTCCCAAACTTTCTCTTTGACTCTCATATATCCCAGATGTTTTCACAGGTTTGCGACAAAATGAAAAATAACGTGTATTCAATTATTAATAAAGATACATATGTCTCTCAAGACTTGTCCTTTATTATGAGATGATGTGCTTTGGATTTTTTTTTTAGTTTAAAATCCTTTCTTAAGTGAAATATGGAATTTTGCTCTATTAATAATGGCCAAGTATGTAGTAAGTGCTGACTGAACTGATCTTTCCATAGATAACAAATATCAACCCTGGCGGAGAAAAAACATTAAAAAACCTCCAACTCCTGCAGGAAACTCTGATAGGAAACCTGGACTCTTTGTGACCTGAAGAGACAGAGGACAGAGTTCTGGGCAACTGCTGTCAAAGAAAAGGAGACAGAGTGGGGAGCCTCAAATCCATGGATGGATCTGCACAAATCTCTGGCTGACTTCTGAAGCATGCTTGCTTGTGACAATCCCTAAGCAGCTCTGATGAGGCTAAAAGAGAAGAACCCAGACTTGCACTGCTGCCCACCTGGTAGAATTTGCAGTTTGAGTCCAATTAAGTTCACTGCCTCCTAAAACAAATGTAAAAATCAACACCCTTTGGGGGAGAAAGAACAGAATCCAGTCTCTGCAGCATAACATTGGAAATATCTAGCATACAATCCAAAATTACTCGAAATGCAAAGAAATAGGAAAATGTGACTCATTCTCATAAGAAAAGACAATCTATGGAGGCTGAGCCCAAGATGACCCAGATGTGGGAATTAGCGGACAAGGATTTTTAAAGGAGCTGTTGTAACTGTGCTCAGTGATGTAAAGGAAAATCTGCTCATGATAAATGAAAAGATAAGAAATCTCAGCCAAAAATAGAAATGATGGGAAAGAAGGAAATGGAGATTCTAGATCTAAAATGTATAATAACTGAAATAAAATATCCATGGCAAAGAGTTAAAACAGCAGAATAAAGATGACAGAGGAAAGAGTCAGGGAATTTGAAAATAGATCAATGGTATTTTTGAAGTATTAGTTGATGTACTTTCTCTCCTTTTTCCTTTTTCTCTCCGTGCTTCTTCTACCCTAAGCTAAACAGATGGCTGGGCTATTTCCTAGGGGGGAGGAATAGCATGGTATAAAAAATATATGGGACAGTATAAAGAAGAAAGTCTGCAAGTGCCTGACTTTAGTGTTTAGCTTTCAAACGTCTCAGCCATTGGGAGAATGAAAAGGATTCAGAAAAATTCCCGAGTGATTGGGAAATCACTCAAAATCGCAATGGAGTTTGAGGAGAGTGAGGCTTCTCCCTAGATTGTGCGGTGGGGGGTAGAGAGAGGGGAGCTTAGCAGAAATAATGGTGCATTCTGGAGAAAGACCAAGGTAAAGAGAGGTATAGAAGGTCTTGTGCTGTCAATTAAATGTCCCAGTCCAGAAGTGACACATACCATTGTGTGCATGACTCACTGTGTGGAACTAGTCATGTGGCTCCACCGTGTGGCAAAGGTCCCAGAAGTACTCTTCCACCAGGAACCTGGAAGACGGAAGCTGGAGAACATCTGGTGAATCGGTGGTGACGACCTCAACAGGTACCTTTGGGACCCAAATCTTCTCTGACTGGGATTATTACATACACTTCTCACAGGATCTCCTGTCCTCCATTTCCCATCCAGTCATCTCTCTCAACACAGATTGACTCCTTTTCAGAAAGCATCATTGCAAGGAAAAAGTAGATGATCCAAAGTGACACAGGTTGACCCACATTTGTTTGGATCGCAGTTTGTTTGGATCTCTTCTTCTTAGGTGACTGTGTTGCCTGGTCTCATTGGTCCAGACCCATAGTGACCTACAATTTATTAGAGCTGTTGACTCTTTCTGCATCTTCACCTTCTTGGCACATGGGACTTTTCTTCCCCTTGGTAGCCACAAAGATTCTTCTTTTATCCCAGGAGAACCGTGCTCACTTCGGCAGCACATATACTATCCCAGGAGAACTTGGACAAGCAAACCCACTCTTTCCGTCATCATGCAAAGATGCAGATGCAGCCAGTGATTGTAGGGACCGGTCTAGCTGGCAGGGAAAACAGGGGTGATTGAAAATCTCCATCCCAATCTCACATCTTCCTTCTTCTCTTACCGCATCTCATGTCGTTTCTCCATGTGCACATTATTCTCTTGGCACACTCAACAATGTGTGACTTCCCAAAGGCTTACTAGCTTTGCATATGCTTCTAACTCTCTTGGGAATCTCCCTTTCCTCTGCCTTGCCTGTGGACTCTCTCACTGATTCATTTGCTAGTGAAATTATTGAACACCTACTGTGTGCTGGGCGGCATTCTAGGAGTGGTGGATACAATAGTGAAGAAGACACAGTTCTTGCCCTAATGGAACTTATAGTCTAATGGGGAGAGCCCATTAAACAGAGGATCCCCAGAGAGTAAGAGAATGAAGAAGATAGGATCTTTGGAGAGAGAACAATAGGGAGATCTAATTTGGATGAGAGTGGGTCAAGGAATGAATGTTTGGCTGAGCAAGTGGCATTCCAACTGAGACTTGGAGTGTGATAAGAAATTCTCCAGGTGAAGAATGGAGAGGAGCTTCCCAGAGAGAGGGAACAGCATTTGCTAAAGGCCTGAATCAGAAGGAGCTCTGTGCTTCTGAGGAACAGTCTGAACAAGGCAAAGGCTAGCATGCCAAGGCTACGCTCATATACCCTCTCTTCTGGGGAACCTTCTCTGGCCCCCCTGTATCTCTTGGTACATCCTTCCTTCACGTACTCTCTGTCAACATCACTTGTTCACACCATCTGAATGCCATTTGGGGCTCCCCTGTCCCTCAGAAGCTCATTTTGTCACTCAACAAGTGTTTCTTGAGCATCTACTAAGTGTCAGACCCTGTAGACCCATTGGTAAATAAGATAAGGTCTCTGCCCTTCATGAGGCTTATGTTCTGGGGACAGAGAGATAATAAGCAACACATGAGCCAATAGTGCAAGTTCAGATGATAGTGTTCTGAAGACACGGATATAGAATACATGCTATAGATTAGGGGGAGGCGCCCCAGTCCATAGAGTGCTGAGGAAGAAAGACTCGAGCAAGGAGGTGATAGTTGAGCTGAGAACTGAACGATGAGAAGCACTCAGCCCTGGGAAGATATGGGAGTTGAGAGAGTGGTCGAGGTGGAACAAACAGCCAGTGCAAAGGGCCTGGGGTGGTAACAAGATGGGTCTTTTCAAGGAACAGAAAGGAGGACTTTACAGGGTCATGAAGGCTAGGGTAAGAACTCAGGGTTTTGTTGTAAATGCAATGGGAAGGCAGGGTTTGAAACAGCCCTGGACTCGGGGACTTTTTAAAGGTAGCTATCAAGACCTGGTTGCATTTCAAAAGTTCCCTCTGGCTACTGGTAGAGAACTGACCGTGTATGGAAGGGGGACAGGTACAGAAGAAGGAGCCCGCATAGGAGCCTACTGCAGTCTTCCTAGTGAGTATTGGTGGCAGCACCCAAACTTGCCTCAGAGATCCCTGATACCGTGGTTTCAGATGGCTCAAAGCCCTCTGCGTGATTTCTCAAGGGCCGGTTCCTTGTGGTCTCTTCTGTCTCTAGTGCCTGTGTCCGCATGCTGGCTCTGTAACTTGTGGACGATGAGGGGATCATGCCACAGCACACTGCTCCCGGCCTCCCCTCCATGCCCAGAACCCTCCTTCCTTTTCTGCTCTGGGGAAGAAACAAATCCTTCTTGTGGTCTCACACAGAGCAGTTTTCTTCCTCTTCTATTGAAGTCTTGGCACCAGCGTCACTCATGCCCACAGGGAATCAGTGTTGCCCCTGGTGAATTTATTAAGGCATCCTTGCAAACCAATATAGCACTTTCCCCAAAGGGAATCCTGGTGAATAAAACTCTTTCCAGGGCAGCCTGGGTGGCTCAGCGGTTTAGCACCGCCTTCAGCTCAGGGCGTGATCCTGGAGTCCCGGGGTCGAGTCCCATGTCGGGCTCCCTGCATGGAGCCTACTTCTCCCTCTGCCTGTGTCTCTGCCTCTCTGTCTCTCTGTGCGTCTCATGAATCAATAAATAAAATCTTAAAAAAAAAAAAAAAACGCTTTCCAGTTTGTGACACGTCAGCCTCTCCAGTTAGCTGGAGAGCTGCTTGAGGGCAGGGGCTATGTGTGAACGTGTGTGTCCTTGTCAGGTTCCCCCAGAGTCGGATCCTGGGACAAGGATTCCTGAGCACGTGATTTATTAGGAATGTGCTCTCAGCAAGGGAGAAATTGACAGCAAGGGGGGAAATAGGACAGGGAAGGGGATGCAGCCTAAAAGGATGAGATTTCAGACCCAGTTCAGACTGATCCCTGGGGAGCTCTGGAGCATAAATGACATCTTAGAGTCTGTCCCTTCTTGAGCCAAGGAGCAGCTGGGCTTGTGTACGCCTGCCCACGTGAGTCACTGGGGATGTCAGTTCACAGGCACTGCTGCTGAGATGTGGGTGATGGTGATCCTGTAGCTCAAAGGCAGTCCTCTGAAGAAGGTGGCAGGAGTGAGCTGGGCACACAGAATGTGGGAGAGGAGCAGCGACCTGATAAGGGGGACACGGACAGTGTCCATACACCATCTACCCTCCGTTCCCAGAACAACTGATGCCAGGTGCGTGCTCAGTGGTTGTTTGTTGAGTGAACAAGTGAATCCGTGTCCACCTGGCATGTAATACAGGGGGTACAAGGGGCCTAGAAAGGCAGAGAACTCTTGGTGAAGAAGGCTCTTCTGTACTTCAGGGGTGGGGTGTGGACAGGCAGGGCTTGGAATCCCAGTGACGGTGGCAGGTGAGGTCTCAGATGCATCGCATGCCCTATTAGCCATGTCCTAGTCTCCGAGGATGTCTCAGTCACCGCCGTTATGTTTGGGCAGTGTTTTGTCAGTTACGAGATGCTTTTCCATTTAATCTTCTCATTTGGCCCTTAAAACATGCCCGTGAAAGAGATTATTCCCATTTCGGAGAAAACTGACATCCAGAGAAGTTAACTCACCAAATTTCCTGTAGTGGAGGAGTGACAGGGTCAGACTTGAACTCATCAATAAGGGTGGTTGGTTAATGATTCATATGAGGTTCCTAAGGATGCTTAAGATGCTTATTTAAAGAAGTTGCTAGAAAAAACATTAAAAAAAAAAAGAAGTTGCTCTTTGTGGGGGTGGGGAGGTAGCCTGGTGTAAGATGCAGGTTGGGAGACGGTGGCCCCCATGATGATTCTCAGATCCGTTCTGGCTAGCACCGCGCTGTGGTCTGAAGGTTCAGGTCCCCTCTCCGCTCCCAATTCATCTGTTGAAATCCTAACCTCCAAGGGTGATGGTATTAGGAGGTGGGGCCTTTGAGAGGCTTTCAAGTCATGAAGGTGGAGCCCTCACGGATGGGATTAGTGCCTTAGACTCGAGTCTCCAGAGAGCTCTCTTGCCCATGAAGTTCAGCAGATTTCTGTGGACGGTGCCGGCCTGCGGTCCCCCCCATCAGGCCAGCTTCTTGCATGCCTGCACATGAATTTGCAGTCCCTGCTGAATGAGAAGGAAGCCCGGCTTGGGGAGGGCAGCCTGGGGTTCGAGCCAGGACTCTGACACTCGCTCTGCTACCCTGGGAGATTTACCTCTGCTCTCCGTGCCTGGTTTCATTTCCTGATGAGGACTGTGGGCTTAATTTCCAACTTTGTACAACAGAAACTTTCTCTCCCACACACCTCTGAATTTACCCTTGGTGGGCTGCTGCCTGCCAGCGCCGATCTGAGCTTCCCCTGCCGGCGGCCCCTCCTCCTGGCCTGATTCACAGCTCTCCGGCTGCTTCCGCATCTTTGGGGAGCCTCGTCTCTGGCAGGCCCCCCCCCATTCCACAGGGGGGTTGCATTCTGGATTGTTCCGCTTGGCTTGTTGTTTACAAAATGAGAGGCTGACTATGTTTCTCTTTCTTTTTTGGTTAATATCTGCAATTTGCCCTCATTTAATCCATCTATATCAGCTATTAGTTTGCTCACCTTCCACAATTATTTTCATGCACCCTTGGGCTCATAAACCATTGTTCCAAGTGGTGTGTTGCCTATTTTAAGAACTTAATTTGTTTGTAATGTGCACATCAGCTGCATGATTTGTTTCTTGCTTGTAATTAACTTTTAAGCCGATGCCATTCCCCCGCCAAAAACGAAGCTCAAGGTAAAGTCAGTAAGATTAATCATGCTGGCTGCATCCAAATCTTCCGACATCTTCCTCGGACTCAGCAAGTTTGGGGGAAATGATATTTTTTTTCCTTCCACTTCCATCTGTTACCCTGCCGAACTTGGAGTCAGTCCATCCATTAGTGGGCTTGAGTGTCAGAGTTGGAATCTGACACTTTTCAGTTTCTGTACCAAGATAAGCAAGCTCTTCTTCCAAACCCTCTCACCCTGCAACTTGAACCCATCTCTTCCTTTCTGAGAGGGTTCCTGGACCCATGAATCATGAAATGGTTGTATAATACGTCCCGGCTTCCCTTATCGCTGTTGCCAATTTCCACCGTCTTCTGTGAGGACATAAATCGGCAGTGTCTTGGACTCATCATCTGCGTCGGTGGGGGCAAGTGATCGGGTTGGGTATAGCTAACTTTATTAATCTTCCCATTTAACAACACCCTATCTGCGGTTCGCAGGTGAAATCAACTTTCCTTTGTGGCTAAGCAGACTTGGAAACTGGGTTGTACTAGATCGGTGCTTCTCCAGCCTTGCTGTGTATGCACGCCTCTGGGAGACCGTGCTGAAATAAAGTACAGATTCTGATTTAGTAGGTCTAGGACGGGCCCTGAGAACCTGCATTTTAACCAGCTCCCAGAAGAGGCCAACGCTGACAGGTCCAGGACCACACTTGGAGAGGTGGGCACCGGGTTGCGGTCTTCACGAAGACGGGAATTATGTCAGTCTTGTTCCTCACTGGCATACGGAAGCTCTCAACTATTTGCAGACTGAATGAGTCAATGAATGAGCTACACTCAGATATATAGATTATCCTCTATCAGATCGATCTTACAGGAGTGAGAGGTCTTCTTTCTTATTCACACACTCAGAGAGAGAGAGAGAGAGAGAAAAGTAGTAATTTATATATTTCCCAATTTAGGAAGGGCTAAATGTCATACGCTGATTTATCTCCTCCATATATATGGTATTTATGTGTGCGCACACACATATGTTTGGCTTTTGGAGATGAATTTATAGTAACAGAACTGCTCTTCACCATGCGTCTCTTTCTAAGTATAGCCTGCCTGCCTTCATCCGAAAGGGCCCGCTTCCAGAGAGCCCTGCAAACTGAGAAATCCTTGTTCCTGCTTTAAAAATTTCTTCAGAGAGCTGCCTGGTTCTCCCTCTGAAGCACTGGCTTTTCCAACATTCTTCTAGTCCCCGATGACATCAATGGAGGTGCTTCAATTAAGTGCTTTCCGTAATCCTTCTTCCCTTGAACATCCTGAAGCTTCTGGTATTTTTCAGCTACTACAGATGGGTTGTTAATTTTTCCAGAGGCCGAGATTATGGATCCAACGCATACGCAAAAAGACTGTTTTCTGGGAACCGGAAGTCGGGACAGGAAATCTGATGAGGGTGCAGAGTACTTAAAGAGTCAGAGGGGCAGAGTACTTAAAATTGGACCCGTTTCCTGATGCATCTGATTTTATATGTGGGATTTCAGATTCGTTTTCTCTGGGAGGGCCTCCAGATTGTCTCGGTGCTCGGGTCCCCCTGAACCTCTTCTTCCAAGACAGGCTGTGGGTTCTTTCGGATTTCTCCCCTGGGCTTCCTGAAATGTTGTGGACTCTTGGGGTTTCCTGGCTCAACCCCAATGTGGGACATGGGGAAAAGCCAAAGGTAGAGTTGCTGAGAGGTTGTGTGCCCAAGGCCTGGTGGCTAAGAGGTGGTAGAGACCCTCCCACTGACTCAGGCAGTCTGACCCGGAGCTGGCAGTCTTAACTATTAAGCTCTGCAGTCATGCTTCTCAAACTTCATGTACTCAGGACCCTCATGGGGACCTTGTTAAAATGCAGAGTCTGATCCTGGTGGGTCTGGGTTGGAGTCTAAGACTCTACCGTTCCAACAAGCTTCCAGATGATGTTCACCTTGTTGATCTGTGATGCACATTCTGAGAACCATTGGTCTAGCAGGTCTCAGCCCTGACTGCACAATGAAAGCTTAAAAAAAAAAAAAAACAAAACCAAACCATAACTTGCCACCTTGGCCCTACCCCCAAAAATTCAGATTTAACTGAGTTGGGGTGCCACAACCTGGACATCATCAGTCTGAATGCCCCTGGGTGAATCTAGTGTGTAGCAGAGCTGAGAACCACTGTTCTAGTGCTTCATTGTTCCAGGACACCCCTGAGACTCTGTCCACCTGCTCTTCTACAGAACAGTTCAGCATCCACCTCTGCAATAGAGACCAGACTAGGGCAGACTCAGGGTCTCCTCCTCACCCAGTCCTGCTCTGGCTTGGTTGGTTGGACCAGAGATGTTCTGGGCAGCATGGTAGTGGGGAGCGGGCAGGTGTTAGGCTAAATCTGGTGTGTACACCACAAGGAGAGCAACAGAGGCCTCCCCGAGGGGCCAAGAGACACTTCCAAGCTGCTTTTTGCTGAAATGCTCAACTGCTGAGCTGAAAATAACTTCCAGTTTGCTGAGGAGTCTATTGGGGATTCCCCTCCTGCCAGAAAGAGGGGCAGTGGGGGCCCTGGAGCCCCGAGGAAGCGGGTTCCACAGGACTAGGATGTGCTAGCAGTCCTGGAACACTGCCTGCCCAGGAGGACGCTGTGTAGGGCAAGCTTAGAGTGTTTCAGCCCCGTCACGGATCCGTGGTGATGAAGGTCATCTAGTCCAGCTGTTCTTCGTGATTTAGAACTTCACAGGAGATGCTGCCGGCCGTGTATTAGTTTCCTATTGCTGCTGTAATCAAGTAACACAAACTCTGACTGCCTTATAAAAAAACCCCACAAATTGATCTTACAGTATTGGGGGGTCAGCAGTCTGGTATGGGTCTCACTTGGCTAAAATCAAGGTGTTCTTTTCTGGGGGCTTTGGGGGGAGACTCCATTGCCTTGTCCTTTCTGGCTTCCAGAGGCTGCTTGCACTCCTTGGTTCGTGGCCTCTTCTATCTTCAAAGCCATCAACAGTGGGGTGGGTTCTCATATCTCTTATCTCTGACCTCTTTCACGTTTAAGGACATCCTTTGATGAAGTGGGGCCACCTAGATAATCCAGAATAGTCTCCATATTTTAGGGTCAGCTGATTATCAGCCTTTAATTTCACCTGAAATCTCAATTTCCCCTTTGCATGTAACAGGACATATTCACAGGTTCTAGGGATTAGGATGTCTTTGGGGGCCATGATTCTCCCTTACACGGGGGTTGGGGGTAAGTCTGAGTGTGGGACCCCTGCTTCCTATTCCTTACTTCATCCAGACTAGTTCCATGTAAAATTTCCTTCCTTTAAAATGTCCAAGGCTAACAAAGTTTTTCAACCAGGAGTCTAGTCCCTCACTGCTCTAAATAGGATCCCTGGGCCAGCAGCATGAGCATCGCCTGGCTGCTTGCTGGAAATTCAGAGTCTCAGGCTCTACCCTAGAATCTGAGGAATCAGAATCTGCATTTTAGCCAAGACCTAGAACAATCTCTACACATGCTGAAGTCCGAGAAGGCCCTGGGGTGGTTCCCTACAACCACAGCTGCTCATTGAAACCACCTAGAGAGTTTGAAAAACACACTGATGCCCAGGTCCCACCTGATTCATCTGCCTGGTGTGTGGCCCGGGCGTTGGGATCATTCAGACCTCCCAGGTGATTTTAACGTGCAGCACAGTTTAGGAATGGCTGGTCTAATCCACCTCCTTCCTGACACAGAAGAGGACAATTCCCATGGAGTGAAAATGGCTTGCACGGGGTAGGTAGGTCAGAGGGTTGCTGGTTATTCTAGGAGAGGAGTCAGACTCTTGCCTTTCTGGATTGAGGATTTCTGCCCCGACCCAAGGAAGCAAAAATAATAGCAACAACATCAGTGACAATTTGGGGGTGAGAAAGGAGGAGGGGCCTTTTTTCCCCCTTGCCTCCATCCTGCTTTACAGTTTGGGTTGTTTTTAATACCAAACACATTATAGTTTTCATATATAAAAGACACCAAAGACTGGATAAGAAACAAATCATAAAGGAAATAATGGTGACCGTTTTTGGAAAAGCCACACCGTGCACCAGTAACTCTGTACGTGTGTTATTGGCCTGTCCTCACTAGGTCTTGAAAGGTGGGAGATGGTAACCACTTCATGCTGCACATTTTGGGGAGGATCTCCAGAGTTCTCTGGTTCAGCCACTGGAGCCTCGCTGGCAGCTGAAAACTTGAGTGACCCGTGCTTAGCTCTTAGCTTGGCCCCTGCTGCAAGGTGGGAGGTATGGTTGTGTGGCTGCCCCCAAAGATCTTGTCCCAGTTTCTCATTTTTGCCAGCTCATCTGTCACATGCCGTGTGGGTCACCATGCTTTGGCCGTCAGCATAGAGCCAGAAACAAGTCTGTCTGTGTATCCCCTGACCGTCCCCACTTTTCTTTGTCCTCTGCTCTGGGTGGAGGCATTAAGACCTGCCTTGGCCTTTATTAATTTGGTTCCCAAATAGCCTCATATACAATCGTACGTTATGGAGGAAACAACTGGAAACCTTAATTAGGATCATTAGCTTTCTGAAGCTCAAACCCTGCACATAGCGCTTCCCTGCCTTACCGGGTTAGTCGTAAGGATGATCATAATGAAAATCAGAAATCGCTGACATTTACTGAGGTTTACGCCTTGCCAGGAGTTGTTCTGTACTTGTTTGAGCTCCTTGAAATCTCACAAGTCGATGAGGCAGCCCCATGTCACAGGCGAGAAAGTCAAGGCCGAGGGATTAAGGGGGCGGATGCTTGGGAAGGGCCGTGGGCGCGTGGGCATTTGCGGGTTTCCTCTGGCTTGCTCTCTGCCTGCGGCTGTCCTGTCAGATCCCTCAGAGGACACCTGCAAAGTCGCCTCAGCTCGGGGTCCTTCCTCGGGGGCACCCTGCCCCCTCAGCTTCACCTCAGTTTCCCCTTTGAGGCTCTGCCTTTCTCTCCGAGGTGCTGGGAGGATTCCGTAAATAGTTCCTTGGAGGTGCTGGAAGTACTGGGTGGAGAAAGTCACTATAAATACCCGGCATTTATAATTGGTCTTCCTGGCGGCACAGTTCTGTGTGTGGGGGAGGCAAACACCTGCAGGCCCTGGGGGGGGTCTGGGGGGCTGGCTTCTCAGTGCTACCTGGGCTGGACAGAGCCTATGGGCTGTGGACCCCCCCCCCACCCCAGGAGAACACAGTGGCACAGGCCCCCTGCTCTTGTCAGAGGCTCAGTCTTGTCTGAGTGGGGGCCAGGAGGGGCTCCTAGCTCCGTTGCTCCCTGTGAGACCTCCTGCAAATCAGTTCATGCCTCTGAGTCTCAGTTTCCACATCTGTAATGGGGATAATATTCCTCTTGTGATGAATTAAAGATGATGTGTGTAGAGGTCCCAATACTGGTGCATGGCTAGATGCTTCATACACAGAAAGGTTCTTCCTGTTTCCTTGGCCTGCATAGCTGGGCAAATGTCCTCTACCTTGCAGATCAGATGGGCCTCTTCTGCTTACAGACTTTCCGAGACTCCCCATCAGTGGCAGAAATCCCTTGTGCCTGCGTCTTATCCCTGTGGTCCTCCTCTGAGCTGAGACTCACTCGTGTTCATAGCTGTCCACCTCAAGAGCATGTCCAGCATCCTCTGCTTTCTGCCCCAGGGCCTTCTCAGATGCTGCCGGAACCTACTCAATCCGTGCAAAAGTGCAAGAGTAAACAGTCCAGGAGGCATCTGTTAACCAGCGGAGCTGGTAGAAAAGATGCACTACCCTCCCTCCTTCAGGAGGAAATTGCTGGGAGCCTCCTTGCTCACTTCTTGGAGGTCCCAACAGCATTCTGGGCTTCTGTTACCCTCAGCGGTGGATGGCTTTCCCCTCCCAGATTTTCCACAGCCTCATTCCTACTTCTTGAAGTCATCTCCCCAATAAATCTCCTGCTCCAAACCCTCGTCTCAGGCTCTGCTTGAGTTCTGGGGAACTCAATTCACAATATCGTGAGGCCTGATGTGAGATCCAAACTCCTCACTGTGGCTGCAGGGCCAGGCCTGATGGGCTCTCATCATTCCAGTCTCACTTCTACTGCTTTCCCCAGCACCTGCTGCCTTTCGGCCACACTGCGCACCCACCGCCATCTTCTTTTAACTTAACAAGCATTCCCTCTGCAGGCCCTTTGCACATGATATTTCCTCCCACTGGAATGCCCTACCCTCCCACTTCATCTATGCCAGTCCTTCAGGTCTCAGGTGTCAGTCCCTTAGGGAGTATCACTTCCCTTGGCCTCTGGTCTCCTGCAGGCTCCAACCCCCTTTATTCTCTCTTATGACAACCTGCTTCTTTTCCCTTGTATGGATTTGAAGTCATATATTTATTTGAATGTTAAATATCTGTCTTTCCTGCTAGGCTGTAAGTTCCATGTAAATAGGGATGGTCTCTGCCTAGTCCCGTGGACTCAATGGCATCTGGCACAGCTCTTGACACGCTGGGAAGAGTTAACCGTCCTTGAAGGAAGATGGAATTCGGGTTGATTGGTTCCCACTCCATCCCAAGCTTTCTCTCCTCTGCCAGGCCATGGGATGTTGGCAGAGGTCTATGGGGAGGGAAGGTGGGAAAGGATGTGGGAGTGAAGAGGCAGGAAAATAGTTTTTGTCTTCACTTCCACTGCTCTTACTTTGCCAGAATCGAAGGAGCAGTGGTGACTGAAAGGGACACTCCAGTCTGGACCCAGGCACTAGGGGGACATTTTTTAATGCTTTCTCCATGACCAGGAGATTTCTTGCACACTTGCCACTCTTCCTATCTGGAGCATGGCTGGGTGTGGCTTTTTGGGACCCAGGAATCTTCAGTGTTGGCCCTTCTAAGAATAGGGCCAATTTGCAGCTGGTCTATGTAACTCTGTGCTTATCTCCAGAGACACTAGAACCAGAGACTTGGCCAGGATGGGATGGGATGTATTAATCAGTGATTTATAGTGCGCTGTCTGAAGTCCAAAACTGCCTGGAGGTGCCATGTACTAATTTGCTACATAGTTTATTGTAAAAACATAGATGTATGGTCTGCACCTGGTTTCAGTTATTATGCGGGGTAGCTCAGCCCAGTCTGGGGAGATAAAATGAACAAATGTCTCATTGAAACTTATGTCTTGGCATCCCTGAGGCTGAGATCCTTCATCTAGGTGATAATGGTCTAGAGATCAAGGGGCCCTAGCAACTGCTCATGGATGTTGGCATATCTTCCTCAAGTTCCTCCAAGTTTCCTTACCCTGTTGTTCTGAGTTTTTCCTGTAACAAAGCCTTTCATGACTTTTTTTGTTGGGAGTCTTGTGAGTTGTTTCAGTGGTCTGACCAGCATAATTGCTGTAGCCTCTCTTGTATGCTGGGTCTTGCTTGGCTCCTTGGCAATTTCTTCTCGACACTGAAATTGTAGAATTCTGGCACATTTAACCAAGGAAGGCTCCTCAGGACTCTCAGGGTTCATAGGCTCTGGCACCTGTTTCTTATGGAGGAGAAAATGGAGCCCTGGGGACCCAACCTGCATCTTAGGGAATAGATTGAGCTGTGGGAACCCGGCCTGCATCTCAGGGAGGAGAAGATGGAGCTCTGGGGACCCAACCAGAATCTCAGGGACTAGAGGATGAAGCCCTGGGGATCCACCTGCATCTCAAGGAGAAGGGAGCCCTGGAGATCCAGCCTGCATCTCAGGGTGGAGAAGATGGAGCCCTGGGAACCCATCCTGAATCTCAGGGAGACGAAGATAGAGCCATTGGGACCCAACCCAAAGACATTAATTATATATAATCTCCAAGCTAGATATACTCAGAGGAAAGAAATGTTGCCTATAATCTCATTATTCAGAGACAACAACAGCTAACATTTTAATACATTACCTTTTAGTCTTTTTCCCCTCCACATATATATTTAAACAGAACTGACATATCAAACAAATTTATATCCTAATTTTTACCTCAATATTACATTATGAGCATTAATCATCGATCTTATAAAAGATTCAATTTCTTCATTTGTAACGTAACAGCAATGATAATAAGGATAATAATACCAGAACCTATATGGTAGTGTTATTGTGGGGATCAAATGAAATAATGCATTTAAAACCTTTTACCCCAGTGTGTGGTATATCCTAAGTGCTCAGCAAAATTTATTATAATAAAATACTTTAAAATCATAAATGGCTGCAAAGTAGTCTGTTGCTGTCATTTTTCATGTAACTATTACTTTATTGAATCCACAGGTAATAGTTAAGAATCAGGTAATCAAGTTAACTGTCAACTCTGTTTTTTCCATAGAGCACCACATTACCTTCTAGAAAAAAGCTAAATGTCAGTGTAGAGGCTGCCAGAGCCGATGTGTCTGTTGATAATGATGATCACAACTGCGATAGAATAAGGAGTGCCTTTAGCCTTACAGTGATGAGGAGATGTCTCGGTCTGCAAGCACCTAGGAGTGAGCTCGCAGATGCCCTGAGACTGTAGAGTGGGATGCGGTGGACCATGCGGATGTCTGCACAGATGTTGGCCGGAGCTGGAGATGCAGGATCAAGTCAGCCTGGGGTTGAGGTCAACAGGGGTGTCCTGGAGTGAGGACAGAGGTGATGTCACTCTAGGTTTAGTCCTAGTTCAGGCTTTTCTGAAAGTAGAACCCGGCACAAGGATGTGGGTGCAGGTATTTCATTTGGGAGAGGACCCCAGGAGACAGGACAGAGGTGACAAGGGACGATATGTCTTGGAAGGGAGGAAACCAATAAGAAGTGTATTATTGACCTGTAGGCACCTAGGCCTTGGTGCTTCTTGGACCCAAAATATACTTCAGAGCTGTCCCTCCGGAGCACGGGAGCTTGGGCACCGATTTTCGGTGGTTGACGATCGCACCAGGGTGTGACTTCTCTGCAAGCCCAGACTGCCCTGTGTGTGGAGACCCAACTGAGTGAGCTTCTATCATTCTGGAAAGAGTCCCGAAACAGAAATATGGAGGGCCATGGCAGCCTGAGGAGGGATGGTGTCAGGCGCAGCTGCAGCCACAGCTGGTGGCAGAGGGAGGAAGGATGCGCGGAAGACCCCGTGCCATGTGTCCGTTGCCTGGAGTCCCATGCTTTCCACTGCAGCCAGGACGTTCTCCTTGTGTCTCCCGAGACTCTCTCTGCATTTTCATCTCGTTCCCCTTCCTGCTAGCTGAAAGGAGATGCAGAGTGGCTGGCCATGGCCAGACGGAAATGCCAGAAAAGCTACAGATTCTTGGCAACCTGGTCCCTCTAGGCTCATTTCAGGCTAGACCAATGCTCAGAGGACTCCGTTCTTTTTTTTTTTTTTTTCCTGCTTCTCCTTCTTATTCCACTTACACATGCTGTGAGCACAGAAGGTGGCCAGATTATCTGCTCCATCGGGTGGCTCACGTCTCCCCCTTGATGATGGCTACAGCTGACATTAACTGTTTACTACAACGGGGCTTCAAGCCATCACACATCACCTGCTCCCCTGCATCGAGCAGGTGTGCTCTCCCCGGTTCCTGACACGGTGTGCGCCCAGATGCTCAAGGGGGCAGCTCAGGGATTCACTAGAGGTTGTTCCTGGGGGGGGGGGGTTGGGCGGGGGCCCTTTGCTACCCTGCCTGGTCTTGAGTAGGAAAAACCTCTTAGCAAAGGAGTTAGCAAAACGACTGAGGAGGCAAGATAGTTACCGTATGTCTAGTAACAAAAACCTGTTCTCCTTGCACCTGTCCTGTCTCCCTTGGGCAGACGAGGAAGCCGAAACTCTGGAAGGGGGAGATTAGCCCAAAACCATGCAGGCAGTCGGTGTGGGAATTGGTTTGGAATTCAGCCTGTTTGGTGGCAAAGCCCAGGAGATTTCCAGCATCGCATTTGTGAAGGGTGCCTTCTGTAGGGTAGCCACCAAGTCCAGAAGCAAAGGCGAAAATGCCTAAAAGATGATTTACTGATATTAAAATACATGCCTAAAATAAGTGCCCAAATAAGGTCTGTGGTGCCAGACTGTGTGGCCTCCCCGTGTATGCCTGGTGAGGGAGGGACCGGCGGCGACTCAGGTGGGTCCTAGACAGCTTTGGGTGGTGAAAATGCTGATGGTGAAGGGCGGGGAGCGGGGAGGTCTGAGCACCAGGGTTCCAGGCTGGATCCAAAGGGAGAGCCAGGGTGGGGGTAGGAGGGGGAAAAGCACATGTGCTTCCTGTGCAATGAAAAATGTGCCAGTTAGAGAACATTAGGCTCCTGCTCCTCTGCCACTTTTCAGGATGGGCCAGTGGAGGCCTGGGTAGCAGAAATGAACGATCGAAGACCGGGTGCCTTAGTGGGGCACAGCTGGGCCCCACCCACCGAGTCCTGGCTCTCTGTGTCTGCTTGCCACCTTGCCTGTGTGCCCCCACCCCCTGCTCCTGGCATCAGCTGCGGATGCGAGGGGACTCTTGATGACCTGTGGCTCCTCCAAGGCTTACCTCCCCCACCCCAGGGCTGCAGCCCCCTCTGGCTCATTCCTCTCCCTCTCTGACTAAGAGAACCCCGGAGGCCCCCCTTCTGCCAACCCTCAGCCGCCCCCTCTCCTCTGGAGCCCCCAGGCCGTGAGCGGTGGCTCCATGGAGAAGCAGGGCCGTGGGCGGGGCGAGCCAGATAATTATAATCTTGGAAGGTTTGAATCTCAGGCTGAGAAGCAGGGAGGCAGCTCTTCCTGCCCGGTTTGGGAGCTGGGTCTGAGTCAGAAACCGTCTCCCACAGCCCAGCCTCCTGGAGAGGCTGATAACCACCTTGCCCTGCCCCCTTGGAGCCCGACTTTGATCTAATCCATTTATTTATGTGTGCGTGCATTCATTTATGGAATGCTGAGTTTGTGTTTACTGCGTGCCACGCGCTGGATGGAGCCTGGGGACTTTGGAAGTGGGGCAGTGGCGATGGTGCATATGATTAAGAGCGTGTTTTGCTACTCAGACGGCATAGGTTGTGGTCTTGCCTCCACCATTTATTAGCAGCACAATTTTCATGCTTTGTTCGGTCAAGCTCACCATGCCTTTCCTTCCTCATCTGAGAAATGGGCGTTATAAATATCTTCCTTAAGGATTAAGGCAGAAGATATTTATAAGCCCCTAAACACAGTGTCTGAAGTACATTAAAAGCATATAAAATGGTAGTTGTCGCCGGTATTTTTTTTTAATTGTATTAAAAGGTTGAATAATGTACAGTTCCTGCTCTGGAAATACTCATAGTCTAGAATAGAGATGGCAAAGAGGCTCTGTCTCGTATGTCAACTCTAACCGATTGACAGTGCTTGGGGGTACTGTGTTAAGAAAGATTCTGAGGTCCATTCAGACCCATCAGGAAAAAGAACATGATTGATTGGCAATGTCTGCAGTGGGTTTTTGATAAGGGAGCAGTGACATGCGTATGCGTGGTATCAGCTCTCTCCGTTACTGAGTTAGTCCCGGAGAGGAAGAGAGGAGGGAATGGCAGGGGTAGTAAGAAATTCAGAGGAGTGAACGGTCAGACCTTATCAGATATTTGAAGCAAATGGTGGATGGGTCAGAGCTGCCTATGAGCTGTTCCTACGTGGATATTTCCAAACATCCACAAGAGATGGGGATCCTCCCTGCTGTGGTGTGCCTAGAGATTTTTATCAGAAAATATAGATTTGAATATATAGATATATATATTCAGGCTGTGTGGTCTTTGGCAAGCATCAGACCTACCCTAGGTCTGAGCTTCCCCATCCAGAAAAAATGGGGAGAATGACCCACCTCTCACAACCCATGCTGGATTTTGGTGAGGATTAAATGAGATAATATATGTTAAGAATTTAGAACATTCCCTGATACAAAAATAAACACTAAAAACCTGGTAGTCAGCCGTTAATATTTTGTCTGCCTTAAAAGAACTAGAGGTGGTGAGGAGCTTTTCTTCTTTTGTAAACCATTATCAGTCAGACAGTGCTCCTCTGTGTGAGCACTGGAAACAGTCAAGGATTAGGTGGAGCAATCAGATTGTTCAAAAATAGAGGATTAGTAGGAAAAAAGCTTCAAACAATCAGTGAATTGCTCAAATAAATTCTGGTAGGTTATACAACATTATATAAAATGCAGTTCCACTTTTATGAAAAAGTGTTAATTCATATATGACCAGAAAAAGATTGGGAAATCTGAACCCCGTGGAGTTAATGGTGATCATCCCTGAGTAGGTGGATGGTGGGTGTACCCATTAGAGTTCTTAATAGAAGCCAGCTTGGGCTGATGAAGCAGAAAAGGAGCCTCTTTAAAGTGTGTTGGGAGCCCCAGTCTTCGGGTGAATGTCTCAGCTCTCAGGGGCATGATCTCAACTTGGCTGGTGGCTGGTGTCTTGCCCAGAGTGCTGTGCATGCTGGGAACTCGACCTTGCAACCACCATGATTCCGGAATGCACTGAACCCAGCTCTGCACCCGAGGGAGGGCCGCACCCAACAGTCTCTATGATTAGTGTTTAGTAGAATGCACAAGGAAGCCCTTCCGTTTAGGTCTCAGTCTTGTCTTCCAACTCATGAAAGTCCGCAAGTGGGTGGCTCCCCAACACACTTCACTGGTCACCTGCTCCCTGGTGGCCCAGTTCCTGGGGCTTCCCAGTTTTGGTGAAGTCTCTCCATTTTCATTAGGGAGTGATGACCATCAGCCCTCACTGATCCCTTGGGCCCACTCTCTCTTCTTGTTGGTTTAGGCTGTCTGTCTTTCAGACCCAACCAGTATCAAGCCCATCAGACCCTTGTCCAATCATGCAGCACCTCTTCATGCAAAAGGGTTCTGGGGAAAGGGTCTTATGGGGGAGTGTCCTGTTCGGGGCCAGGATGGATCTAGAAATCCTCATGGAGGAGGAAGCTTCTGGGATGGACCTCAAATGATGGATAGTTGGGGTTTTCATAGGCAGGGTGTGGAGAAGAGTGAGAGCATTGGAGGCTAGAAGAGGAAAGCATGCAATTTGGGGAAAAGGGATTTTGTTGAAAATCACTTGGCTGGCACAATCATCAGTCTTGTTTTCTGTTCTATCAATAATGCTCAGGCAAAGTGCCTGACACTCAGTTGGCATTTAATAAATATTAGATAAAGTAATGAATGCATGAATTAAGGAATCAAGAACTGTTTGGTCTCCAGGGGTGGAGGAGGGGAGAGCTAAAGCCCAGCTGGGTGGTCATTATTTCTCAAGCAACGACATGGTTGTAATTCCTAACCCAAGTCCTAAGTGATGCCAGCTCCTAGCCGTGAGGAGAAGGGAAGGAAGGAGAGATCCTTCCTCTTGCTCCCTAAGCTTGGAGTGAGAGCCTCCAAACAGCTAGACCTTGTCTCTTTAACGGCCTCCAAGGGGCCAGGTCTCCATGCGGAAGCCCCTGTGCAACTGGCTCTTGCCTCTCTCTCCCTCTTGTTGTGTTCCTCACTTTCCACCTTTCTGAGCAAGAGGAAAGCAGCCCCTGTTGGCTGGGAGCTGGCCTGGTGCTCATAGCTGGGCCTCGGTGTTCTGTTGAGCAGAAGAGGTTTCATAGATCGCCGGCATCAGACAAGGCCATTCTGTGACCCTGATGGGTCAAGACAGAGAAGACCACTCTGCAGTCCTGTCTGAACACAGACAAAACAGGAAGCGTGTCCAAGCTACAAACCCATCCTGGTGAATATGAGTGACCGCTGCATCTCCATCAATTATAGCTTTAGCCTTATTTCCTACTTTCTTTTTTAAAAAATATTTTATTTATTTATTCATGAGAGACACACAGAAAGAGGCAGAGACTCAGGCAGAGGGAGAAGCAGGTTCCCTGCGAGGAACCCGATGTGGGACTCGATCCCAGGACTCTGGGATCATGACCTGAGCCAAAGGCAGACGCTCAACCGCTGAGCCACCCAGGTGCCCCTATTTCCTACTTTCTAGAGAACATGAAGGTACCCAGTTACAGATACCATACTCTATTGGGTAGAAGCAAGTCACAGACCCTGGTCACACTCAGGAGAGGGGACTGTACGGAATATAACACCAGGGGGTGGAAATCATGTGAGGACATCTGAAAATTCTGCCTCCTATGGCAGACCTGGGATGGGCTTGTAAATCTTCATTTTAATGACCCGACTGCCCCCATGCTCCCAGGGGTTCAGATGCAGGTGGAAGGTGAGGGCCTGCACAGGAGACAATACAACGTGGTGGAAAGTCTGTACACTCTGCTTGAGTCCCAATCCTCTCCTATGAGACTTGGGGCAGATTACGGAAACATTTATTTATTTATTTATTTACTTACTTACTTACTGAAACTTTTAAAGTTTCATCACCCCTACTTAAAAAAAAAAAAAAAAAAAGAAGAAGTCATCACAATAACAGTAACTACTTCCTAGGGCTGTTTTGAAGATTAAATGGAGAACATGAAAAACTATCTGGAGCAGAGTAAGCAATCGATCAACATTAGCGTACCGCCCTGTGATGTAATGCTTTTTCCCAGCTCAAACTGGCAGGCTGGTTTCTTCCCCCTCTGTCCTTCCTGGCTGGGTCTGGTGTTCTTCCTTGGGAATCCCGGCACCCCTTTGAGCTCCAGTGTCACAGCCCTCTCTGTGTATGATGTCTTCCCCTTGGGACCAAGGGCACCTTAAGGCAAGATACTGTGTCAGCTACTATAGGCTGGGTTTTGCTGCAGTAACAAACAACCCCAGAGCTTCGTGACCTCCAGCTGCAAAAGTTCATTTCTTCCTCACATCGCCTGTCCACCCACGGCCTCTCTCCATGTCATCTTCACTCTGGGATCTGGCAGATGGAAGTATCACTGCGTGGAACATGCCAGTTTTGAGGAGAGGGGGGAAAAGAAGACGTGGTGAGTAATGTTAAATCTGCCTGGAAGTGACACATGTCCATTCCACCTGTATGTCGGCAGCCAGAACAAGTCACATGGCCACTGCTGAGTCCCGTAGGGTGGGGACATAAAACTCACATAGGAGATAATCCAGAATCCTTGGAAGACATCATCAAAATCAACCATGGAAACCTTATAAAATTCATTTTATAAACAATAATGATACCAACAGTAGCAAAGTACCGGATGTGGTTCTAAGTTCATCCCATATGTTAACCCATTTAAACCCTCATAACAACCTTGTGAGGAAAGGACTGTTCTCATTCCCATTTTACAGATGGGGAAATCGAGGCACTGAGCAGTTACAGTCCCATGCCCAACATTGCAGAACTAGCGGAACCTCAAGGGCTGGAGGGAGGGGCAGTGTTGTGATGGGAACGAAGTGGAGGACCAAGAAGGAGCCATGGGTTAGAATTCCTGGATCCAGCTGGGGAGCCATGAGGCTCCTTGCCCCTCGGCCCCTCCTTAGTGACCTTCCTCCGCACCAGGCGCCGGGGGTCCTGTCCCTTCCCATAGCTCACATTCAGCTCCCCACTGAAAATCCTATGTTTAGGCCCTTCTGAACATCATAAAAATGTCAATTAAGTTGATTTAAAAATGCTTCAGTCTCATTAACAACGAACTATTAGTGCTGGTTCAGGCAGGCAGGACTAAGAATAAATAATTTGAATATTAAAAGGTTTCTGGTGTCAGGAATTATCAATGATAAATTATTCTCCACCCCCACCCTCTCTCTGGCTGTCAGGGATCCCTTCTTCCCTGGACAGGAAGAGTCATTACCACAAGTCTGGGATTTGGCTTATTTGGCTTATTCAGAGAAGGAGTGCAGGTATCGTAGCCTCCGGAATCACTGCTCTTGAGACATTGGGTCTGACAGATTTAAATTGTTAGCATTCCTGCCACAGACCTTGTTCACAGCCGAGTACCTGACCCTACTAATGTTTGGTGAATAAATAAAGGAATGAAATTAAAGATACGAGCTTACATTTGTGCCTGTGAATAGGAGTCTGTGCTCTGCCCCTTCCTAGCTGTGTGACCCTGAATAAGTCACTAGACTTCCCTGAGTGTTAGTTGGTAATAATAATAGCTACTTCACAGGTTGCAAAGATTAAAAGGGGTGTCCTTTGTTAAAGTGCCAGGCACATAGTAAGCACCCAGTGAATATTAGCCATCATCATCATCTTCATAATCATCATTTTCATTATCATTATAATTTGAATTAAAATTATATTTAACTATCATAATTCCAAGCCTAGAAGGGGAGGAATTAAAAAGTTTCCTGGTTCATCCCCTCAGAGAATATTCTGCAGCCACTAAAAATGGTGTTTGCAAAGACAGTTTAATAACAGGGAAAAATGCTCAGGTTATGATAAGTTTACGAAAAGCAGACCGCAGGATGTCGTGTGCTTTGTGATTGCAGTGATGTTAAAACAGAATAAAAACATGATGGAGATACAGTGGAACATTTTTAGTGATTTTTTTTCTTCATGTGTTAGAATTACTATTTTCTTCAGTGTGGTTTCTGTAGGTTTTAATTTTTTGCATAAGTATGTTTTATTTATTATGAAAATTTCCCAACATACCCAAAAATAGAGAGGCTAGTATTATGAATAAATATTATGAACATAAACCCATCCCTTAGATTTAATGATTGTTAACATTTTGCCATATTCAATTCATCTTTATTTTTCTTTTGGGTGAAATTTTTTCTAAAGATTTTATTTCTTTATTTGAGAGAGTGAAAGAGCATGTGTGTGGGAGAGAACATGAGCAGGGGAAGGGAGAGGGAGAAGCAGATGCCCCGCTGAGCAGGGAGCCTGATGTGGGGCTCGATCCTAGGACTCTGGGATCATGACCTGAGCTGAAGGCAGATGCTTAACCAGGTGCCCCTTGGGTGAAACATTTTAGAGTTACTGATATCATACTACTTTCTTCCTAGATATTTTAATATGTATCTCTAAAAAAAATAAGAGTAGTTTCCTACCTAATCATCATACCATGATCACATTTGACAAAATGAGGAATAATTCCTTAATGTTATCTGATACATACTCTATATTCAAATTTCCCCATTTGTACCTTAATATATATTAAATATATTAATATATAAAATATATCAATATATAATTAATATATATTATATATTAATATATATAATATGATGGGGGTGCCTAGGTGGATCAGTCAGTTAAGCTCTTGGTTTGGCTCAAATCATGATCTCAGGGTCCTGGGATTGAGCCCCGCATTGGGCTCCATGCTCAGCACAGAGTCTGCTTGAGATTCTCTCCCTCCCTCTGCTCATGCCCTTCCCCCTTCTCAAATAAATAAACAAATAAATCTTAAAAAAAAAATCATGCACAACACAGACCAGCCAGGTGTTCCCCTGAATGTCTCAGCTTCTGCATTAGCTTTTCCTTTCTGGTTAGTTGCTTTTATAATAGGACAACAATGTGATACAAAATATACCACCTCTGTAGTTCCCAGCCACTCTCCCTACTGCATAAGCAGCAATAGCAACTACATGTGCCATGTCTAAGCACTTTATTTGTAGTATCTTATTAGATTCACATAATGGGGCATCTGGGTGGCTCAGTGGGTTAAGCAGCTGCCTTTGGCTCAGGCCATGATCCCAGGGTCCAGGGATTGAGCCCTGCATCTGGCTCCCTGCTCCATGGGCAGCCTGCTTCTCCCTCTCCACTGCTTATGCTCTTTGACACGTGCTCTCTCTCTCAAAAAAATAAATAAAGTCTTAAAGAAAATAATTCACACAATAAACTCAAGGAATAAACACTCTTTTTTAAAAAAAATTCAATCATTTTATAAATGATGGAGATGAGGCACACAAGTGAAATAACTTGGCAGGGCTGGAGAGCTGGCCAGACCGGCTCTCAAGCCAGCATGCTTAACCACCACCCAGTGTTAAAAGAACTGAAAGAGGCACTGCAAACTAAGGAGGAAGTTAGGGAAGCCAACTCCCCCTTCCCTTGGGGATACTCAGTGCCATCTTCCAGGGAGGGGACCTTGCCATGATGCCTGGGGAGGAGTCTGGAGGGAGGGGATCGAGTGGCATCTACAATGATTAAGTCTCTCCTTGAGCCAGAGCTTGGAGCTGTTCTGAACATCTCCAGGGCTTCCTTCTGCTTTCCTTCACCTTTTTTTTTTCCTGCTTTCCTTCCATTTCTTCCATTCTTAGCAGATTGGAAGGGCCCTAAGAAGCTTGTGCTTTTCCTTGTCTGGGCTTGAGAGTTCCAGAGTCTGCTATTTATAGGCAAGGAGACATCAGACCCAGAAAGCAGCCCTCTAGAGAGCCTTCGTAGTTGCCAGGGTAAGGGACACATGGGATTCTCCAACTATTCCGTTCTTGGGTCTGCATTCATGCTCATTCTAGAAAAATCAGGCAAAGGACACAGTGCCTTTGGGAAAGGACACTAGGAGAATTCAGGCACCTGGGTTCCTAGCTAGATTTGCCTCTGCCATGGACAGGCTAAGTGTCTTTGGTCATGGTGTCTGGCTTCCCTAAGCCCCAGTGTCCTTCTGCATTATGTCAGATTTAAAGCTGTCACTTCTATTTCTGATGTGAGGTTGTTATAAGATTATATAGGGATAGAAGTGGGAGCGCTTTAAAAAGAAATGATGGAGGTATAAGAGCTCCCCTCTAGGGTGCACTGCAAGAGTTGCAAGTTCAGATGTGCTGCCCTGGCTGGGGAGATAGCAGCGTATGCTTTCCTGGAGAGCTGCCATGTTCTAACATGACCCTACCCCAGTGTCACGGTTGATTGGTCAAGATGTCAGGCAGTTGACGCAGGCTGGGCCAATGAATCATTGGCTTGGGCTGTTTGGGCTCGGAGAGGGAGGGTGGTCAGTCATTCTTTCCTCTGGGTTTAGGGTTTATTGGAAACAGGGAGCACAAATACGCTCTCTGACTATAGAGGACGGCAGTTTGGTGAGGGAGGGTGAATGCAGTGAGTAAGAGGGAGAGAGACATGTGGAAGCCAGATTCCAGCTGTCCTTGGGATCAAACTGTATCTCGGGGTTTGACTGTTCAACCCATTTTTGGCTTCTCTGAGCCAACCATTTCTCCTTCTCTGCTCCGCCCCCTCCTTTTTTGGCTTAAGTGATTCTGAGGTTGTTTCTGCCATTTAAAAGGGTATCTGAAAATAAATAAGATAGATAGATGATAGATAGATAAATAGATAGATAGATGATAGATAGATATCTGAGATATTAGGCAATAGGGCCCTTTCAGAGTCCAAAGAAAGAGAAAGCTAGGGTGTTCCCAGAGCTTAGAGATCACCTTCTGGTCCCTCTACCTTATTTTACAACTACCTCCAGCATTGTTAATCACCTTGCCTGGATAGGTGAGCAGGCAAGTAACAAAAACAACATAAGACTCCAAGTCTCCTGACTTCCATCCCAGGGCCTCCTCTGCCTACTTTTTATTTGGGCAGCATATAATAATAAAACATGTTAAAAAATAGTAGCTCTTACCATCTACTGAGTATGTACTAAGTTCTACCCTGCACTAGATGATTCTCATGGTTATCTTAATAGTGACCCAATGAGGAAAGTGTTATTTTGCATAGTGAAAAACTGAGGTTCATAAAGGTTAAGCAACTTGCCTGAAGTCACACAGCTAGTGAGTCACAGAGCCAGGATGCAAACACAAGTCCTCGTGTTTAATCATAGTGCTCTGTCTCGCCTTCAGCTTCCTGCTCTGCTGAGAGTAGCAGGGGCCACATAGTCTTTGAAGTCAGTGCCTTGCTGAGTCTGTGAGATTGAGCGGTCCCCAAGAGATCTGTCATTTCCAGCATCTCGTGGCTACTGGCATGGGAGTATTGTTCTTGGACTTGTGTTATTTACCCAAGAATTTGCAAACCTGCTTCTTGCTTAGGTAACAAATACCTCTGCAAATATGGATGGGAAATTGACTTTGCTTATTCAGAAGGGGGGAGAGCTGCAAGCATTCTTGGGAAAGCCTTTGGTGCAAACATATGTGGGTACAAAGGAGGCCCAGGTTTTGCTCATCAACCCCATTGTAGAAAAAGGGATTCTCAAAGTTTCTCTGTGAAGGTGGCTTTGGTGTTTATAAACCCTGTAGTGGATTCACTAAGGTGCCTCCCATGTTCACAGAGGTTGGCCAAGTATTAACTTCCCAAAGTATTAACTTCCCAAAGTATTAACTTCTGGTCACCTATGACAGGTGGGAGGCTTGTTAAAAGTGCAGCGTAACACACTGCCCCAAATCTTAGTGGCTTAAAACAACAATAGTTAATTTGCTGATGAATCTTCAACTCAGGTAGCATTTAGCAGTAACAGCTTGTCTTTGCTGGGGCAGCTCAGCTGGGGCCTGTAGGATCCACTTTCAAAGTGACTTACTCACGTGGCTGGCAGATCAGTGTGCTTGTTGGTGAGGATTCCTGCCAGGACTGTAGGCTTTGGGCTGTGGGCCTTGGTTCTTCTTTATGGAAGCCTCTCCATTGGATGCTAGGGCTTCCTCACAGCATGGCAGCTACACTTTCCAAGAGTGAATGTCCTATGAGAACAAGGTGGAATTACATTGCTTTTTGACAGTCTAGCCTCAGTAGTCACTTAGCGACACCTTTCCTGTGCTGTATTTACCTGAGGAAGTAAAAGAGGCTTCATAAACTGAACCACTTGTTGAGGAAGTGGCAATAGTGGTTGCCTCTGGGGAGAGAAACTAGGTGCCCAGGGCAGGGAAAAAAGAGAGCAAAGAAAGGGACAGTAAAGAGAGAGACAAGTGAGAGAGGAGAGCTGCTTCTCGCTGTAGGGCTTGGTTTGTCTTTGACGTGCACAAATATTACCTTTTGTTTAAGAAATGAGTAAAAATGGGCAGCCCGGATGGCTCAGCGGTTTGGTGCTGCCTCCAGCCCAGGGCGTGATCCTGGAGACCCGGAATCGAGTCCCGCGTTGGGCTCCTGGCATGGGGCCTGCTTCTCTCTCTGCCTGTGTCTCTGCCTCTTTCTCTCTGTGTGTCTCTCATGAATAAATAAATTAAATCTTTAAAAAAAAAAAGAAATGAGTAAAAGGCCAAGATGGCAAGGATGTAGTGGGTGGTTGTGTTGGTGTGTGAGAGTGGGTGTCTGCACGTGCTCACAGTCTCAGGGCAGGCATGGGTGATGTGCTTAAAGCAACACCCTGATGGTAGCAAAGGGGAGGGATCTCCATGGCCAAGGCAGGGCCTCAGGCTCCAGCATGCCTATGTCCCTGAGCTTTCCAGAAAAGCTCATTCTGGCTGACCTGGCCCATCTCTTCCAATGGAAAGAGATCCAGCTGTCTGCCAGGGGCTGAGGAGCCCTAGAAACTGCAAAACACGCCCATCGGCAGAAAGCATAAAAATCCTCCATCTTTTCACTAAGAGCAAAACAAAATGAAACAGACAAACAAACAAACAAAAAAAACCCCAAGCCCCACAAATATCACATTCAACAAAGAAAGCTATGAAGTATGATTACTTTTATTACATTTATTACAGACCCAGTATGTGCCAGATGCTTTACCTCATTTCATTCTCGCCGCCACTGTGATTTTACAGACAAGGAAACTGAGGCCCCGGAAGGCAGGATGGCTTGCCTGTACTTGTGCAACCAGAGGGGAGGCACAGAAGTGTGGTTGCAGCCAGGTCTGTTGGTACCTGAGTCTGGTTGCTGGGACTTCGGTCTTTCCTCCTTTCCCTATAGCCTGGATCCTTGGGCGGCTTTGCCTAATGAAAAGAAATGTTCTTTATGCAATTTGGACCCGACCGCTGGACTTGGCGACACTTTGTTTTGTGACTTCCCAGTAAAAATGGAGTTCTTTTTTAGGAACAGTGACTCTCGGAGGGCAGAGCCAGGAACTTCAACTGGAGGAGAGACAGCAGCAAGTAGCAGAGTGAGCACCAAATAGGGAGGCAGGAGGCACCAATTCTAGTCCTAACTGGCTGTTGGGCAATAATATTAATGCTCATTAATATAATAGCGATAGCCTCTCCTTGTCGATCTCTTGTGTATCAGGTGCTGTGGTTAAAGAATTCATGTCTATCACCTGATTTAATTTCAGCAATCCCATCAGGGAGGGAGGTACAGATATCCTCCCCATTTTGTGGATCAGGAAATTGAGGGGTCAGGCATGGAGCAACTTGCGGGCAGCCACAGAAATAGGAAGGGTTACATGCAAGATTGGGCCTGGGCAGAGGAGTTCCAGAGTCTGCTTTTTATCACTGTGCTACTATATTGATACAAATATGAATGTAACACAGACACAGACAGTGGCCACCACATATAGTCCCGTATCTGTGTGGCATATACTCTTCCACTCACTGTATGCAATATAGCACTCAATCCCCGAGGCGACTCTCTGAGGTGGGAATCGTATTTATTTCCATTTACGGTTGAAGACATTGACTTGCCATTTGACTAAGGAGAGGATCATCATCTTCCACTGCATGGTTGTGTTCTAAGAGCTACTGCTTTCAGCAAAAGTGTAAAGATAGGCATGGACCCAGGTCAGGTGGAGCAGGAGCTGGCTTCTGACTCGGTCCCTCCCTCTCCCTCTCAGAGAGAAGCTGGGGTGCTGGGATAGGTTGGGGAGGTGGCCGGACAAGTGCCTTACCTGTACCTTCTCCAGAGGCTAGAGGCACAAGCAGCTCCCTGGGGCCTACCACGCCTGGCTCCATCAGTCCTGGCTGGGCAGCCTGCCGCCTTGGCACAGTGGGCTACAGCCCGAGGCTCCTGGGCCCTGCGTGGCTCGGTGAACTGTGTAAGGAAGGGAGACTCTGCCAACGTGTCACTGGCCAGCTCCCCTGTGGGCACCATCTGGGATGCACTGAGCCGGGGGAGCCAGGGCCGGCCAATGGCTGCCTCCCCCGCCCTGTGGGCCTCACCTCCCTGAGCGTACACGGGGAGTGTTCAGTTGAGGGAAGTATCTGTCAGGGGACAGATCATCCCAGGGGAACCTCTTCTTTAAGCCCCCAAAGGTTCCTGTCAGGCAATAATAAGCTTACTAACAATTCTGACTATGGCTGGCTGCTCTAAGTGCTGTGTATTGTCTCACTAATTTACTCCTTACAAAGCCCCATATTTAATTAAGTGCTATTATTATCATCCTTATTTTATAGAGGAGGAAACTGAGGCACAGAGAGGCTACAGGACCTACCCACAGTCACGCAGCTTATACGTTTAAGAGCCAGGTTCACATTCTATTTGTTACTGCTTGGCTGCCTCATGAGCCCTGGATTCTGATCTTGGCTCAGTGACTCCCTGATGAGCAATTCTGTGTGGTCACCTGCTCCTTATAGTTCTTCAGTCTCTTCCTCTACAGTGCAGGGGTTGGACCACATTTCCAAACTGCGTTCATCAGAATCCTAGCATTCTTCCAGGAGCTATGTGTGGGTGGGGGTGGAGTTGGGGAAGGGGCGAGGAACCTCCTACTCCCTTTCCACCTGGGATCAAAGCACCACTCTTCACTGCTTCCTGTGAGGGATGGCATGCAGAAGGGGTCCTGCTACTCAGGATATGAGCATTAGCAATTGCTGACCTGACCTTCTTATATCCTAGAAGAGGAGGAAGAGAAGCCTTAGAGAGACTAAGGGACCCATCTAAATAGATCCAGCATATTGGTGACTTAGACAATGCAGTGGTTCAAAATGCGGGTTCTGGAGCCTGACACAAATGGGTTCAAGCCCTAGCTCTGCCTGGTACTATTTGGCATTCTTGGTCAGAGGCAAGTGTTTGACTTGCCTACTTGACTTCTTGACTACTGCACTGTTGCACTGTTTTACTACCATTAAGAGGGATAGTGATGTCCCAAGTTACTCCTCTAGTGAAAGAACTCAGTAACTGGATCATCTTTCCTTCCCCTCCTCACTCCCAGCCCTAATTTCCAAGTCAAATGTCTTTGGACCTGCCCAGTTAGATGCAGATACCAGGGGTACCCAAAGACTGTCCCCACCTCAAAGAACAATTGTAGAGACTTTCCGTCTGGCAACCTCTACTGCAATTCGTGCCCCACAGAGTCTGTGTTCGGGGTTAGAGAAGGGCCATCCCTGTGACAAAAAGACCCAAATAAGAAGCTGTGTGTGACCCATAGTAACTGTGTGACCTTCAGCACCTAGCTTCACATCTCTAGGCTTTGGTGCCCTCACCTTTAAAGAGCAGTATTGGAGGTTTGATGATCCCCATGGGCCCCTGAAGCTTCAAGATGGCATGCTTCAATGATTGTAGGCACCGGGAAATATGACCTCTCTCCTTGGCATCCAGACATTTCTCCGAGAAGTCTTCTCCCTACATGCAGACTCATGAATCAGACAGAATCATAATTGACCGAGTGTCCCTCTCTATCTGTGAGGTGAGTGATGAGAGTTTTTGAGTATTCCTGGCCTTGGGAAATTGGCCTCAAATGGTCTGGCTGCAGGGCTTTCAAAGCCCTGTTCTGAGGGACTGCTCTGACCCAGCCACAGCCGAGTGAGAGAGCTTGACGTCAGGCTGGACTCTCCACACCCTGAAGTCGGAGGGAAGGGAAGAAATTTCTAAAGGAGAGGCCTGCCTTCCTCTGAGCACAGAAATTTCCCTGTGTTGGTGAGTGCAAGAAAGAGCACCCAAGACACTTCCTTGGGGTATAACAGCGTAGCCTGCAGGGGGGTGCAGGAGCCCCTCCTTGTTCTTTCTTTTGGACAAGATGCTTCTGATTTGGTTGGTCAGATTTCAGAACACTGATGGAGCCATGCTTTCTAGTGAGCAAGGTGACTGGTTGTTTAGAGGTGACACACATGTTTGGTTTCCTCCTCTCGGAAGCCCAAGGAGTTATAAGGCTCAGGCTCATTTCACATCAGGGGCCTGACCATCTCTCTCCTTCTGGCCCTTCTCTTCTGTCCCACTCACTTTGGTGCCTTCACTTGATCCAGGCCCCTGTGATTGGTTGGGCAGCATGGTCCTAGCTCCACTCAGATCTCCCTGGCCCACCCTGTCCATAGGGTCACTAGTAGGAAGCCTAAGTGGACCTCAATGCCTTCCTGTATGTCTGTATACAGGGCACACTAGAAAGGTGGTTAATAGAAGAGTTAATAGCTTCATCTGATGAGAGGGTGGATTAATTCTGCCCTCCATCCCTCATTCCTTGCCACGAAGTGTGATAATCCTGAGTGTGTTGTGCACAGTCTCTCAGCTGGTCTTCAGCTGAATTGGGGCTGAGTTGCCCCTATTGACCCCTCTCCTTTAAACATGCTTTTTATTGGCTTCCTCCTCTCCCACTTCATTTTGTGCTTTCTAGATCATCTCCCAAATAAACTAAGGTTCTCAGATCCTGATCTCAGGGTCTTTTTGTGATATGGTGATTTATAATAAGATATATATTCTTTGTTCCTGTTTCTGGCTTGGAACTCCCAAAATCTTTGGGATTTCCTAAGAGATAAGATCACAAAGGTGCCTTTTGTTATGATAAAAGGTGTTTTTTTTTTTTTTCCTTGCCCCTAAGAATGGGAGCTGATTACCTGCCCAGTGGAGCCAACCACGTGATTAGAAGGTTGGAATTTTTGGTCCCATCCCTGGCTCTCCAGGGAGGGGAGAGGGAGGGGAGATGTGAACTCAATCACCAATGGCCAATGATTTAATCAATCACGCTTATGTCATGAAGCCTCCATAAAAATCCAAAGGACAGGGTTTGGAGAGCTTCCAGGTTGGTGGAAACATGGAGATACTGGGAGAGTGGTGCATCTGGGGATGATGTGGAAGGTTTGCACCCTTCCCCCATACCTTGCCCTATATATGATAATCTATATTCTATAGTCTATATATCTGCATATCTCTGCTGTTGATTTGATTCCTTTAATATCTATTGCAATAAACCAGTAATCTAGTCAGTAAACGGGTTTCCTAACTTCTGTGAGCTGCTCTAGCAAATTGATCAAACCCAAGGAGGGGGCCGTGGGAATCTCTGATTTATAGCCAATCAGAAACACAGGAAACAGCCTGGACTTGCAGTTGACATCTGAACTGGAGGGTAGGGACTGAGTCCTTAACCTATGGAGTCTGATGGTATCTCCATGTAGGGTCAGATTTGAGTTGAATTGTAGGACACCCAACTGGTGTCAAAGATTGCTTGGTGGTGTGGGGACACCCACCCCCAACTTTGGAATTGGGTGTAGGACCGTTAGGCTATTGGAGGGATTCACACTAAAACATACTCTTATGTAACATTCACTGTGGTGCTGGGGGGAGGCAGAGTGATTTTACTCCCATTTTACTGATGAAAAAACTGAGACCTGGAAAGGTTCATGACTTTTCTCTAAGTGGTAGAATGTACAATTATTCCTTTCTCAATGGCATGTTGTGGTGTCTCCCAGGCCTCTGTCTGGTTTAAGGTAGGACACTGGGTTGCATTGGGTGAAGACCAACAAGGTACAAAATCTTTTGTTGCTCTCTTAATTTTAGTTCTCAAGACTAGCAGTGGATTTGTTTAGAAAAAAACCTTACTCTCTGATTAGAACTATTGATATCTCAATGAGTTATGGGAGCAGGAAGGGATTTTTAAAGCCTTTTGGATATTATGGGAGGGTTAACTAGCACCTCGGTTGATCCCAAAGTCAAGACCTTCAAAAAAAAAAGTTACAGAATCATTGAGCATCAAACATGGAAGGCAGCTCTGAGGTCATCATGGCTTGTGTAAACCTTTGTTTTACAAACGGACAAACTGAGATCTAAAGAGGAGAAAGTCTTTAAGGTCACCTGGTAACATGGAAGTAAGGATCCGAGAGAAAGTAAAGGAGATATAGGTAATCAGAGTCAGATTATGCTACACTCAGATATCTATGAGAGCTTGCCATTAGGAATGTCAAAGTGGAGCCAGTTCTGATCAATGGACAGGGCCACCCAGAATGCCTAGAACTGAGCAAGCTTATGATGTTCTATCAAAATTTTGAAAGAAAGAGTTCACAAATTGATTAATGATGTCTGCCTTGGCACAGGACAGGACAGGTGAGTAGTGTGCTCTCGCCAGTCCTGTGTATATATCCATGTGGTACACATGTAACTGCTAGTATGTAAAAGATAACATCAGGAAGGGACCATGGTTAGCATGAGAGGTGGACCCACAGGCTGGAATTTGGAGGGATGGTACAGATAGATTACCAGTGATGAAACAAGGACTGAAGGTGGTGGCAAGGCTGGTGTTTCAGGTTTCTTGGCCACCCTAAATTTCTCTTTTACTCTTTCTCTCTCAGGATTCTATCACCCTGCTTTGGAACCCCAATAGCCTTGTAGAACGCAAACACACTTATATTTTATTTTACACAGAAACACATAAAACAAAAGTTTTGGATCTTGGTTCAAATTTTGCCTTTGACCTCTTATCTCACAGTACTAAAGTTCATTAGTTTTACTTTCCCCATATGCAAAAGAAAGGTTTTGGGCTAGGTCTGAAATTCTTTTAAAGCATTCAGAGAGGGATCCCTGGGTGGCGCAGCGGTTTGGCGCCTGCCTTTGGCCCAGGGCGCGATCCTGGAGACCCGGGATCGAATCCCATGTCGGGCTCCTTGCATGGAGCCTGCTTCTCCCTCTGCCTATGTCTCTGTCTCTCTCTGTGACTATCATAAATAAATAAAATTAAAAAAAAAATAAAGCATTCAGAGAAACATTAGTTCCATAGGATGGCAGCAACTTTTATGTGAAATAAAGCAGGCTTCCATGATCAATTTTTTTTTGGAATATTGCTGGATTAATAAACACATTAACCCACAGGACTTCTCAGATCCTTTAATGTAAGAATTCACTTTAAAGTGACTCAGGTAAGTAGAGTTCCCTAAACTTGAAAACAGAATGCACAGTACAGGATCATCTCTAAAGGTCTTTCAGCTAAAATGCTGCCATTCTTTATTTGTTTCCTTTGAGAATAGAGATATTAACAGAAGCACAATCAATGATTGGCTCATTTTACTTCTCTGTAAAATGACACGATATGGTGGTTGGTTTCTAACCACAGCATTCAAGTGGCTCAAAGCAAGTGGCAACCATGGGGGTCATTTCTTTAGTGAAGCATTTGGAGATAAATCAATCGAATTGAAAACAACTGAAACAATTTGTTCCTTAAGACTAGACTAGGTAATTTCAGTCACTTTAATGATGTGACTGGCAATAAAACCAATTGGCAAAATTGACTGCAGAACAGTGTGACTAGGGGCTCTTTTTTTTTTTTTTTCACATAGTTTTTGTCAGCATAGCTGCTATGAAGGTTTTTCATCTGAAAGTCTTGAGTAGCAAAATCCTGCTCAGTGTCCTTGGCTCTGTGGTAGGTTTAGTTTTTGCAGCACAGAACATGGTAAATTGTCGTGATCACATACACACTGTTACAGTCTTCACCTGTGTGGTGGAATTCGAAGTGTCTGGCCCTAAAAGGCTCTCCACCCTGGGGAGATGTCCAGCCTGGGGCAACTGTAGCTGCCTGTGTCTGCAGAGATAGATGGTTCCTTCAAATGGAGGACTGTCTTCTTTCTCTATTCAAAAGAGACCACACCTGTTTGATCTACCTTTCTATGGGTCTGGTCACGAATGACTTTAAGCTCTACATGCCAATAATTTTTATCAGAGACTATTTCAGGGTCCACGATGATATACAAGTATGGAAGGTATGGTGGGTTATTAAGCAGGGCATACTCAGAATCAGCTATGGAAGTTAAACAAATAGACATGCTTGGCTTCACCCCTGTAGACTTTGAAGGAGTAGGTCTAAAGTGGGTACAACTACCTGTATTTTAAAAAGCTCCATGGATACAATCCGCATTGTTGTCTTCAGTCAATCCAGCTCAGCCCAGTTACGGCCTCAAGAAAGGGAATGCTTCTCTGTTCTTTGCTGTATTTCACACAACCCACCATTTTCGTTTTCCTTCCAGATTTTCTTCCATTCTTTCTGTCTTTTGAATAATAAAACTCCAGAGACTTAACATACAACAGCCATCTTGATAACAAACCCATAGTTCTCTAAACTGTGTCCTTTCTTGTCTCTATATCAGTATTGAGCATTCCCAGAAAGAGGCCCTGTGCTCTTAACCTACCTTCTAGGGACCCCATGTTGATCAAGCACCTACTTACTATGTGCTGGGTTTTGTTGGCTGCTTTACCAAGGCTATCTCAGTTTCTTTTTGAGATAACCCCGAGAAATAGATATTTTCACTTTTCAGATTAGGAATTGATAAGGGAAGATTAAATATATAGCAAGCTGAAAGGTGACATCAGGCTGATGAGTGGAGGATGCAGGGTTAGAAAGAACAGTGATTGGGAAAACCTCTTATAATTTAAGGCCTCTTTCTTTCCAAACCTGAGGTAAGGAAAACAGGGACCAGGGAATTGGAAGGAGAGATACAGTTGAGTGTAAAAGGGGCAAAGGTCCTCATCTGACAATGTTCTTCATTCATGCCAGGTTGCCAGCCAGGCCCCGCCACACACCCAGGCAGTCCCATGCTCTCTGGCTCACCCCTGCTGGTAGCTTAGAAGTGGCAGCCTCAGGGCGACTTTTGTTTGATGTAACTTAGAAAACAAGAAGGAAGCAAGTGGGGGAATGTTGAGAAGTCTTTACTTTTAGGATTCTGGCTCCCTGAGACAGAGGAGTGGGTTCCCTTCCGGGGGTGGCGAGGCACAGGGAGAAGCACTGGAGCAGATTCTGTGGGGTGTGTGTGTGTGTGTGTGTGCGTGTGTGTGTGTGTGTGTCGGCGCGCCTGTGCGTGGAGGGGGATTGCTGTACCCAGCGCGAGGCACTGGGGGAGGAGGAAGCGGTAGCAGAGATGTGAATAATTGATTCTTCAGCCGCACCAGACGCTCGGGAGCGGGCGGAGAGCGTGGTTTCAGCACCACGGACAGCGGCTCGCCGCCGCAGGCGCCCCCTCCGCCAGGCAGCCGCCGGGCCTGGCCTGGCCGCCGCCGTGCGCTCCGGGAACCCGCGGCCCAGGGACTGCGGGGTCAGCCCCGGCCCGCCCCCGGGGAGGCGGCCACGGGCGGGAGATGCGTTCGCCCACCGGAGCTCCAAGCCTCCCTGGCTGTCGCGGGGGCTGCTGCGTCTAGTCGACCGGGAACAAGTCCCCAAGTTGGCGTGGGGGGCGCCCCTGCCCCCCTCCTCCCCTTCCTCCGAGGCGACCGCAGCAGAAGCACGCCCCAGAAGCCCAGCGTGGCCAGTGCCGGCATCCAGGGTGGCTAGGCGCTCTCCGGACTCCCGTCGGGAAATGGGGAGCTGAACGCCCGCCCGGCGGCGAGCCGGCCCCGCAGCGCAGGGCCCGGAGGGGGAGCTGCCATCCTCCGCCCGCGCCTCTCCCCGCCGGGGACCGCGGGGATCCCCGGCCACACGCGCGCGCGCGCTCCCACACTCACTCGCACACACACACTCGCCCTCGCACACACCACCAGCCCCGAGCCTGGGCTGCGGAGAGGGCTCTTGGGCGCGCACAGAGGACCGGGCAGCTGCTGTCCGGAGTGGGGCAGGAAGCCGAGCTCCGGCTCCTGGAGGGAGGCGCCGCGGGGTTGGCCGGAGCATGGGGCTGGGTGAGCGCTGAGAGTCGTGGCCGCAGCCATCAGCCCTGGAGATGACCAGGAGCGGCCACTGCTGAGAACTATGTGGAGAGAGGCTGCGGTGAGTGCTGGCGCGGGACGCGGGGCCTGGGCGGCCCCTTCGCGGGTGGGGGTGGAGGTGGGGGTGGGGGTGGGGGGGAGAGAGAGGGTGGGAGGCCTGGATGGGAGGGGGCGGCAGGACCGCAAGAGGGTCGCTGTGTGGGAATAATCGCACCTCCCTCCCTCGGGGATCCGGGACCGCGGGAGCCCGAGCCCTTCCCTCCCCCTCTCCTGCCGGCTCATCGCAAACTCAGCCAGCCCCCACCCCCCCTTCCCTCCTCTTTCTCTCCCTACCCCCCTCGCGCAGCAGCTCCTGGCCGAACAACTCCCAGCAGCCGGCGCCGCCGGGGAGGTGGTAGGGGGTGAGGGTGGAGATGCCCAGTTAGCTTCTCGTGCGTGGCCAGCCCGGGGCTCCGGTTCTCCCGTGCGCCCCGGAGCGGAGCTCTCCATATCGGCCGCGGGGTCTGAGGGTACGCACAGCGGGTCTTGGGCACTGAGGTCCGGCTTCCCCTCTCTGGGCGAGCCCCCTGTGCGCACAGGGGGCCGTGAGCACTGCAGACTGCAGCCTGCCCTCCGCACCCCCCCCCCCCAGCTCCCCTTCCCCTGCCGGGGAGCTGACCCTGCCTCTCTGTCTCTTTCTTCTCCACCCCGGTAGAGCCCTGCTGCAGAGCCTCCGGCTGGGATAGCCGCCCCCCGTGGGGGCGATGCGGACAGCGCGGGACAGCCAGGGGAGCGCGCGGGGGCCGCAGCATGCGGGAACCCGCTAAACCCGGTGGCTGCTGAGGCGGCCGAGATGCTCGTGCGCGCAGCGCGCCCCACTGCATCCTCGACCTTCTCCGGCTACAGGTACGTCCCAGCGGGAGACCTGGGCTGGGCCGGCCGGGGAAGAGGAAGACTCGACCCGAGGAGAGAGAGCGGGAGGATCAGGAGAGCGAGGGAGAGGAGAGCGGGAGAGGGAGCATCTGCGGCAAGGCGCGGGAGGAGCACCAGGGGGCGCTGCGGCTCCGCGCTCCGCGGCGCTCGCCCCGAAGAGCGCGTCGGCCAGAACGACTTCTCCCCAACTTCCCCTGGCTCCGGCGGGCGCGGGGCCCGAGGGGCGCGCGCCTGTGCACGCGTGCACGACCGTGCTGGTATTTGCAGGCACGCGCAGTTGTGCACCTGGCGCGATACATGTGTGTGCACCGGCCGAGGACGTGTGCGGACTCCGGATGGCCGTGGGCACCGCCACGGCGGCCTGCGGCTGTGCGCAGCAATGCGCGCGTGCCTGAGAGGCTGTGCAGCCCACTGCCCACGTGCCCCTAACACTTGGTAACAGGATCTGGGCTGCAAAGCCTGGGGAGGGGCTGTAGGGTTCACGTCGGTTGGAGAGCGGCTTAGGAGCCCACCTTTCCCCCCACGCACGTTCCCAGCCGGCTCCCACGCGCCGGCCCACGGCTGGGGGGGGCGGACGCGCCTCCTCTCCTCTCCGGGATTCTGCATTGCACGCGGCAAGCGTGAGAGAGGGCGTGTGTGTGTATGTGTGTGTGTGCACATGCACGCGTGTAGGGGGCGGGCCCTGGAGCCCGCCTTCAGTTGAGTGGAAGTCGCCTCGGGATCCCTCCAAGGGAGGTGGCGCGGGCCCGAAATTCCCCCCAGGCACCCCGGACCCCGGGGCGCACAAGCGAGTGTCCTCGCTGCCTTGCGCTTGGGAGGGGGTGCCCCGCGGAGGCAGGCCTGTGCTGCGCCCCGCGGGCTCGCAGGGGGCGGGGTCAGCCAACTAGCCCGGCGCGGGAGCGGGGCTGCGGAGTCTCCGCACCGTCTCCTCCGCCTCCTCTCCTCCGCACGCGCGGGGGCTGGTCTGTAGTTCGCTCCCCTCGCCGGGAGCAGGGGGCGGGGTCGGTAACTTGATCCGCACTAGCCGGGTAGGAGGGGGCGGGTGCCGGGTTTGCTCTGAGCGCCTACGCTCGGGGGCTGTGGTCCCCAGCTACCTTGGGGGGTGTGGTGGGAGATGTGGGCAGAGCTAGGTGTGTGGAGAGGAGGCTGGAGACACGGGGGGGAGGAGGTTGGATGCGAAGATGGACATGGGGCCAGGGCTGGAGGATTAGCTCGGATTGGAGTTATGGATAGAGTTGGGTGGAGGGATGTGGATGGCGTTGGGAATGGGGAGCGGAGTGGGTGACTCTGTCGGCGGGCTCTGGGGATGGGCGATGGGCTCTCCACGTGGCTCCTAGCGCAAGGGCTGGGTCGGTGATCCCTTCCTTCCAGAACCGTTGCTCCCCGGCCCTGACTCTCCCTCTCCGCCTTGCAGGGACCGTAAGTGGCGACTATGGGCAGACTGGGTTATTGGACCTTGCTGGTGCTGCCGGCCCTTCTGGTCTGGCGCGGTCCGGCGCAGGGCACGGCGGCGGAGAAGGGTCCTCCGGCGCTGAACATTGCGGTGCTGCTGGGTCACAGCCACGACGTGACGGAGCGCGAACTGCGAAACCTGTGGGGCCCTGAGCAGGCAACAGGCCTGCCCCTGGACGTGAACGTGGTAGCCCTGCTGATGAACCGCACAGACCCCAAGAGCCTCATCACGCATGTGTGCGACCTCATGTCTGGGGCGCGCATCCATGGCCTTGTGTTTGGAGACGACACCGACCAGGAGGCCGTGGCTCAGATGCTGGATTTTATCTCTTCACAGACTTTCATCCCCATCCTGGGCATCCACGGGGGCGCATCTATGATCATGGCTGACAAGGTAAGTCGGAGAGGTGATAGGCCGCCGGGACCCGGGAGTGTGCCAAGCATACCGCAGCCACCACAGGTCTTTGGGAGCCTCTGGCATCTGTTTGGATTTGAAAGAGGGTCGTGGCCGCTCGGCCCTGGTGAGAGCCAAGTCCTGCTTCTCCAAACCCAGAAATGAATGTCAATGCTTTTTCCCTTGGTTCTGAAAGTGGGGTACTCAGAGGCACCTTGGGTGTGCCAGGAAGATGCAGATGTGTAATGAAGTGGTGGGATGCTTGGAGGTTTCCAAGTAGTGCACAGAGGTGAGCCAGGGGCACTTGCCACACTATGGCTCATATTTCTATGATACCAATTTTACCGGATTTGTGGGAAAATGTCATTTTTTCCCCCTCCGTGGTAAGTGACTAAAACTATTTTTAAAAAAAAGATTAAATGTGGGTATGTTATTGGAATAGAATGCCTAGTTTTTAGGTGAAGCACAAAAGAGCAGAGAAATGTCATGCTTCCATAGACTGTCTACTGTTGGGGGAAGTGGGGTAAAGAATTTGAGAAGCCCTGGGCTGGAGGTGCCCAGGAGAATGTTCCTCTAAGGAGTGAGTGGAGACAATTGACTGCAGACCCTGAGCATTTTCCTACATGTTCCCCGAGTGGGGCTGACAGGGGCACCCAGAACCTCAGATGGAGGGGTTGCCTCCCCAGGATGGGTTTTGGCATGAAGTTGGGAGAGTGTCCTAATGAAAGAAGGTGTGTCCACAGCCCTTGACTTAGAATGAGAGGTAAAGTCTTTCTGTGGAGTGTCTGAGAGTGTTGGTTTGGGGAAGAGGAGAGAAAGATTCCAAGACTGGGGTGAGAGGTTATATGAAGGCCTGGTTTGAGAGTCAGGCAGAAGTGAAGGATCGGAAGAGGGTCAGAAGGGAGAAGCAAGGTGAGGAAGGAGAAAAACATTGGAGTTACGGGGGCACACAGGATCTCCATCTGAGCCCCAGGAAAGGACCAGCTGGGGTAAGAACGGAGGAGGGGGTGGGTGTATTTGTGTGCCATGGGCCCCAGCCCTGAGACCTTCTTGGAGTGTGTTCCTTGGATAGCAGGAGACATCCTAATGGAGTGAGCAGACATTTGTCAGAGCACTTTCCTTCTGACGCTCTGAAAGCACTTTTATATTCATCAAATCAGATGCTGCCTCTGCCTCAGCAATTCCCACCAGCTCCTTTGGGAACAGTATTAATTCTTTCAGGTCTCCTGGGCTGCAGCACATTCAGCCCAAGTATACAACCGATGCGGTATCTTATTAAACATTCATTTTACATGGTTTACAGCCTAGCAGAAATCCTTCGTGTGGCTGAGCATTTTCCCAACTATCTCTCAGTTTTGGGGGCAGGGTGGGGGGCTCCTTTCCAGGATGAAAAAAGTAAGGAGCAGCTGTGCCCTGCCACCAGTTGTTCAAACTGGGAAAGGTCTTAGAATCTACTAGAGCATTCTACAACTTTCAGATGGCGTGCCTGAGGCATAGGGGGCAGGTAATGACTTGGCCGAGGCCACATGGTGGACAATGGAACTAGATCTCAGTTTTCCGTTTGCAACCTGTGATCTCACATTCCAGCAAATTAAGCCTATTCTTTAACTTTGTCATCACATCTTCAAGAGGGTCAAGGAATTAATCTCCATTTTATATAGGAAGTACTAAGCCATGGAGAGGTGCAGTGAATCAGAGCCTAGGGCTTATGCATAAGGAATGACCAGCCCTCTGATGAAGACATGAAGAAGAATGCAGTTCCTAGTAGGGGTTTAGAGTATGATTTGGGGATCTAAATATTACCCCCGACTCCTCCTCCACTTCTAAAGTTTTGACCACAGAGGCAACACACAAAAGATAGTAGCCATGCTGAAAGTGAAACGTATGTATAGACTAGGGCTCAGGACAATCAAGAGGAAATCTGGTGAAATCCGACGTAGAGGAGGTGTCTTGAGGCTGGGAGGTCTGAGTTGGCAGGTGTGTAGCTCAGGCTCTTACTGGACCTACCCATGCAAAGAAGTAAGAACAGAGAGCGGGCTCATAGTTGGGCACCTGTTTGATATACGGTGACCCTGTCCACCATGAATGTCAGGCTCTGACCTACTGGACCAGCAGCTGTTCCTCCCTTAAGGGGTATTAAGAGGGAGTTTTGAGGATGTGCGTGGAAGCATTCTCTGCTCCTGTAGAATGAAACTGCTTTATGGAGAATGGACAGGAGCGTGATCCCACTTAATAGTACAGAAGGAAAAGAGAATCAGGAAATGGCAAGCAGAAGATGAGAAAGGACATTTTGAGAGAAATCAAGATTAGAGAGAGATTTAAGAGCGGAGAAAGGGGAGAGGAAAGAAAGTGTACATTGATTCAAAAATGGTGAAGGGAATTGGTTACTCCTCATTATTGTCGAGGCTTTCCGAGTTGGTCTTGATGGCAGGGAATCAAAGAAGTGAGCGCAGATAATGTTGGGGTATATGTTGGGCCCCATGTGTGGGATGAGCAGGTGATGTTGACAGGAGGTGGGTTAAAGAGTGGTATTTTGAGAAACCTGGATGTGTTAAAAAAGGAAAGAGATTGTCTGAGATGTGAACAGCCCTTCCTTCCATTAGTAGCACATCTAGTTGGCTTGTGCCTTTGCCACCTGTTTCTTTTGGAGCTGAACGCTGCATGCAGTTTGTTTGGCTCTTAAGAAGCAGCCATGAGACGTTGCCTAAAACCCTACCTTGCTTGGTTGAGTGTGCCAATGGTGTTATGACCCCAAAGCCTGAATCTCCCCAAACTGAAAAGGCCTTTCTGTCTCCCGCTATGATTTAGATGTTCATTTGGTAAAGCCCAGAACATACCTGTGTTGTTTTCACTTCCAAATTGATAACATGATAGTTGATAGTGCCCCCATGGATAGGAGTGGTAGTTAATTTGATTATTATGTAAATTGAACGCTGCCCCCTCCACACTATTTTTACCTTTCCCTCAGTCTACTTGACCCATGAAAAAAAGAACAAAGCCTTATAATAATTGAAATATAAAAATAGAAATAATCTGTTAAGTGGCAGATTTTTGTGGTGTAAATTTACAATAGAGATGTTAATTTTTGCTCCTGTCAATGGGTGGTCTTGAAATATAATTAATTTAGAAGTAAAAATAAATGGTTGATGGAGATAAAATTCTAATCCTATCTTGGTTTGGCCATTTTGATCCTCTCCAAATGGAATACACTCTGGATGCAGCAATAGCCCCTAATAAATCAGGCATATGCACTAAACCTTCACATTTCTGCTCGGTGTCCTCACATCCTCCTCCCTCTCCTCTATTTCTGTTGGCTCCCTGGGGGAAAAGGCAAGGCTTAGATTTCAGCTACATCTATCCATGTCAGTTACTACATGGACTTCGCTTTATATGATGTTTCTATGCATGCCTCATCTCTTCTACTAGACAGTAAATTCCTTGAGGACAATTTTTTTTTTAAAGTGTGTTTATGTGTATTTGAAATAATGAATACTCCTCCTCCACAGTTTATAAAAATAATTTTTCATTGTAGATGGCTTAGTATATTAATGTTTAAAGAAAAAATAAATTTCTCCCCTCTATGTCCTCTCACCAGGAGTAACCACAGTTGGACATGTGGGTCTATTTCCTTCTAAGCTCCATTTAGTTAGTTATCAGTTTAGGATTATACTGTATATATGGGATGGATTTTTTTTTTTTTTTGGTACTTTGCACTCTGTGGGCTTTTTTTAGTCAGAAGATCCAGGGTTTTCTTTAATTCCGGAAAAATCTCAGCCATTATGTGTTGGATGTTTCCTCTCCAACATTTTCTCTGTTCTCTCCATATGTAGTTTCTCGATGAGTCCTCCAGGTATCTTAAATTAAACATCTTTTTTTCCAATTCTCTATCTCTCCGTGCATTGTTTGGGAAGGTTTCCTCAGTTCTATATTCCAGTTAACCAACTCTTTTTATTTGTATCTGGTGTCTTATTTTGCCTATCTGTTGAGCTTTTAATTTCAACAGTGGCTCACATATTTCCAAGATAAATAATCGGCCCCTTTTTATACCCTCCTGCTTTTTTGTTTGTTTGTTTTATAAAAAACTCTTTTCACTTGTGAATGTAAATCCTTCCTCTGTCCTTTTGAGGATTTTAAAGAATAAAATACTGTGAAGTCCTTCTTTGATTGCTTTAGTGTCTTTGTTTCTTCAGGTATGAATTCTTTCACTTTATAGATTCTGATCATTGGATGTCTTCATATGTCCTCTAATTTTTGTTTGTGAATTTTAAGGTGATTTTTTTTCTGCCCTATGTCCGCAAGGGTATGTGCTTTTAAACTAAAGCTCATGTCAACATCGCCGCTCAGAGCTCTCTCGTTGCTCTATATATCTTGTGGTGCGGGCTTGGGTACTAGTCCCATGTAAGTTACTTCATTTTGGCTCCTTGCCACAGACAGGGGCATATTTTTTGGCTGTGACTCCTAGCAGTATGGTTTTGGGTACAGTTTTGCCTGTTATTTCCTGGGTAGATGTTGGGACCTTTGCTTCCATGGCTCATATTGGACCCATCCCCCATGAACTATGTGGCTTTGATTTTGAAATTGTAGAGTCCTATCTTTTGATTCATTTATTTTCAGGGAGTCCTCTTTATTTTTGATCTGTGATTCCCTTTTCCTATTTCTAAGCAGCACTATGTAAATTTTAAAACATCTAAAGATTTATCTATAAGTTCTGTGTCTTAGGAACAGAAAAGGGAGGTTACTCAGTGTGTTCACTCTGATTTTGACCCAATTATATTTCACATCTGGCTTTTATTTTTTTCAAACCTGATTATGTATTCATGAAATTTTCCCTTATTATTGGATAGACTTCTCAAATATGATTTTAAATGGCTGTGGAGTATTCTGTTTATACCACAATTATTGAAACTAATACTTCTATTTTTCTACCTTTAGTAAGGTTGATTTCTTGTTCACAGTGTGTTCTTTTTGACACCTTGTTCTGATCTTGCCCTTTGTATTTGTTGCTTAGTAATTGTTTGTTGATTGAATGAATGAATCAAGTTATTGGTTCTGATGCCTGCTTGCTGCAGTTTCCAGATGAACTTATCACATTGTGGTTCAGGGCTTTCCATGCAGTGTTTGTTCCCTAAATGCTGATTGATTTCATAGGTGTGTGCCAAGTCTCCTCTTCTTTTTAGTGGGCAGATAATTACTAGCCATCCTTGGGATTAACAGAAATTGGGGGGTTCCATACAAAAGGCCCGGCTGCTGCTGCTGAGTAATAGGTCATCAGCAGGAGGGGAACTTTCTCTGATAACCTGGCAGCTCTGGTGTTCGACTGTGAGTGAAACACTGAAAGCTCATGGAAAGGGCAGACACGCACATCAGAATGTTGGTGGAGCCCACTCAGCTCCTGCTATGGAGGCATCGGGTAGTTTCTGAGAGAGTGGGGAGGCCTATCTTTAGCCTTTGCGATGAGGCATGTCAGATGCAATCATCTACTCCTCCTTACATAAGTCATCGGAGAGCAAAAGGCATCACCCCAAGAGGCATGACTAACTTCCCAAATGGTCCTCGGGGTCATTGGTAATCACTTGGACTCTCCATAGCTGTGCTCTGGTGGGTTTGGAAGGGGCAGTGTCCATGTTCTTTTTGGTAGCCCCAGGTAGGATGCTTCTCTAGATGGAATGGTGGAGGAAGATAAAGGGGAGTGGGAGGGAGGTAGAAAAGGAGAGAGTGAGAGAAAAGGGGAGGAAAAATACAAATAGAATCTTGGGTTTGTAATACAGAATGATAACTTTTGGTAAGGCCATCATGAAAACAAGAGGTTGTAATGTTATTAGCTGATGTGCTTTGTTTGTCCTACACTGCCTGTTTATTATTCCAATTTGAATTAGTTGCCAGCATTAAAGTTAGGAGACATCACATTTCTAAAAAAAAAAAAAAAAAAATCTGAATTTCATGCTTCATTGGAAAAAATAGGAAGGCCTGGGAGCATCGGCCCCAGCTTTCCCCTCGGGAGGCAACAGTTGGCTGGAGATGAAGTGGAGCTGGCTGGTGCTCTTCTTTGTTCATTTCTGCACTTGCCCACTTCACCCATTCATGTTAGAGACTTGGCCCTGAAGGCCCTGGGGTTTGAGATCCCCGACATAGGGGAAGAACATACCTGGTCTTTGTTAAGAAAGCCTTTCCTGGGCAGCCCTGGTGGCTTAGCAGTTTAGTGCCGCCTTCAGCCCAGGGAGTGATTCTGGAGAACTGGGATTGAGTTCCATGTCGGGTTTCCTGCATGGAGCCTGCTTCTCCCTCTGCCTGTCTCTCTCTCTCTCTCTCTCTCTCTCTGTGTGTGTGTGTGTGTGTCTCTAATAAATAAATAAAATCTAAAAAAAAAAAAAAAAGCAGCCTTTCCTGGACATTCTCCTTCTCTTCCAGGGGCTGCTTCTTGGTAGGTGGTAAATTCTTGATGTGCATGTGGCCATGCTGCTGTGTTCACTGTCGCCATCACTAATCTACTGTAGTACCTCTGAGCCCACAGGCCTTAAACCCTTCTCAACATGGTACTCCCGAAAGCCACTGCCAACCAATTTGAGTCAGAAGGCCCCAGAAAAACCTTAGACGAAGGGTCCGAGGGCCTAAATTCCATTTCCAAATAGCAGTATGACCTGGAGGAAGGCTCTTCACCTTTCTGGGCCTTAGTTTCTCCTGTGAAATGAGGTTTGGGATGATACCATCTTTGAGGCCTCTTCCCAGCTCTGAAAATTTTAATCACCTTCGAGAAAAGACCGACAAGAAACATGCCAGCATGTGAGCAGTGGTTATCTGTGAGTGATAGACTTATGGCTATTTCAGTCGTCTAAAAAATGTCATTCCAGCATGGTTAATAAGTTGAACCTTGAGTTAGGTGGTCTGGGTTTAAATTTAAGCTTTCACTTACCAGATGGGTGATCATGGGGAAGCTCCTGAATGGCTCTGAGCCTAGGGTCTTTGTTGTTGCTTTGTTTCTGGCCCCAGCCTACCCCCAGTGTCTTCATTTTTAAAGAGGAGACAGAAATGGTACCTATTTCATAGAATAGCTCACTGCTTGGCTCATAAAAAATACTATGGGAATGCTCTTGTTATTGTGTTTGTATTTTCTAGCTTTTGTTTTTGTCAAATGGTCATGTACTTTTTAAGAACTAGAGAAATGATGAAGGGTGACGTGGGGATATGATGGTAAGCCCTGCAAACAACCGGGGATGAATCCTCTAGAACTCTCAGAAGTGGCGAGTCCAACACGAACTGATTCACATTTCCTTAACATGAACATGAATAGCAATAAGAATTTCCTGGGACAACCAGGAGCTTTTAGTTCTTCAGATTTGCCAGGGGCTTTATCCCGGCAAACTGAAGGTAAATGTTGCCAGTGCAGAAATGACCTCGAGAGGAGCCAGTCTCAGTGAGCTTTGCAGTAAATAACTCCCCCGATTGGACCATATGTTTGCACCGGGCTTAGGTCTTTAGGGTGTGGACAGATATAGTTTCTCATTTTGTCTCTGCCAAGGATAAAATAACTCAGTGATAGCCCAGGGAACCTGGCAGCCCCAAAGGTATTTGGTTAAAGAATCCTTATGTGCTTATTCTTTACACTCTTATTTTATTGCCTTCTCAAATCAACGATTGTGAATCCTGCTGGTTTAAGCAAGAGGCTTAGATTAAAGAGGGACAGTAGATTTTGATGTTAATATTTTGGTTGTCTTAACTAAATTGATTAAGATGTTGGGTGATAGAATTAAAATTCAGGACTGTATTTCTGGATTGAAATGAAAGACTCAGACTAAACTACAGGCTATACTGGAGGATTTAAGAAGAAATGATACTCTTACAGGAACGGGGATATGTAGCTGTCAAGCTTGAGGATGATTTTTGCAAGGGTCATGAACTGGTGGACTGCCTGCCAAATCTTCCTCATAGATATATTAGTATTTTGTTTCACTAATATAGTATTTAAAATGCTTGAATTTCAATGTCCTTGTTCTCTATTATCTCACATCTAGCCAGATTCACCCATTTATGTTAATTGCTTGGTCTCTGCAAGCATTTGAGATTGTGATCTCCAGTCATAGGGATTTTGTTTATTTGCTTGTTTGGTTTGGACCAGATGCACAGCAGATTCTGAGTAGTGATATGACTCTTAAAAAAGTGAAGGCTACATTTCTAGAAATACAATGTCCAAATCAAAAGAGGCGGTAGCTCCATTATACCTTTTCTGTTGTTAAGAGTGCCTTTAGCTGCAAATTACAGAATATTTGACTAGTGGTAGCTCTAACAATTAAAACATGTAGTTTTTTTGTTTAACAAGGAGCCCCAGGTCTGATTTAGTGACTCAGTAACCCATCAAGGACTCAAGTCCTTTCCATTTTTCTATTTTGCCTCTTTCAGCTGTTGTTGCCTCTTGGTCACAGGATGGCTGCTTCTGTTCCGGCCATCACATCTTCACACGCCAGCATTCAAAATGGGAAGAAAAAGGAGAGGAAAAGAAGCTTTCTTGTAGGCCTTCTTTTCTTCCATCAGAGTTGATGTCCCCTTACATTTCATTGGCCAGAACTGGGTCACATGCCACCCCTTGAACATCACTGGTAGAGATTAAAAGTCAAGATTCTTTTCCAAGAATGGATAATTGCCACCAATGCAAAAATTGCTGCTGTTAGCAGGAGTGTAGGAGCAATGGATAAGTGATACAACTGATGATGTCTCTAGCAACACAAGCACCATGATCTGTAGACTTGCCTTTGTTTTAGTGGATAATATTTAAAGATGGGTGTTGAAAAACTAGTGTGTCCAGAGGCAATAAAGCTTTGGGGATTGCATAGGATCTAAATGACATATGGTAAGAGTCTCAGAAATAAATATTTAGGGTAATTCAGCCTGGGGAAGAGAAGTCTCAGAGAGGATGTGAAAGATGGGCTTTTATGAGGTAGAAGGTTTAGTCCTAATTTTTGTTTTTATTATTTTGGGCACAGAACTGAGGCCAGAAGATGAAATTATCAGGAGTAAAGTTTCAGCTTGATGTGAGGCTCAGCTTTGGCAATTAGGTCCCTGACTGCAGGCTGTGATGTTTCATAGAATGAGTGTCTGTCGGATGTGCCTGAGCCTAGAGTGACTGCCCATCTGTCAGGAACGGGGTGGCGAGCTGGATTCCTAGTGGCAAGATTGGATGGGGTCACCTCTGAGATTCTTTCTAACTCAGAGACTCTGCACCTCTTAAACCCTCGATTTTTTTTTTTTTAAATCCCCAAGTCCTGGTACTTTAGGCCTTTGGATTTGGCTGAAAACCAACATCCTCACTTTCTGCAAGCGTGTGAGTAATTCAGTATAAATTTGCCCAGCTTGGGGGACGAATTTATGATCCCAGCATCATCACCTCAAATCCCCAAAGGACTTTACATCATCCTGAAGGGTAGACAGTATTTGAAAAGCAGAAAACCTATGTATATACCAACTCACACACACATATATAAATATAAACATAAGTAGGTCAGCCGGCGTCATATTTACTAGTGGGAATGTTTTTGGCTAAGAAGCACAGCTACTGAAGACGATGTTTAGAATAATTGCCAACAATCTCCAAATGGGGAGCTTTTGCTACTGCATCAGTTAATCATGATTACTTAACTGAAGTATATTCACGTTTTTGTACATGTTATTGTAAGAATACTTTCATATCCTAAAGAGAGAGCCAGAACCTTCTCTGAACTTCCAGTTGTCAAGTTTTTCTTTCTTGTCTATTGTACCCCTTGCATTTTGAACATTTCCTTACGGCAGTAATGGCTCTGGGTGCTAGTCATTGTTTACCTACTCCCTTCCCTGTTTCTCCTTCACATCTCCCAAGAAAAAACAAAATCCAGAGTTGCTTTCCAAACGCTTTGTCTTTGCATTCAAATTTTACAATGTGCCATATGATGGAAATGGTGTATATTCTAATTATTTATTTATTAGAATTAGAGTAAAAAAAAACTCCAAACAATAACAACACAGAGTCCAAGAGAAGGAATATTTGCTCAACACATGCATGGCAGCTCCTCGGACACATGTTCCTCTCTCTGGAGGTGACCATATTACCTGTTCAAAGAGGAAAAATATGAAACGGGAGTGGTAGCTTGTTGCCATTTGTAATTTTTGCTGGAGTTGATATGTTACAAGGATCTTTTCTTCCAAAGTCTTGCTGACTTGGAAGAGGTTAATCATTTTCTATGGGTCCCCAACTATGCTTGTTTTCCCAAAACAAAATAAAAACTCACTCTGGAATATAAGATTGACTTCTTTAAAATCAAAGCTGGGGCCACATACTCACCCAAGGAATAGAAGATAATTCAGAGTGAGTCAGGTAGGGTCATGATCATTTTATACGCTAATAAAAGCTATAGACCCTTTCCAGAGGAGTGTGCACTCAACTCCCAAGCAAGCATTCAACATTATGTGCAATTGTTAGGGGTTCGTAGATCTTCTGGAACCCATTTGTAGATCTCCTTGGAATTTATTTATTTATTTATTTATTTATTTATTTATTTATTTATTGGTTTATTAATATGTTCATTCTTCAAACATTTATTGAGCCTGTACCCAGTGCCAAAAATGTTCTGTAGCTCTCTCTGTGATCAGATTATTTGGTTTGATAGGCACCTGGCTGGGGGAGACTGGCAGTTAAAGACCAGAACGAGGTATCGGTAATTGGGGTTGCTCCAGGGGACTGTGGGAACAGAGCAGAGGGGCACCTCATCCAGAGGCATGAGGTAGGGGCTTGTCAAAGGAGGTGCCCTGGAGGGCTGTGGTCTAGAGTTGAATTTGAGAACTCCAGGCCAGAAGAGGCTGGCATCCCACATGTCTGCCCCTGCAGGTCACATTCATGGCGTCAGAGGATGAACTGCAGAGTGGAAGAGGCTAGCTCACGGAGGCCCAGGTGCCAGCTTATAGTCTAGGCCTTTCCCTCCCGTTGACATGTTCCAGGCTGCCAGGCTTGAGTGTTGTTTTGATAGCTCGTGAATTTTCCTCTGGATGGCAGTTCTCACAATCAAAACATTGAGCTTTTCACCGATTTCTGTTCTGTTGTCACAAATGGCTGGATGTCTCCTGCTCTATCTCGTCTCTTCCAAATTAGGAAACTCTAGCCAGAAAGAGTGAGTGGCATTTGAAATCCATATTGTCTTGCATGTCTGTAGTCCTAGGGCTGAAAAACAACATATTTTCTAGACGAATTGTTTTAAAGCTCTTTGTCGGGCTGGGGAAATGCAATATTGGTTGACTCGGGTGAATGAAGCCAGAATGCGGGAGAGGGTGCTAAGCTCTAGAAGCTGACAGGCTTGCTGCAGCTCTGGCGCCGAGTGGTCAGCAATGCTTCTACCAACGGGATTCTGGAAGAGGCAGCGCCGTCAGGTGAAGACCGAGCTTCACAATCAAATTGCTCTTTAGTTCATTGCTCTTGGTTTTTCCCTGGTTAATTGGTACTCGTTTTTGGTACTGTTATTGTCTGGTTTTTTCATTCCTTTGTAAAGCTCTTTGGCAGTGTTCGAAGAAACACTTTTATCATGAAGAATTTCAAACACACCCAGAAGTAGAGACAATTGTCTGAGCCCTCCTGTCCCCATCACCTGGCATCAACAGTTACCATCGCATGACTGCTCTTGTTTCAACTCCCAGTCGCCCCACCACCGGGTCTGACATTATTCATTTCACCTACAAATATGTCGATGTACATCTCCAGAGAATTTTGCAAACTATTAAAAAAAATAGCCTTGGCTAACATAAAAGTAATCTAACAAAGGATTTGAAAGATTGAAAGACGTATAAAGAAAATAAAAATTACCTTGGATGTCCCTAACCGCAGACAGCTACTCTCGCCATTTTGGTGTATTTCCTTCTAGTCCTTTCTGTACCTGCTATACAAACACACATACATATCAATCACATAATTTCATGGACGGCTTCTAATTTACTTCCCATTTTTTCGTGAGCATTTCAGATTATTTGTAAGCATTCTTACCTGCTACTTTTCCATTCCACGGGCACATGATTTCTTTGATAATTTGGATTTCTTCACATTTGTTACTGTTAAAAACAACCCCCCAGTGAACATCTTCATAATGAAATGTCTGAATTGCAGATTATTGGGCTTTTTTTTAAAAAAAAAATTTTATTTATATGAGAGAGAGAAAGAGTGCATGCGCACACACAGGGAGATGAGCAGAGGGATAAGCAGACTCCCCACCAAGTGCAGAGCCCGATGGGCTTGATCCTAGGACACCGAGATCATGACCTGAGCCAAAGTCAGATATTTAACCAACTGAGCCACCCAGGCACCCCAAATTATTGGTTTTGAATCAAATCCTATGTCTGAAATCACTGGATCACTGTGTGTGAATAATTTTAAGGTTCATGATGCATCCTGCTAATTGGTTTCCAGAAGGATTGGATAACGGACACTTTGAGTAGCTACACTGAAGTACCTCCTTCACCTAACTCTGGCCTGCTCTTGAAACAGAAGTTGTCCCGATTGGTTCCGTGAAAATGTTACCTCATTCGTTGTCTTAATTTGCATCTCTTTTATGGCACCTGCCGCGGAATATATTTTAATTTAGTCAGACTTTCATATCCCTAGGTGTTGTACATCTTCACCTCTTTGATATTTTTCGTTGTGTAAATGGAAAACCTCAGAAAATGATGGATTCCAATATAAAGTACAGTGAAATAATTTGAATTTCTAAAAAATAATAAATATTTTGAAGCCTGGCAGAGAGTTCTGTGATTATTCATTCTTAGTCACCAGGCATTGCTCAACCATTGTGTCTGTATCAATGTTGCTTCAAGAATTGCTTTACAATGTAAGATTTCCCAGCAGAAAATCATTTTGTGGGATTGGACTATTATGATATGCTGGGAGGCGCGATAGAGAACCTTGTCCTAGCGGGCCTGGGATGTGCTCGCGACATGGGTTTTGTGGGGAACCTTAGGGATCTGGAGCTGTGGGCTGTTCCTTTCTCTAGAAGAGCGAAGGCAGGGTGATGATGTGACAGTAGCTGCCCTGTAATCTGAAAGGGATATCATGTGGGCGGCATGAGTAGCTGTTCTTTCCCATGGCGGGGGTGAGGGCAGTGAAATGAATTTTAAACGAAAGTAGAAGGGATTTAGGACTGCCATTAGCAGTTGTGGGGGGAGTCTTCAAAATATTTAACTACTAGTATAGAATGATCATTAGTAGGGACTGAATGTGCGCCCCATCCCACAATCGAATGTTGAGATCCTAACTCCAATGATGTGGTATCAGAAGGTGAGCCTTTGAGAGGTGATGAGGTCATGAGGGTGGAGTCCTCACCAATGAGATTAGTGCCCTCATAAAAGAGACCCCACAGAGCTCCCTCACCTCTTCTGCCCTGTGAAGACACGCTAGGAAGATGGTCATCTATGAACCAGGACATGGACTGTCAACTGTCATCAGACACTGAATCTGCCAGTGCCTTGATCTTGGACTTTTGGCCTCCAGAACTGTGAGACACCAAAGCCAGCTTTTGTCTCCAGCCCCTTGCCCCCTTGTCCTGCAGGGTAAGACCTTCCCAAGAAACTCCTGTTTTCCCTAGGGTTGGATGAAAGGGTCTGTTTCAGTCTCTGGTTTTGGAGTGTGATGTGGCCACTTGCAGAGGCAAGAAAATAATCTTGTAATTCAGTGGAAATACTCTGCAACCTAAATAAGCTTTGTTAAAGATCAATTCTCAAAATAAGGCCATGGATGTACCTTAATGAGATCATGTACTTGATTTGCTGGTTGTGTCTGTGGCTTCCCTTTGTCCTTCAGAATGGGAAATTCTCCATCCCCTGTGCTTGTGCATAGAGGTCTTAAAATTCTAGTGATTTCCAGGGGAAGTGGCACACCTCGGGCTTCATCTGAGGGTAGGAGGAGCCTGGGGTTGGAATTTATTGCTTGCGAGATTATGGGCTGAATTATGTCACCCTAACAGTCATATGTTGAAGTCCTAACACCCAGTATCTCAGAATGTGACTGTACTTGGTGTTCGGGCCCTTAAAGAGATAATTAAGGTAAAATGAGGTTATAATTTGGGTTAAAATGGGCCCTAATACAATATGACTGGTGTGGGGCACCCAAGTGGCTCAATCTGTTAAGTGTCTCAACTCTTGGTTTTGGCTCAGGTCATGATCTCAAGGTCATGAGATCAAGCCCCATATTGGGCTCTACACTGGGTGTGGAAGCTGCTTAATATTCTCTCTCTCCCTCGTCCCCTTCATCCCTGCTTATGCACACACATGCTCACTCTGTCTTTCTCTCTCTTAAAAAAATATGACTGATGTCCCTATGTGAAGAGATTAGGACACTGACATGCATGGAGAAAAGATCATATGGAGATGCAGGGAGAAAATGGCTGTCTGACCTAACTCTGGGAAATGAACAAGGGGTAGTGGAAGGGGAAGTGGGCGGGGGGTTGGGGTGACTGGGTGATGGGCAATGAGAGGGGCACTTGGTGGGATGAGCACTGGATGTTATGCTATGTGTTGGCAAATTGAACTCCAATAAAAAAAAAAATTAAAAAAAAAAAAGAAAAGATAATGGCTGTCTGTACACCTAAGAGAGGGGCCTCAGGAGAAACCAGCCTGCTGACACCTTAATCTTGTACTTCCAGCCTCTGAAACTGTTCTATGAGCTGTCAAGTGTCTGGCACTCTCTAACGGCAGCCCCAGCAAACCAGTACAGAGAGGTGGGGAGGTACATGAAGCTCAGTTCTAAGGCTCCTTAGTGCTCTTCTACCGAACTGGGAGGAGGTTACAGTGCCCCAGCTCAGAACCCAGACCCATATCCACTCTAAAACTGACTTCCCATGGTGAGGTTTCCATTCTGGCAGCAGGGTTCCCACATGAAGAACTAAGTCCTTGTCTTGGAATCCTTCCTGGGACATGTCTAGGATGTCCAGGCTCAGTGCTTCCTAAAAATTTTTACTCTAGGGGCTATGATAGGATAATGGCCCTCCAAAGATGTCCCCATGCCTGGACCCACAAATACGTTACCTTATATGGCAGAAGGGACTTTGTGAATAGGAGTAAGTGAAGGATCTTCAAATGAGATTCTCTTGGATTATCGGGTGGGTCCAATGTAATCACAAGGATCTTTAGAAGAGCCAGAGAAGGAGAGATGATGACAGAGCCCAGGGTGGAGTGATTTGCTGTGAATACGGAGGCAGTGGCCATGAGCCAAGGAGCACAGGGGGGCCCAGCAGCTGAGAAACGCCAGGAAATAGATCGTCCACTGGAGCCTCCAGAAGCAACACCGCCTCATTGACACCTAGATTTCAGTCCAGTGAGGCCCATTCCAGACTTTGGACCTCTGGAGCTATAAGAGGACAAATGTGTGTCACTTTAAGCCACTAAGTTTCTGGTAATTTGTTGGAAACCAGTACAGGGGAGAATCTGGTAAACATGTGCTGGAGGGCAGGCTGTGCCCCAAGTGGCCTTCTCTCAGCACGTGACCTTGAAAATTCACTCCATCTCATAACATAACTGTGTTGGTATTAAAGCCAAAATAGTTTTATTTTATTTATTTAAATATTTTATTTATTTATTCATGAGAGACAAACAGAGAGAGAGAGGCAGAGACACAGGCAGAGGGAGAAGGAGGCTCCATGCAGGGAGCCTGACGTGGGACTCCATCCCGGGTCTCCAGGGATCACACCCTGGGATGAAGGTGGCGCTAAACCGCTGAGCCACCCGGGCTGCCCAATTTTAAAATGACTTTCCAGATAGATGTCTCAGTTTATCCCTTCATCAAGTAGTCAAGCAAAATCAATACTCTAGGACACTCTACTATATTCGTTCCTTGCAAGTATGCACCACTGGGCTGTGCCTACCTCTATGTGAGGATCCTGGAAGGGTGTGTGCCTTCCATCCAGACAACTCAAAACCTGGCTCCTGAACTTACTAGCTCTGTATCCTTGGGCAAGTCACCTAACTACTCCGAGCCTCAAGTTTCTTATCTATAAAATGGGTGGCAAGACGGATGTCTTGCAAGGTTGTTGTAAAGACCAACAATTATCTTTGAAAAGCGTATAGCACACTAGGACGTGCCATGTAGTGAGCACTGCTCTAATACAAATCTATTCTATGTATTAACACTTTTCATCCCTGCAACAGCCTGATGGGTAAAGTTATGTTATTATAATTTGCATGAATTCACACAGGCAGGAAGTAGGGGAGGCCAGGATTGGAACCCAGCTAGTTTGGCATTCTGGCAAGGTTTCTTAAACTTGCACTACTGACATGTTGGCTGGATAACTTCTTGTTGTGGCAGCTGTTCTGTACACTGCAGGATGTTTAGCAGCATCCCTAGTCTCCACATACTGGATTCCAGTAGCATCTCCCCCGCCCCCAGTTGTCTCCAGACGCTGCTCAATATTCTCTGGGGGTGACTTTCATCCCTGGTTGAGAAGCATGGTTCCAAGGTTTAAGGTCTGATCACTGTGTGATACTGAACACACACAGCAGGTGCTCGATAAGTAGAGTCATCATTACACTTGGGCTTCCATGTTTCATAAAACCTGCAAAGCTCTGAACAGACAAGGGTCAGTTAATGTTCCTATCTCTTTACCAAACCAGTGTCCTGTGGAATCTACTCCCCTAGTTGAGGGCTGGTGTCAAGACCACGAGAGACGTTTTGTGCAAGTGTGTTAACACTTCTTGTTGGCTTCTCTGGCAGCTGAGAAACGATGAGGCAGAGTGAGTAAGGGCACTGAGCAGATTGCAAAAGGCACAGACGCTTGTGCACATCGGTGCTTAATATCCTTTTGGAGAGGGATGATTCATGTAGCTCACACGTGGCCTTACGGGGAGTTGTCTGAAAAATAAAAGTGTCTCCACCAAATTCTTCATGAGCAATTTCCCTATCATTCTTGGACCTGGATGGGGAAAAAAAAGAGTCAAGAAATTCAAGATACTTGAGGAAGAGAAAAGAGAAAAAAACTAATTAATAATGAGCTTTCTGTAAATTTGGGCATCTCTCCAAAATACATTGAGATCAAATTTTATTTCTTAAGTGAATCTGTTAACTTTTATGGGTGATTTGGGTTAGTGCAATTGGTTGGAAGAATTCATTAAAGCAGCCAAGATCTCTGGCTCAACTGCACACAGGAAAGCTTTTGTTCTCTGACCATACGTCCTCCTCCAAGCAGTTGTAGCAAGAATATGAATCCTCAGCCACACAGTTACAATAGGCGAGGTCTAGACAGATCTCTGATCCCACCCGTTATCAGGAATCCCACTGAGATTGTAAGTTTTAATGAGGGCCTTTCAGGCAGCCTTCTCTTCTGTTCCTAAAGTCACATCCTGGTTGGGGCAGGACTTAGAAGCTGGACTTAGCCTTGCCCAAGTCCATGTCCCATCCACCATTCACCTGCATTAGGTCCACTCCCTCCTGTGGCATGTGCTCCCACCTACTTGGTTTGTGGGGACTGTACCCCAATTCTATTTATGACCCCATCTATGATCTCTATTCCCAGGAACCAGTACACTGGTTTGAGGCAGGGTAGGTGCTCAGTAGATGTTTACGAGAAATAGTGGGTAAGTAGGAAGGGCTAGGGCCAGGACTGTATCCATTTCCCATCACTGCTGTAAAGAAGTTATCACAAACTCAGTGTCTGAAAACAACACATTGCCATCCTCTTACAGCTCCAGAGGGCAGAAATCTGAATTCAGGCTCACTACGCTGAAACCAGGGTGTTGGCAAGGCTGTGCTGCCTCTGGAGGCTCTATGGCAGAATGTGTTTCCTGGCCTTCCCCAGTTTCTAGAGCTGCACTTCTTGGCTTCTGGCCCCTTCCTCCATCTCCAAAACCAGCAGTGTAGCATCTTGCCTCCCTTGTCGTGTCTCCCATAAGGACTCTTGTGATGACATTTAAGGCTCATCCAAATATCCACGATATTCCCTCCATCCCATGATCCTTAATTTATTTATTTTTATAAACTAACAAATATGTATGTATGTATGTATATATGTATGCTCCACACCTAATGTGGGACTTGAACTCAGGATCAGGAGTTCCATGTTCCATCAACTGAGCCAGCCAGGTGCCCCCCCAAGATCCCTAATTTAATCACACTTACAGGATCTATTGGCATTTAAAGGAACACTTGCAAATTACCAGGGATTAGGGCCCAGGTATCTTAGAGGCCATGGGTTAGCTGGCTACAGGGGTCATAATAACTGACTCATCACAGGGCACACAGCAGGATCATGCTAGCGAATGTCCTTCACACCACCATGCTAGTAGAGTGAGCTTGGGTGGGAAGGCTGGGAAAGCTCTGGGGCTCAGTTTCCTCATTTGTAGGTGAGGAGGTTGGGCTGAGTGCTCTTCCAGCTTAAGCATCTTTCTTCCTCTGGGTGAGCTGTGTGGTGAGAACAGCAGGTCATATTAGAAACTTGGGGCCATTGAGTTAGGCAGACCCAGGATGGCATCTGACTTTCAACATTTTCCCCTGTCAAAAAGGAATTTTATATCTATGAAATCACACATTGGTAGTGTATCTTCTTTGTTTCTTTGTCCTCTCTGGACCTCACCTTTCTTTATCTTTAAAATGGGATTGGGATTGGTTTAAGTGCCCCTCCTTGATAATGGGGATCTGCTGCTGCTTGGGGGTCAGGAGTCCCTCCAACTTGGCTGATAATAATCTGCCTTCTTTCTACTTGGTAGTAGGACCTGTGCCCCTGTACAGGTGAGGCAGGACCTGTGCCCCTGTACAGGTGAGTGAGACCTGTGCCCCTGTACAGGTGAGGCCCTCAAAACATCTCTGACAACTGCTCCTCTCCAGATGTGGTATTCCTTAGCTGGAGCTGTGTAGATGCACAGTCTGTACCTGTAGTCCCAACTTCTTGCCCTGGGTTATGTCCCATTCCCCCAGCTGCTTGGTGGGCTCCTCCCCTTGACATAAAGTAGCACATGCTGTGCAGTGATCCACAAGCCACAAGCCATGCAGGAGCTGCTGAACCATGAGCATCTCAAACTGAACGTGCCCAGAACCTGTCCCCTCCTGACTCATCCTCATAATGGGTCCCCTGTGTCATTGATGTTTCTGCTATTCAAGTCATATGCTTTCAGAAGGGGAAGGACGGGTGGATGTAACTTGAGCTCCTAGATGTACAGGCAGCATGCTGCTGGCTGGTAATGGAGGAGCACCACCTTCATTGTGTGCAAGGAAGTAAAGCCCAGTGAGTAGTAACTACTTGCCCTTGGTCATGTAGCTAGTAGGTAATAGACCTGGGACTTGGACTCCAGTCTTCTGACCCCACAGCCTGTGTTTTTTCCCATAAGAGCTTCTTTTTTTCCTTTTTAAAGATTTATTTATTTGAGAGAGGGAGAGAGAGAGAGAGAATGCATGTGCACACATGTGGCAGGGAGGGGTAGAAGGAGAGAGAGAGAGAGAGAGAGAGAGAATCCTGAGCCGACTGTGTGCTGAGCATAGAGCCAGATGTGGAGCTCAATCCCACGTTCCTGAAATCATGACCTGAGCCAAAATCAAGAGTTGGACACTTAACAAAAGAGCCACCCAGGAATCCCTCTCACAAGAGCTTCTTAAGCTCCAGTTCTTCCCATGCCACCTTCACAATTTTGGGGCCATTTGGCTATTTTTTAAAATTGTGGTAAAGAACACATAATAATAAATAGGTTGAGTGAACGATTCAGTGGTGCTTAGTGTATGACCCTATTGTATGACCCTTCGCCTCTCTCTGGTTCCAGGACATCTTCATCACTCCACATGGAGACCCCATAACCATTAATCAGTCATGACCCCCCGCTTCCTTCCCTGTTGCCCTGGCGTCCACTAGACTTTCTGTCTCTGTAGATTTACTTATCCCTGACGGAATGGAATCATAGACTACATGGCCTCTAGTGTCGGGTGTCTTTCAACGAGCATGATGTTTTCGAGGTTCAAACACACTGTAGCAGGTGTCAGGGCAACTTTATTCCCTTTTATGGCTGAAGAGCATTCCATTGTGGGGGTAGACCACATTTAGTTTGCCCATTCACACCTTGGTGGACATTTATGTTTTTTTCTACCTTTTGTGAATACTGCTGCTGTGAACATTCTTATACAATTTTGCAGGTGTGTGAACTCCTATTTTCAATTATTTGGGTATATATCCGGCAGTAGACTTGCTGGGTCAAATGGTAAAGCTATGTTGAATTGATGGGGGATTGACTTTTTTTTATTCCTTTTCTCCACTGTGCCTCCCCACCAATGCTAGAATTTACATCTTAAAAGAAAAGTAAATATATTTAAAAAGGAAATTCCATACCATCACCAAAAACAGAAACCAGTTTCCCTTGCCATTAATAGATGGCAGCAGTAAACTAACAAACAAATAAAAATCACACAAATTAAAAAAAAAAAACCTCAAAAGAAAATTTTAAAAAGAGGAAATGCAACAGTGCTATTAAAATATAACTAGGTGCCATTTCCTACTAAAGACTCAGCATGTTACATGCTCCTTAAAAAGGAGAGCTTAGTAAGTGTTAGAAAGGTGTTGAAGATCTCTTAGCTCCAAAAATGAGACTTTCTCATCAACTAATTGGAGGGATCAAAAAAAGGATCAGGGCTTTTATCCCTTGTGCTTTAATATTACTGCCTGCCTCGTAGGATGGAAGCATCTCTGTACCACACCTGGCCCTCAGGTTCTATCCCCCCACCTCGTGGAGATCTCCTTCCTGTCTTTGTCACCAGGTCCTTCTCACCTCTTGCTCCGACCCTGACTTTGCCTTCAGTCTTCTAATATCCCTGCTCACATGCCCACCATCAGTCACTGCTCGTACCATATAAGGAGGGGTTGGAGCACATTGCTCTGGCCTCTTGCAGCTTTGGTGGTATCTCCATGATTTCCAGGGTCACATCTAAACCCTTAGCCTGGGCAGCCCCGGTGGCTCAGCGGTTTAGCGCTGCCTTCAGCCCAGGCATGATCCTGGAGACCCAGGATCGAGTTCCACGTTGGGCTCTCTGCATGGAGCCTGCTCCTCCCTCAGCCTGTGTCTCTGCCTCTCTCTCTCTCTCTCTCTCTCTGTGTCTCTCATGAATAAATAAATAAAATCTTTAAAAAAAAAAAAAAACCCTTAGCCTGGTGCCCATGAATCACTGCAATCTGCCCTATTTCCAGCTCTTTCTGTCCCCATCAGGTGAATGAGAGCTTGTCCCACTGTTCTGATGCTGTCCCTGAGGGCCTCCCCCACCCCGCTTCACCAGTGTCACTCTTCATCTCAGTTGACCTCTCAGGATTTTTTAAAAAAATATTTTACCCATTTATTCATGAGAGACAGATAGAGAGAGAGAGAGAGAGAGGCAGAGATACAGGCAGAGAGAGAAGCAGGCTCCCTGTGGGGAGCCCAATGCAGGACTAGATCCCATGACCCCAGGATCACGACCTGAGCTGAAGAAAGGTGCTCAACCACTGAGTCTCCCAGGCGTCCCTAACTCTCAGGATTTACGAAGATCAAATGAGACCTCGAACCCTCTAAAAAGAAATACGAGTGCAAAACATGTCCTTGCTGGTCCTGCTTTTTCTTCGGTCTGTAGGTTTTCAGTGTTAGGGGCTCCAGGGCCTTTTCCATTTAAGTTCGAAGCAGTTGCCTTCCCTGTGTGCTGTGCCCTCGGTGTCTTTCGTGCCACATGACAGACAGAAGAGCCTCCCCACGTGGCTGAGTGCAGTCCTTGTCTGTCCTTGATGCAGCCTGTCCATTGCTCTTGCCCCCAGAGCCTAGTACGTGTGGTTTGAAAGAGCAAACTGGCGAGAGAGTGTCTCGTCTCCTGGACCAGGAGTGGAGGGAGCTGGAGCTGCCCTGGCTCCATCCTCTTTGCTGATTTTTCATGCCCTATTGGTTGCACACGGTGACAATTTAATCATTTGCGCTTTGAAAATGTCTATCGTGCTCTACCGCCGACCACACTTAGTTAGCAGGCAGCCCAGCCTCGTGGCATGATTCTTTCCCTCTTGCTCTTTGCATCAGAAGGTTTGGGTGGAGCCACAGAATGGCTGACTCCCTGAGTGGCAAGAGTGTTGAAAATCGCCTGACCGCGCGGAGACCCAGGCGTCCCGGGGGAGTCAGGAGGCAGGTACATGTGCAGGTGCGGAGGTGGGGAGGAGAGCGAACACTTCTGGTCTCCGGGCTAAGCCATCCCTTCCGTTGTCTGGGGTCCCTTCCACGTAAAATGTATTTATTATTATTATTATTTGCTTAATTATCTACTCTCTTTGCTTCTTTTCAAATCTTTTGAGCCTTTGAGCTCTTTCAGTGGGAAAGACGGCTCCTTAGACCTTTATACCTCACACTATAATCGTTGATGGTATCGAAGTCACATTAATCGACAGAGTCCATAGAGAGAGTGTATTTAGCTGGACCGTCTGGCAGATGTGGAATATGAGGCTCCAAGAGGTTCACGGACTTGCTGAAAGGCCCCCTCCTCCCTGAGTCCTAGGCCACAAGCCTCTTGGCCCATCAGGTGTTGGTTACTGGTGTTATTGAAAGGGACAGCAGTGACACTCTTTTTCTATGATGGGGGTTGGTGAGAAAAACCTCTTCTTGCTGCAAACTCATCACTTACACCACATTGCTTTCAGATTAATTGTAAACTGCTGGCCATACAAATCCCCTTTCCCTAATTTCTGACCTCTGCCCAACACTCTCTCACCGCTATTCAGTTATCTCCCCCTTTTGTGGTTTGCTCTTGTCCTACACTTCCCAGAGAGAGAGTTCCAGAAGGTGTTCTCTCCAGAGAAGAGGTTAAGCCAAAATAAGTTTAGAAGGTACTGAATGGGGATCCCTGGGTGGCGCAGCGGTTTGGCGCCTGCCTTTGGCCCAGGGCGCGATCCTGGAGACCCGGGATCGAATCCCATATCAGGCTTCCGATGCATGGAGCCTGCTTCTCCCTCTGCCTGTGTCTCTGCCTCTCTCTCTCTCTCTCTCTGTGACTATCATAAGTAAATAAAAAAAAAATAAAAATAAAAAAAAAAGAAGGTACTGAATGTCAGGAAACCCTCAGACATTTACAAAACATGTTAGACCATTCAAGGTTCTGAGAAGTCATGTGCTACAGACATTTTTTAAACTGTGTTTAAATTGTTTCCTACATCAATTTGACCGTAAAACTCCCCTTTTGTTTTTTTATACAACATTTGTTCTTGTTGGCTTGATAAAATAAAACAAAACCATTGCTCTGGTGGCTTCAGTACGCTGGACATCTTTCACATTTTCTGGCACTGGCCCCTGCTGCTGCTCCTGCTTCTCTCATATCCTTCAAAACTCATCTTAGATGTCCTGCCCTTTGGGAAAACTTGCACCCTTAACCCCCATGGGATGAGATGTATTTGCTGAGCTTTTGTAGCTTCTGCTGAGGATATTCTTGCTGAGGATAGAAGCCATGTCTTATCTATTTCTATTCATTCACTCACTGAATCATTCCATAAATACATATTGTGACTCCTGTGTCCAGGCACACAGTTGAAGGTACTCAGGATGCTGGGGATTGGGGTGGTGGTGAGGGTGGACAGAGAGCTTACATTCAAGGGGACTGGGGACAAAATAAGAACTTAGGACAAATTAGATAATGTCAGATTGTGGTAAGTGTTAAGATAAATGCCAGAAAAGACACAGAGGATGACTGGAGTTGCCCTTTGGCTTAGGGATTTCCAAAAAGCTGCATCAGCTAGGATGTGTTAGGTTACACTGCAGAAACAATCAGAAACAATAGTCCCCATATCTCAGTGGCTCATAACAATGAAGGCTTAGTTTTCATTTACGCGGCATTTCCACCGAGGGTCAGTGAAGAGCTCTGCTCCACATTCCTTCACTTGGGCACTGAGGTGGGCAGGGCCACATGGAGTGCCACATGGAGTGTGGCTGGTTGTCATGATGGAGGAGAAAGGGGTTTGGCATGAGTAGGTGACCAGGCAATATTTGTTGAATGAATATTTTGAATTACAGGACTTTCTGCATTTATGGGATCTTGTTATTCTGGTTGCCCAAGTGACAGATAGAGGTACATGCATGTTTGTGGGAACAAAACATCTAACCAGCCCAAACAATGATGTTTCATATTGGAGTCTTTCAGCTAAAGGACATAGAATCAGTTTATTCAGCTTGCCTCTGGCTACATGATTTACTTTGACCCATTCTTTGAGGACTTTTCATTCAAGGATCTTATGTTTTAGCCAAGAAACAAGACAGAAACATACAAAGTCACTCTAACCATATAATATTTACTAAATGCATATAAAGAGGAAAGGCAGTGCTTACCCATGTGTATACCTGATGGCGTTATTGTCTTTGTAGTGACTCCAGCACTGTCCAGATTCCCTGGCACACTCCAAGAGGGCAGGGGTGTGTCTGTCTCCTTTAGTGAGTATCCCTAGCTCCTAGATGAGTGCCTGGCAAGTGATGGACAACCAGTACATCCAATGCTTATGGACTGGTTGGCTGAGGGAAGGGAAGGCTGTCCATTTTTCAGGGTTTGACTATGGAAAGAGTTCTGACTTCAGGGCCATTGCCTATTGATTGGTGAAATGGATGTAACTTGAGGAAGAGTGAATTTATCTGGGAAAGGCAATGGTGAGTTGAACACCAAGTCAAGGAGGATGATGAAGCTAAGGAACAATTAGCTGACGCCACAGGGAAATGAACCAGGTTAGAGTGAGAGCTTGTGGGGAGGAAGAACAGGCTTGATGGATGAGTAGAATTTCAATTGTGGAGCTTGGGGCTGGGGAGGAGGAGATCACCACATGGGTGTTTGACCATTAATTATGTCCATATTAAATGCTGACTTTGGCAAAAATAAGCAATTTCCCTGCACTTCTCCAGCAAAAGAAAACAGCATGAATAAAGATGTAGGCGGCCAAGTACACGGTGCATAAGGGGAACAATACATAGATGGTTGTGGTTGGAGCATGGGGTGTTTGCATCTTACCCCTAACTCTTCTTGATTTTGACTCTAATTTGACACAAATGGAAATAGGATCCAAACATGTTCCTGGATCTTCCAGGTGTCTTGACTTTCTGGGAACTGCTTACCCAGTCCTGTGGGCCTCTTTACTCAGACACCTTTGTACCAGCTTCCCTAGTGGCCACTGCCAGGGAGAAGCTGCCTGAGACTGGCTCACTTGGGCATGTGGTGACTCCTCAGAATGAGTGACAAGTTCAGCATCTCTGTTGGCATGATACTAAGTCAGCAGAAGGTTCTAAGTGTGCAGGCTCAGCATTTACCTTCCTGCTGGTTTGAATGAATGTCTCACCTGCAGCTTCCTTGAGAAAAGCTTCAGTGTCTGATAAGAAGGATCAGGGGTCACAAAAAAGCTGGGCTCTCTTGGTGACTTTGAGGGTTTTTTGTTTTTGTTCTTGTTTTAACATGTTGGTATTTTAATGCCTTGAACTCAGAGGCTTTGGAAGCACCTCTGTGTTCGTGGATTTGGAAGCTCTTTGAAAAACTGAAATTACTAGACAAACAAGATGGGAATGACTGTTAGAGTAGTTATGATAAAGATAAGACGAAAGTTTGAGCTCTCCAGTGGATATCATTTTAAGGATGCAAAAATGGAGGCCCAAAAAATACTGGCCCAACATTGATCTTGCAGAAAATGTCCTGTTTTCTGTGAGTCAGAGATGTTATAGGAAAATAGCTCTGCAGCTTTTGAATCAAATCCCTAGGGAGTTTCAGAGTTTGGAAACAGTACGTCTGTACCTTGAAGGGACTTGATTTTCATGCCTCATCATTTCCTTTTGTTATGCTTCCTACAGTTGGTCAAGTTCTTCCCTGTGTCTAGAATGCCCCTCCACACCCAATCGTAAAAGTCACTTGTAGGCACATTCTCTGGCCAGGAGAAGAGAGGTTGGTTAGCATCTAAAATTGAGAGGCTGTCCTAAAAAAAAAAATAAAATAAAATAAAATAAAATTGAGAGGCTGAAGGGGCAGGGCCAAAGCAGCTCCTGAAGTTAGAGGAATAAAAGCGACTCAAAACCCACACAAACCCCTCCCTCCCAATCCCATGTCTCAGATCTTGACCAGGGGAGGGCATGTAACAGATTCTCCAAGATGGTGGATGGCAAGGGTGAAGATTCCCCAAAGGCATTCATTCATGGTAGTGGTGGTTGTTCTGCTGGCAAAGAAATTAACATGTGAGCATTTCACCATCTTTCAGGCCCCAGCTCAATGGTCATCTCCTCATGGAAGTTTCTTTGACTTCTCTAGGCAGAGTTCGTTCAATATGTAACATTGAACAGATATTTGAGCATCTACTATGCACCAGGCATGTTCAAAGCAACCAGGTGCAGCGATCAACAAGATAGACAAAGCCCCTGCCAACAAGGAATTTACTTTCTAGTGGGGAAGATAAATAATGAAGGAATGAATAACCATAGAAGATAAATTCAGGTAGCCATAAGTGCTGGGCAAGGAAATAAAGCAGGGTGAGGTGAGAGACAGAGTACTGGGGATGGGCGAGGTAGAGGATTTTAGATAGACTGACCAAGGAAGGTCTCTCTGAAGGAGGTGACATCTCAGTAGAGACTTAAGTTGCGGAGTTAGGGGGAGTGAATTGTGTGGAGGATGAACAGAGGATGGCAGCAAGTGTCTAGCCCCTGGGGTGGTGGTGGGAAGGCTTGGCACATAAAGGGAACAGATCTGGACGACTGGATCAGAGTGATCAGATGGAAAGTTGGAGGAGACAGGTTCTGGGAGGTGGGCAGAGGCAGCTCCCATGGAACTTGTGGGCCATTAGAGGAATTTGAACAAAAGGGTGACATAGCCTTATTTATGCTTTTAAAAATTAGTCTGGCTGCTGTGTTGACAGTAGAAGAGTGTGAGGAGGGGACAAGAAGAGCACCAGGGAGGCCAGTTGGGAGGGTATTGCAGTAATCCGGGTGTGAGACTAGACTGTGGCTGGGGAGAGTTACTTGGGCTGGCAGGTGCTGGTGGGCATGATGAGAATGGTCAGATTTGGTATCTGCTTGGGAGGTAGATTGCTCTTACTTGCTGGCTGATTGGATATGCAGAATGAGAGAAAGAGGGATCAGGAATGAGAGAGGAAGAGTGACTCCTAAGAATTTTACTTAGTGAACTTTTTTATTTGGAGATAATTTCAGATTTATAGAAAGGTTGCAAAGGTAATACAGACAATTTCAGTATACCTTTCAGCTGGTTTTCCCTACTGGGTAAAACCCCAGAGTTGGTGGTTTTTAAAAGATTTTGTTTATTTTAGAGAGAGAGAAGGGGGGAGGGGAGAGGGGGAGGGAGAGAATCTCAAGCAGACTCCATGCTGAGCACAGAGCCTGACATGGGGCCAGAACCTACGACTCAGAGATCATGACCTGAGCTGAAACCAAGAGTCGGATGCTCAACTGACTGAGCCACCCAGGTGCCCCCAAATCCCAGAGTTTTAATATGGTTAACATGGTGGATGAAATTGCTATTTGTTGAGATGGGAGAAGATATAGAGAAGAAGGAGAGTCTCTAGTTCTTCTTGGGCCATAGTATCATGTCATTTTTATATCCAAGTGGAGATAGATGTCAAATAAGTTGGCTGGCTACATGAATTGGGAAGTCAGCAGAGAGCCTGGGTTGTAGACACTGCTGCCTGCATTTATGTGTTCCTTAACATCATAGAATTCTCTACTCTTGTATATTTCATAATTTCTCTAATGAAAAATTCATTTAAAAATGGAGTCAATTTAAGCAAAAATAATAAAATTCAATAATTTAGGCCAGGGGTCGGCACACTTTTCTATGAGGGCTAAATAGAAAATGTTTTAGGCTTTGTAGAACATACAGTCTCTGTTGTGACAACTCAACCCTGCGGTGTAGAGAAAGCAGTCTAGACAATATCTAAATGAGTGGGCATGGCTGGGGTCTAATGAAACTTGATTTACAAAAACAGGGCGGGAGACTGGATTTGGCCCTCAGGCTGTAAACTCTTAGGTGCCTCTAGTGTTGAGAGGTCAGGAGGGCATGGAGGAATCAGCAAGGAGTCTGCGCCAGTAGGGGGGCAGGAAGCCCAGAAAGGAGGGATCCACAGGGTCAGATGTCAGGTGGATCTCACAGCATGGAGGTGGCAGGGCCCTTAATGACAGCCTTTTAGCAGCTCCATGGTGACCAGACCTGCCTGGAGTTGGTAGGGGACAGAATGGTAGATGAAGAAGTAGCCGTGGTCGCTATAGACAACTCAGATCATTTTTGCTGTAAAAGAGAACCGAGAAATGGAAATTATCCAGAGAGGGGCATGGGATCAAACACGGGATTTTGTTTCTGTTTTTAAGGTAGAAGCTTTGTATTTCAGAGCCGATCTCTACCATTTTCTGCCCTTGTACCCTGTACACACTTCTATAATTGAATCTTTCATGTGGCCATTTATTTAAAATCCATGTCTTCTATGAGGGCAGAGTTTCTCAGTCTTTAGTGCATTTGTATTTGGTGCTGGATAATTTTTTTGCCGCGGGGGCTGTTCTGTGCACTGTAACACGTTTAGAAGCATCTTTGGCCTCTACCCACTAGATGACAATAGCACCCCCCTCACCTGGTTAAGATAAACAAAAGTGTGTTGAGACATTGCCACATATTTCCTAGGGACACCACCGCTCCTCATTGAGAACCACTGAGTTACAAGGTGAGCCCTGGGAGGGCAGGAACTCAGTGCATTCTTCTAGATCTCTCTGGTTCCTAATATTGTGCCTGCTGTGTATTAAAGGCTTGGTAAGTATTTTGTTGAGTGAGCAGGGTTTTGATTTATTGATGACACAATGGAGAAGGAAGGGAAGTCTGCAGGGAAGAGTTCAGGATGTCTGATCTTTGCTGGGGATACAGGATTTGCACTTGAGAGGGCTATGTAGTCATCATCATGGAGACAATCACATCCTGGTGTCACTTCTCATGCAATTTCTGGACTGTTGAGGTCTCTCACCTCACACCTCCTTCAGCAGCTTGGGAGGGCCACTGTCACATAGTTTCTCCAGAAGCAAGTGGATATCAGAGTTAAGGAAACTCTTTATCTTTTTTTTTTTTTTTTTAAGATTTATGTTTTTGAGTGAGAGAGAGAGAACAAATACATGTGTGAACAGGGGGAGGGGCAGAGGGAGAGAGAATCTCAAGCAGACTCCTTGCTAAGCATGGAGCCCAAAGCAGGGCTTGATCCTACAACCCTGAGATCATGACCCAAGTCAAAATCAAGAGTTAGACACCCAACTGGCTGAGCCACCCAGGTGCTTTTTTTCTTAAGTGTGACTATTAACTGTGGGTTCTAGTATTCAGGCTAGTGCTTGAAATCCCCTAGAGTCACCTCCCCAATGCCTATCCTTCACCTCTAGATGGAAACCCAAAGATTAGTGGACTTTCAGAGTCAGAACAATAATAATATTAATAGCCCTCACTCTGAAATAGCTGTACCAATTTATACTCGGTGGGGGAGCCTTTATTCCCACAGTATTAGACACAATGGAGGGAGATCTGTGAGCTGGTCTCAGCAGAAGCAGGAAGTGACAAGGAATGGGTTAAGTCCCCTTGCACCACCCCCTAGTGGTGTCATGGTATGATGTCGTCCTTTATGAAATGTTGTTGAATGAGCAGATGAATGGATATGCTGCTCTGCTCCCACCTTATCCCTGTTTCCCTTTTATCTGTGTCTCTGCCTAGCACAGGACCTGGCTGGTAGTTGTGTCTCAGACTGAGTCAATAAGAACTGATTACCCTAAAGGAAGGAGTCTCAAGGTTCCAAGAATTGAGCACTTTTCTTCCTCTTAACAGTCTTTTCTGTACTACCTTCATGATTTTTGCCATATTGGTGTGTTACCTAATCAAAGATCTGTCCCTTTTTTGGTAATAAAGTTTTATTGGGACAGAACAGTCCCCATTCATGTACATAGCATCTGTGGCTGCTTTTATGATACTTCTATAGAGTTGAGTAATCATCACAGAGTCTGTATGACTCCCAAAGCCTAAAATATTTACTTTTTGGCCTTTTACAGAAAAGTATACTGACCTCTGGCCTACATTATTATTTAACCAATGTTTTCTTTAGGTTGACTCGATTTTTAAATGATTATTGTGGAAATTATCAAACACAAAAGCGTAGAGAGAAAATATAATGAACCCTCATGTACCATCAATCTAGCATTCACTCATGGCTAATTTTGTTTTCTTAATATCCTATCTTCCTCAATACCCACCACCTCGATTATTTTAAAACATGTTGCGGGAATTATTATCATTTTATTATAAAATTCCAGTATGTATTTTACAAGATAAGGGCTCCATTTGTTGAATATAAATGTAATTTTGTTATTACATTTAAAAAGGTAATAAATCCTTAATACCATCGGTTACACATAAATTGTCTCAATGTTTTAAGCATAAATACCTACCGAAGCTTCATTCCAAGCAACAATTTGCTTGGAATTATGGCTTGGAAATGCTATTTATATTTTTTCTCATGCACATTAGAATAGCTACTGAATTATTAAAAAACTTTGAAAGAAAATATATCCACACACCCTCACTTTGGGACCCGCCATGTTAAGGAGGCACTTGGCAGAAAGTTCTACCGAGTTTCTTCTTTGTTCATGGGAAGGGTCTTAGCATGCCCTTGTTCCCACCATGCCGCCAGAGCCAGTTGGTGCCTGGCATGAACACCGGGGACCTGTAAACCAGCCACGACATCTGAAGGAACAACAGCTTTACAGTCACCTTCACCAGCTCCACACAATTTACAATACAATTAAGACCGACAGATATAATTGGATAAACAGAAAATAGAATTAAGGTAATCTATCCTAAGTGTACCAAATTCCTATAATGAGTTGCTTTCAGCAGTTGTGGAAACATATAATTACCAAACAAATTACATGTTATTTTTATCTAAGAAGCTAATTAAGTGTTCTGTGTAAATTATTATGTGGTGGCACAAGGATCCAAGTTGTATTAAGTACCTAATTGGGAAAGGGACGAGACCCGAGAATTTTACACGGGAACACAATTGAGGACCATCGGAGCTAGGGGGCCTGACTCTGAGGCAGGGGTTGTGTGCACCAGGGAAGGAACTGGAGAGCATCTGGATGTCTAGGGTTGGTTGAACTTGAGTCTGGGCAGCTCTTGCCTTTGGGGCACCCTGGGTCCTTATTATTTACTTGTTTTTAAAATTTACTCTCCACTCTGAACGTAAGCATCTGAGCTCTGTTTGTTCCAGCTGACTCCGACTCTGGGCTCTGTCTTCTTTGTTGCACTTACTTTATTCTTGTCTTCTTGTGATTTGGTAAATCTTCCAGCTTCTCCTTGTGGGTTCGTGTCCCTCCACAAATTGGACTGTGTGGACATGGGCATTTTTGGGATGTACTGTTCTTCTTTCCGTATCTCAGAACAAGCAGCCTGGAAGAATTTTGCAGTGGAGCTTGGAGCCGGAGCCAGCCTCCCAGACACATCCTTGTTGAGTGTTAAAGGAGAGACGGACACGTCTCCTAGTTGAGGCAGGCGTGGAAGCTGGGAAGCACTCTGAACTGGAGTTATGAGACTAGATTTATTGCCCCTGTCCTGCCTTTGGTGAGCTGTGCGACCTACTGCAAGGCAATGCTCCCCTCTGTGCCCTGGCATCTCATCTGTAAAATGTGGAAAACAGCCCGTAGCCTGTTTACCTCTCAGAGTTGCTTTGAGGATGACACGCCATAATGCAAACAAACTTTATCTGTAAAATCTAAATCTCAGTACCAAAAAAAAAAAAAAAATCAGTTTTGTAGTTATTATTAAGCGCTGGCAGCTGTACAAAGTCAGAAGCTGGGTGATGGACCTGGAAATGCCAGGAGTCATCTTCTAGTCTGGCTAGAAGAAGCCATTGGTCTCTCCCCTTTCCCAGCTTGGCTCTTCTCTGGATTGGCTTCATTCCCAGGGATTATACCCCTCACCCTGGTGCTCAGGGGGGCAAGATCGTTGCCAGAAACTTTGCATCTTCCCCCCACTGGTTAAATGACTCTGAGAAACCAGAGTGCAGAGTTTCCTTCCTGGTAGCTCCATCAAAAGAGCCAGGGCTAAGTCTGATTGGACTTCTCTGCACCCCGTGACCACGACTGAGCCAATCACTGCGGCCGAGGGATGAAGTCCTCGGAATGGCCAGAGGGCAGCCTGAATTCTGCCAAGATTTATGAATATTCAGCACAGCCGCGGATCCCAGTTTCTCATCTGCTGAGCCCCAGGAGTTACAGATGGTTGCCTGCAGATGTGTTTGTTTTGCTCATGCAGGAGTCTTAAAATATGTCAAGACAGTTCACCGAAAAATCTGAATCTGGAGTTTCTGCTGAAAAATCAAAAGATCTGGAAATATGCAGCCTGGGTTTCCTCCTGGCAGTGTCTGATTTAGCAGAGAACTGGCTGCCTCCTTTAACCGAGGCATGCTGCTCCAAAGTACACTCCCGGTCCCTGCCTGTTGTTACATCTGGACACTGTAGATCATGGGTTCTGGGGTGTTTGAATTTGCTGCACAGGACTCAGACCAAATCAGCATTTTCTAAACCTCCCTCATGTTAAAAATAACCGGGAGTTCCTTTTTGTTTTTCTTTCTTTCTTCATTTCTTTTTAAGAGACAGAGAGCGAGAGATTGGGCGAGAGAGTGAGAGCGGAGGAGGAGCAGAGGGAGAGAGAATTTTAACCAGGCTCCGGGCTCAGTGCCGAAGGGACCTGGGGCTCCATCTTACAACCCTGAGATTATGACCTGAACCAAAATCAAGATCAAGAGTTTGGTCTGTCAACCAACTGAGCCACTCGGGGGCCCCTGGGCGTTGCTTTTTAAACACACAGCTTCTGGGATAGCTTCCCCACCCCCCCGCCCCCGCCCCAGCCCCCAATCCCACCCATTTTGATTCAGTGGGTTTGCTCAGTCTGGATAGTTGCCTTTTTAACAAGAGACTCCCAGGTGACTTACAAAGGAGGTTTGGAAACGCTGGGCTAAGAAATATCTGAGCTTTGCTATTGAGTGTGGCCAACGGACTGGAAGGATCTGTATTGCCTGGGGTATCTTGTTTAAATCGCAAATGTCCACCCTACTCCAGCCAGACCAGAATCTGCATTTGAACGGAGCGGTGTCATACATTGGCTTTTGATTTGACCTCTTTTCTGTTTTCATTTTAGTATGGTTCCTCCCCCAAATTCCTTGCCCCAGGCCTCTTCCTGTCTCTCCTGCCTGACTGCTAGTAGAGACCTGTCCCATCCCTCCTGCCACTCACAGATGACAGGGGAAGGCGCTCTGTGAAGCTCAAGATTCTAAACAGCTGGAGATCTTGCCCTGTTGGAGAAGGCCGGCTTGACCCCAGGTCCTCCGATCTCTGCAAATTCCAGACCCCCAGGCCTCTCTCATGATTTCAATTTTGGCACAGGCTGCCCCGCTCTATCCCCATCAAGTGTTCTGAAGCATTTCACACATGACTGGGCTTAGGCAATTTGGCCAGGCCTGTTCTGTTCTTTTTCAGGTTTCTTAATTGCGACGCTTTTTGTTTCCCCAGCGGAGAACTTCCATATGAAGAATTCTGAAATCCAGGCACTGCCAGGCCTTAGCTGATAATGTTCTTTTCTCAGCTTTCATTCAGTCGAAGCATTCTGATAATGATGGCATACTAATAATAATGGTAATGTTACTATTTGGCAAGTACTGAGAATTTGCTATGCACCAGGCATTGTGCCAGGTGCTTTAAATATCTCATTTAATCGTCATACTAACTGTGATGCTGTCAGTATTCCTAGCCCCATTTGGCAGATGACAAAACTGAGGCTCATCGACATGAAACCAAGTTGGCAAACAGCTGGTAAGTGATTGGACCTGGATTCAAACCCAGCTCTCTCTGACTTCTGAGTCTGCATTTTTAACCATGACACGTATGAACGAACATGAGTCATGCTCGATGAAGGAAACTCGCTATTCACAGAACATGATCAACAGAGTCTTTAATTGCTCCCACCTTAAGGATGGTGCTCTGCCCACTTTGGTGATGGCAGAACTGGGGTCTGAGACTGATGTGGCCAGAGAACAGCAGAGCCAGATTTGGGCTCTGGCTTCTTACTCTCCATCCAGTGTCTTCCCAGCACCTCGGGCTGTGCAGGTGAGTGAATGGAGGGAAGCAGCCAGTGATAGGGAGCTGTGGGTAAGTACTCAGGCCTTCGCCTTTTAAGTGGAATGACCATGATGTAGATGTTCTATGCTAGATTCCAGATGCCCCCAGTGGTAATAAGGTTCAGTTGCTCAGAGTTTGCTTTAAAAAAATACCATTTATTGCTCCCCTTTCCTTCCCTGTCTCTCTTCTCTGTGCCTCCACCAGTGTTTTCTGGGATCATTTCTCAGATGTGTTGGATGTATCTTTGTGTCAGGGTCTCCTGCTGGGAGAACTCAAAATATGACAGGTTATTAAAATGATCAAATTAAATGCTATATTAAAGTGCTTAGCACAGTCTCTTGGCACAAGATAAATGCTACCTGCTATCATGGCCATCATCACCATCATCATCATCATCATCATCATCATCATTCTGAAGGTAGAATGAGCTCATTCTTTCAAGACATTTGCACTGACAGATAAGTTCATCCAAAATTATGAAGAAAAATGTGAAGGAAAAGGTCACCCAGCGTGTGTGCAGCAAAGTATTGAAATCGTTTCTTTTTTTTTTTTTTTAAGGAGACAGTTTATTAATTATTTATCAGTTTTTTTAACCTTCAGTCCTTGTTCAGCACCACAGATGGCAGGTCTGTGGGAATATGATTAGTCAAGTACTTTCTGCATCTGCATTTGGTCATTCTGAGTTACCTGTTTTGATTTTCTTGCAAGAAGAACTGGTTTTGTGAGAACCTCATTGCAAAAGAACCTCATCTTTGAAGTTTCTGTTGATATTCAAGCTTGCAGTCCTTGTTGGGGGCCAGAGAGAATTACTCGTGGATTTTCATTAGCTTTTATCTGTTGAAGAGGTGGGATTATAGGGTTTATGCTGTGGGTTATTATGCTCCAGTGTTTGCAGTTTTGGCTTCCCATCCTGTAAGATGATGCACCTGCTGGGAGGGAAGGACTGCAGGGCATCTTCAAAGCCAGTTGGGCTTGGGTGGTGGGGCAGGAGTGGTAGGGTGATAAAAAGCAGTGATAAAGGAAGTTTATTTGTTTGTAAACTTGCTCATTTGACTAATGTGTGCTTATTCTGGGTTCTGGATGTTGGGAAGGGGAGGTAGGAATGCATCAGAGGCTGTCTTGAATGTCAAGAACATAGCATGATGAAGATAGCACCCACTTGATGGGTTTTATGTGTCTGTCTTATGGGTCAACGTGGCTAGGCTACTTTCACCAGTTATTTAATCAAACACTAATCCAGTGTGGATTATTAGCTGTTCTGTAGTTGTGATTAAAGTCTGTCATCAGTTGACTTCAGGGGAGATTATCCTAGATAATCTAGGTGGGCCTGATTTAATCAGTGACAGGCCTCCAGTGGAACTGAGCCTTCCCAGAAGGAATTCCACCTGAGGATAGAAGCCTCGGCTCCTGTCCCAGGGTTCCAGCCTGCCCTACAGATTTCAGATGTGTCTGTGCATTCCCCACAAGTATGCGGGCAAATGCCTTGTGATAAGTCTTCTTATCTATATCACCTACTGGTCTGCTTCTCTGATTGAACCCTGACTCATACAGATTTTAGGGCCAGGAGCAGGGTGCTGCAGTAACAAATATACTTATAAGAGTGAAGTGGCCTTGGCATTGGACAGTGGGCAGAGGCTGGAAGAATTTTGAGACACATCATAGAAAAACCCTAGATTTTCCTGAACATGCTGTTGCAGAAATATGAGCAGTAACAACTCTGGGATCAAGGACTAGAAAGAACAGGGGCATCAGAGAGAAAACACATATGACCTTAGAGAATACCTAAATCATCATGAACACACTATTGGTAGAAATAAAGACATCAAAGGCCCTACCTGTGAGGGCTAGCTCAGACGGAAGTGAGGAACATGTTTTTGGAAACTGGAGGAAAGAGGATACTTGTTAGGTAGAGGCAGAAAACGGAGCTGAATTGTGTCCTACAGTTATATGGGAATCTGAACTTGCAAGCAATGAACCTGGGTAGTTAGCTGAGATTTCTGAGCAAAATGTTGGAGGCGCAGCCCTGATTTCTTCTTGCTGCTTTTATAAAATGTGAGAGAAGAGATAGATTGAGGGGAGAACTGGTAAGACAGAAGGGCTGACCTGGGAAATGTCTCAGCCTATCGAAATTATAAAAGATGCTAAAATAGGAGACTCGCTGCCAGGAAAGGCACTCTGGAGAGAAAACCAAGGGCATGGCTAGGTAACATTTTTCCGAGTACCTGGACAGGATCAAAAAGTCACAGTATTTGATCATACAGAGGGATCTTGAAAGAGACTATGTATGTGACTCATGGACCCCTCGGTCATCGACCCAGAAGCCGGGTTAGAGATAGAATTATCTAGGAGAGATTTCTGGCGGAGTCTCATGTCTGATGCAGTGAATCCCTGTGAAATACACAGAAGACCCACAAGGTTCTTGAAATTTCATACCAGCAGGAACATTGCCAACTTGGACCAAAGAAACAGGGAAAAGATGAGATGAAAGAAGGCCGGGCACTTCCCAGATTCCACAGGCAGGAGACGGGCTTCCTAAATATGAGGCTTCAGACACCTGCTGCCCCTTCTCATAAAGGGAGGGTCACTCAGAAGGCAGAGCAAGGAGACCCTGGGGATCATTCCCAGGCCTGGAAACCCTAATGCTACTTTGCCTAACTGGATTTCCACATTGCTTGGGTGTGGTAACTAGGTGTTTTGTTTTTGTTTGTTTGTTTGGTTGGTTGGGTTTTTTTTTGTAAATATTTTTTTCTTTCTGGTTTTTTTTTTTTTTTTTTTTTTTAGATCAGTAGTGCCCATAACTAGAGTCCTTTTTTTAAAAATTTTTTTATTTATTTATTCATCAGAGACACATAGAGAGAGGCAGAGACACAGGCAGGGGGAAAAGCAGGCTCCCTGTGGGAAGCCCAGTGTGGGACTTGATCCTGGGACCCCAGGATCATTACCTGAGCCAAAAGCAGTCACCCAACCACTGAGCCATGTAGGTGTCCCTATAACTGGAATCCTGTGCCTGCCCCACAATAGGATGTTGGGAGCAGATCATTTGTTTTTAATTTTGTAAGTCCATAGATGGAGAGAAGTTGGGCCCCAGGTTGGCATATCCCAGAGTCTCGTACTTACACCTAAGTAAGATGATGGGGCTGATGAAATTTAAAAGGAGATTTTAGGACTCTGAGTTGATGCTGTAACAGGCTGAAACCTTCAGGGATATACTTTGAAAGTGGGACAGTTGTGACCCTTTTGGGGGCAGATAGTGGACAGTGGTAAACAGGATCACAGGCCCCCCAAAATAGCCACCTTCTATACCCAGAAACTTGAAAATATGTTCACTTTTATGGCAGAGAGACTTTGACGTATGATCAAGTGAAGAATCTCCCCATGTTGTGATGGGAAGCATAGCCTCGATTACCTGGGGGACCTAACGTAATCACAGCGGTCCTTATGGGAAAGTAGGGGGTCAGAGTCAGAGAAGGAGCAGTGATAGTGTGCGCAGGGTTCAGAGAGACGTGGCCATGAGCCAAGGAACACAGGCAGCTTCCAGAAGTTGGAAAAGGCAAGATTCTGCCCAAGAGTCCTCAGAGGGAAGTTCTAGGAAACCCTACGGGCCCATTGTAGCCTTCCGACCTCCAGAACTATAATAGATTTACATTGTTTTGGGGTTGTGATGCCTTCTTATGACAGTGGTAGGCAACTAATACAACCAGTGCTAGACCTTCGGGTGCACTTGTTATCTTGTTGATGCTCTCAGCAGCCCTTCAGGATCGGGGCCTCGTTGTCCCCACCTTGTGACTGTGAAAATGGGAGCCTTCAGAGTTTAGAGAGCTTGCCTAAAATGGTGGAGCCCGTAGGTAGAGGTCTGGGGTTTAACCCCACCTCCAGCTGATTCCAGCATGTATGGATGAGGTCCCGAATGATAAATGCTGAGGGACGTGAGGGGCACACACAGGCAGGCTGGAGGGCTGTGAGGACCGAGTTCACTGGGAGGCTTTGCACAGGTGTGTGTGGTGCTCAGTGGCAAGTGGGAGAGCAGAGGTCCAAGGGCACTGGAGTCACATCGCCTGGCTCAAATCCAGTTTGCCATGTTTACCAGTGGGGTCACCTTTTACCTCTCTGGCCTGAGTCTGTCCTCACCATCCAGGGATGCCTGGATGGCTCAGTGGTTGATCATATGCCTTTGGCTCAGGTCATGACTCCGGGGTCCTGGGATTGAGTCCCGCATTGGGCTCCCTGCAGGGAGCCTGCTTCTCCCTTTGCTTGTGTCTCTGCCTCTGTGTGTCTCTCATGAATAAATAAATAAAATGTTTTAAAAATAAAAATAAAAAATAAACAAATGGGGAAGCCAGTAGTATCTGTCGTTATAGGGACGTGGGGCTTAAAAGAGAAAAATGTGGGTAAAATGCTTAGCACAGTTCCTGGCACTTAATAGAATAATAATGATGATGATAGTGATGGTAATAACAAGACAACTGACTTATATAATAACAATGACGAATCACTCACCTGTTATAGAATTCTCGGCAAAGTGACACTGGGGGAAAGAACACAAGATCCGTGGTGCACAAGGGGTATGAGCACGTAACGTGGGGAAGGCAAGTCCTCCAAGCCTTTGCAAATGCCACGTTCCCCACTTGGACCAGCCTTCTCTGCTGCTTACATTGGTTGCTCTCTTTGGTTCATTTCTCTGTTCCAAAGCCACTTCTCCCTGGAAGTCTTCCCTGACCTTGGCTGGAACGGATTCTCTTGCTCTCTGGGCTTGTATACCACAAAGTACTTCCCTACTCCAGTATCATCAGTATGCTTGGCACCTGCCCCAGGGACCTGGAAACTTGCTGAAGGTAGAGCTTCCCTCAGTCTCTCATTTATTCTGTCCTGTGGATTTTTTTTTTTTTAATCAAATGAATGGCAGGATGAGACCTGAGCTATGCCAGGGAAGGCCCCTCAGCTTCCAATTTCCCCAGAGTTGGTTTGCTTTTTTCCTTTTGTGACTAAGAGCACTGCAGGGAAAGGCGTGGATGGGACCGCAGAGATGCAGCTGGTTGCTTAGCATCTCCATGGCCCTTTCCCACGACAGCCCACTCTCTCCGTGTTCCTGGCCTCATTAAAACCTGTTCTTCTACCAGCATCTGTGTTGAATATTTATTGATCGCCCACAGCATGCAGTCTGGTCAATAAGTGTGTTTGGGAGCCTCTCTCCATGCCTTCTTGATCTGTTCCTGATGCTTCTTCCGTCCCCCAGCTCTTCTCTTGCGACCTTGTAGACGTGCCTTGACCTTTTTCTTTTTCTTTCTTTCTTTTTTTTTTTTTTGGTACCTGCACCTTTCTAACTGAAGTCCCAGCAGCAGTGGAGATGGCAGGAGCTGAAGTTCCATTTGATTTGTCTCCTGAGCCTTGAGGGCCTTGGATTTTTATTTAGCAGCCTACTTGCCTCTCATTCCTCAGTTCCCACACTTCTCGGGAATGCTGGCGAGGTAAAGCCCACGGTTGGCTCTGAGTTCCAGCTCCCCGGTAGCGGTAGCGACGCCTGTGTTAATAGCATCTCTATTAGCATAATCCTTCTGACTCCCCCAGCTGTTTGCTTTCCCGGGGAACTGCCGGAGCCACACGGCTCCTGAACTTCCTTAATGAAGATGTGACAGTGGGTGGCTGGAGACAGGAAGTCAGAGGAGAAGAGAGAAGGGGAGAGTCCCTTGGGTTATCTCTTCGTTACTCAATATTGTTGAATTGGATCCTCAACATTCCATCACGTGATGTTTGGATGCTGGGAGGGGAGTTAAATATAGAATTCCTCCTTTTGGCATTTCAGGAGGTTTATATAATGTCCTGTTCCTTTTGACAGCGGGGGAGGTGGGGGGAGGAAGCGGATAGGATGGTTGGGAAGATGGGTCTGTGTCCAGAGCTCCATTCAAAGCAAAGTCTACTCAGCAGCCTGACCCATCTGCCTACTCAGGGGATGCTCGGTGAATCATGTTTGCAAAGACGCAGGTGCCCTTTTGAGCCTAAGGATCTGCTCAGCTCGAAAATTCTATTAATTGTATGATTCTACAAGTAGCCTTCACATGAGTGGGTGCTAAAAATAGATCTGCCACGTGGCGTGCCCTGAATTTGCCTGGGTTACCGACTTGATTTCTCCCTTCAAGTCCTCTCTGAACCTGGCTTGGAAATTCCACTTGCTTCTGCCTTTTGGATTTTGCCCCCGGGGGGGCCCGTGGACCAGGGTTCAAACCCTGCCTCCCTCATGTTCCAGCTGTGTGACCTTTTTTTTTTTTTTTTAAATTTTTATTTATTTACTTATGATAGTCACAGAGAGAGAGAGAGAGGCAGAGACACAGGCAGAGGGAGAAGCAGGCTCCATGCATCTGGAGCCCGATATGGGACTCGATCCCGGGTCTCCAGGATCGCGCCCTGGGCCAAAGGCAGGCGCCAAACCGCTGCGCCACCCAGGGATCCCATCAGCTGTGTGACCTTGAACGAATCTCTTGGCTTTTCTGAGTCTCATTTCTTATTTCGTCTGTCCCCAAATCTATGCCTCCCTCTACCTTTCCTGTCTGAGTTAAATGGCCCCCCCTTTCTGTTTAGCTGTTCAGACTACACGCCTAGGAGTCGTCTTTGATTTCTTTCTCCCTTACTTGCTACATCCAAATCATCAGCAAGCGTGGTTAGCTCTGCGTTTAAAACATAGCCATAAAATGTTTCTCCATGTACGCTGTAACTACTTAAGCCACCACCGATGACAGCAACACCTTCAGAGGGTCTCCGTTTCCAGTCTCAATACCCTATAGTCACTGCATGACCTAGCTGCCTGGGTGATTAAGAACAGTAACAACAAAATCCATAAATCTAATCACATTAATCCTAAAACCTTCCTACAGCTTTCCATTTTACCAAGAATTAAAATCAATGCCTCGCCATGGCCCAGAAAGCCTGCCATAATCTCTTGATCATCTACCAGACCAATTCCTATTCTCCCTTCCCCTGTTCCTTCTTTGTCTTCCTGGAACAATCCTCCCACCTACCTCGGGGCCTTTGCTCTTGCTGTTTCCTCTGCCGGGATGGTCTTCCCTCAGATCTCTGTTAGCTTCTTCTCATCATTCAGGTTTTACCTCACCTGTTGCTGCCTCTCACAGGCCTTTCTTGGTCACTCGAGTTCAGGCTGCCTCCTCCTTCAGCATGACTATGTTATCAGCTCTGTTTTCTTCCTTGCGCAGGTCTATCGAAACACTATTCTGTTCATATTTTTATCTATTAGAATGTGTCCTTCGCTACCAGGGAAATTACGTGTCATGGTAACCTCTATATCTCTATATCCTTTATTTCAAGAATAGAGTTGTGCATATAGTAGATGCTTAATAAATATCTACTAAATGAATGAATAAAGAGTGAACACAGGGATGTAATAAAAGTACACACACACATGTGTATATGCTTTGAAACTGCCTTGGTAAGACATGCTATGTTAATAGCTGGGAGCCAGACTATCTGTGGCTCACTAGCTGCCTCAGGCTGTCCTGAATCATATTTTGCTCCCAGGAAACTTTTCTGCCTCTTGTTGAATAAAAATCCTCTAACTTCTCAGCTATCTGGTGGGCCATTGCATCTGTGCTGCATCTGTGTCTTAGCAGACTAGCTTGGCACATGGTGCCTTTTGGAGACATTTAGCATGTAAAGATATTTATAAAGGAGGAATTCTCGTCTATTTTTGCCCAGTCATCTGTCAGAGAGAGGGGGAGCAGTGAACAGCTACTCATGATTCATTCTCTTGCCTGGAGGGTGCTGCCCATCTTGATCCTGGAAGGGTGGGACACAGAGGAACAGTCTGCATTCCAAGGCTGGTTTTAATGAATGAAGCATCCACAGTGTTGGCTTTGCCAGTCTCGACATTCTGTACGTGGGGGCCTGCCCTTTATGGTTCGCGTTTTCCAGATGAGTTATTATTACAGCCACCGCCTTCAGACTGTCCTTAGAAGTGAAACTGCAAATCTGGGAGTGGGGGTGGGGGGGCACAGTCTCCAGAACCACCCCCACTTTTGGTACCAGTTGTAAGTTGGGGAGTCCTCAAGACCACCCTTAGCATCAACAATTCGCTGGAAGCCCACAGAACTGGAGGCTGTCATACCCACGGTTGTGTTTTATTACAGCTAAGGATCCAGACTAAAATGGACCAAGGGAAGCACACAGAACAGAGTTTGGGGAGGTTCCAAACATGGAGCCTCCCATTGTCTGTTTCCTAAGGAGTCATGGACAGTGCTACTTTTCCTGCAAAGACGTGTGACAATAAGCATGTAGTATTGTCAACCAGAGAAGCTTGCTGGAGCCTTAGTGCTCAGAGGATTAACTGAGTGATTGACTGCCCACATGGCTCATCTCAGTCTCCAGTTGAGCTGATTCTGTGGGACTCAATGTCCCCACCCTAAATCACATTGTTAGACAGACTATCCAATCTGAGACAAGGTTCCCAGGGAGACAGAAACACTCCCATCAGCCATGACCTTCCAGGCATTTAGTGAGAAGCCAAGGGAAAGACCAGATCTCCTTTGGGCAAGATTTAATTCTTTACTACATAAAAGTTAAACCTGACATTCCTTTTTTTTTTTTTTTTTAAACCTGACATTCCTGATATGGACTTTTGCAGATGGCAGTGGGCCTAGCCCTTTTCTTGTTCTAACACTTGAAAAGATCCATTGATTCCACAAATGTATATTGATTGTGAGCCATGAGCCCGGCTCTTTGCTAGTTGCTAGGGATACAGTGGTGAAAGACATAGTTCAAGCCATCAAAGGCTGGGGAGACAGATGGGTAAACAGGCAATTATACTCGAAGATAATTATACAGTTATGGTGCTAGAAATGATTCTAAGGGTTCTTGGTGGAGGGATGCTATTGCAGCCTGGCTGACAGTGAAGGCTTTCCAAAGGCTGTGGTGGTTAATCTGAGATTGGACACATGACTAGAAGGTGGCCAACCCAGGTGGTGTATGGGAGTGGGAGGTGGTATTTAGGTAAAAGAAGATCACTGCAAAGGTGTGGGGGTGGGAAAGCACATGATGAGCATGAAGCACTCCGCATTTTTTTGGAGGCTACAGCTCACAGGTGATTCATATTCAGTGTGTGGTCAACAAACACTATCAGAGATTCCTCCATCTTGTGCCAGTGCAGTTGGATATGGAAACCAAGAAACTGGGGTTTCTGTGAGGGATTCTTGACCCTGTTGCTGTTAGGATGTGTTCTAGACAAAAAGGAATGGAGGTGAATAGAAGGGGTTGAGTGCGATGCGGTTTTCATTGACATTGGGGCATCACCAAGTTATCAAAAAAACTGTCCTTGGTCTATAGTGACCTCAGGACTTCGGAGTGTGATTCAGAAGTTTCCCAGATGTGGTCATAAACTCTACAGGGTAAGAAAAAGTGTAGAGTGGTGCTGTGGACCACGCTGTTGTTTATAAAAGCAAAGGATTTCTGAGATGTTTTGGGCCTGGGAGGTGATTCATGGAGATTCTGAAACCATATTTCTTTAAAAATATTTTAAATTAATTAATTAATTATTTTTAAAAGATTTTATTTATTTATTCATGAGAGACACAGAGAGAGAAAGAGAGGCAGAGACACAGGCAGAGGGAGAAACAGGCTCCATACAGGAAGCCCGATGTAGGACTTGATCCCGGGTCTCCAGAATCACACCCTGGGCTGCAGGCGGCACTAAACTGCTGCGCCACCCGGGATGCCCAATTTTTTTTTTTTTTAATTTTAGGTAGCTAATAAACAGTGCAATATTGGTATCTGGAGTAGAATTCAGTGATTCATCACTTACATACAATACCCAGTGCTCATCACAACAGGTGCCCTCTTTAATATCCATCCCCCATCTAGCCCTTTCCCCACCCCCGCATCTTCCTCCATCAACCCTCCGTTTGTTCTCTAGAGTTAAGAGTCTCTTAGGGCTTGTTTCCTTCTCTCTCTCTCTCTTTTTTTTTTACCCCCTTCCCATATATTCATGTTTTCTTTCTTAAATTCCACATATGAGCGTATTTGTCTTTCTCCACCTGACTTCTTTCACTTAGCATAATATGCTCTGACTCCATCCATGTGGTTGCAAATGGCAAGATTTCATTCTTTTTGCTGGCTGAGTACTATTTCAGCGTGTGTGCGCGTGTGTGTACGCACGCACGTGTGTGTACACACACCACATTATATGTATAACCACATCTTCTTTATCCATTCATCAGTTGATGGACATCTGGGCTCTCTCCATAGTTGGGCTATTGTTGATAATGATGCTATAAACTCGGGGGTGCATGTATTCCTTAGAATTTCTATTTTTGTATCCTTTGGGTAAATACCTAATAGAGCAATTGATGGATCTCAGGGTAGTTCTATTTTTAACTTCCTGAGGAACCTCTAGACTCTTCTCCAGAGTGGCTGCACCAGTTTGCATTCCCGCCAACAGTGCACGAGAGTTCCCCTTTCTCCGCATCCTCGCCAACACCTGTCGTTTCTTGTGCCGTTGATTTTAGCCATTCTGACAGGTGTGAGGTGGTATCTCATTCATGGTTTTGATTTGTATTTCCCTGGTGATGAGTGATTATCAGATTTCAAAGACAGAAAATATTTCTTTGGCAGAATTAGATGGCCGCTGTGTGGTCCTTTCAGAGAGTTCAAGACGCCATGAAAAAGCAATAGGAACCAACAAACAGGAGGGGAAAAAAAGTTGGCGATACTGGCCAAAGGTTAGTATTGTATACAAAAAGCTTACTTACAAATTAAGAAAAAGGCAAATGTGCCAAATGAAAAACAGGCCGGGAAAATTAATAAGCGGTTAGAGAATAAAAACGCAAAGGTTAATAACCCCTGAGAAAATGCTAAAGCCCACTAATAATGCAAGATTTTTGAAACAAAATAAAGAAGTCAATCAGTGAATACAGTCTGTGTTAAGAGGGGATCCGTATTATATTTATAATTTAAGGACCACGAAACCACAAGCACACAAAACAGGGCAGTCGGAAGGGGTTTTCTCCGAGGCCTTCCTACTTCATTTTGGTGGGAAGCGGCGTAGGGGAGGGGAGGGAGGTCTGGGCTCCTCCCCTCTGTGGTTTGACAGCTTCCTGTGCCCTCCTTTTGTCTCCCACTGCCTGCACCCTGGTTTCCCAGCAGGTGTGCATGTGTCAGACCTCCTTCTGTTCTGAGTGGGAGAGAACTCTATACTCCAGTGAGCTGAGGACAGGGAAAGACTCGCCTTCAAGCCTCCTCCTACCCCAGCCTCTTCCCTTAGGCCTGCTCCCTGCAGGATGCCCGAGTTTCTTGGCAGAGGAAGAAGGTACCCTCCCTCTCGTTTTCCCAGAGTGCCTGGAACATCGCCGTAGAGGGTAAGGAGGCCGCTTTGCCCTTGACCGCCCAGCCTCGGGTAGACAGACCTAGGGCTGAGCTACGCAGCCAGGGGCCAGGGGACCTGGGGAGCCCTGCTTCCTTCATGGCGTGGGGATTAGATTTTAGCTCTTCCGCTTTGCTCTGGGCTTTCTGAGTCACTGGAGGAGAATCTCTCTGCAGCTCACCGTCATGTCTTGGATTTGTGTAATTGAAGAGGCTGCCAGGGCAATTTACGGCAGGATTTACTTGCTCCATAGGAGTGCAGAGCCCATGATGGAGGGATGGTCAGCGGCGTGTTTGCTCAGCACCTTCTCCCAGAGCGCTCACTTCTCAAACAAGCTTTTGGGGCAGATCTATCCAGAGCTTCCAGGGACTTCCAAAAGTACTTTGCTTCCTCTGTTCTTTTGTTATTGAATGCAAAAGGCTCTAAGAAATTCCATACTGGGATGGTGTCCCCAGGGTCAAGGACTTTCAATTCCTAGGAGGAGGGAGGAAGTAGAGGCTCTTCTTTTTTTTTTTTTTTTTTTTTATTAAGTAGGCTTTATGCCCAGTGTGGAGCCCAATGCGGGGCTCGAATTCATGATCCTGAGATCAAGACCAGAGCTGAGATCAAAAGTTGGATACTTAACCTACCAACTGAGCCACCCAGATGCCGTGGATGTAGAGGCTTTTAAAAGACAAGGCCAGACCCCAAGGTTTCTTGATTCCTGCAGTGTTCAGTCTCTGGGTTTGTAGGACAGATGTGTGGCATTTTGTTTAAACCTGCTTGAGGCTTTGTTTCCTACCATCCTCCTTCTCCTTTCTAACCCCAGGGCCTTTGCACTTACTGTCCCCTCTGCCTAAAATATTCTTCTGCTACTTTTCACCAGGTGGATTCCTTCCCATCCTTCGAGACTCATCCTTTCCCTGTCTTGTTTAAATGCCTTTCCCCGGAGAGGCTCTCCATGACACTTCTGCTAGCTGTCCTCCTAGGAGCCCTGCACTGCAGACCGGACCCTTACCCGTTCCTTTATGTGGTTCTGTGTCCTCCGTGACATGGGCACTCCTTGAGGGTGGCGCCTCCGCCTCGTTCACCATTGGGTGTTTGGTAGAGCAGCTGGCACGAGGGCCAACCCAAAATTATTACGAATGAATGGTAACTCTCTAGGAAAACAGCTTTCCTGCCCTCTCAGCTCAGTCATGCCTGGGCCTCAGGGAGAAGCCACTTGCATCCACCCATTTCAGTGCCCTTGTATCAGAGGTCACGGAAAAGCTCTGCCCCCAGGCACTGAGCAGTCCTGCTCCCATCTGCCTGCCCGGGGTGGACAGAGTCCTCCAGGCTGTGTTGCCGGTTACACTGGTGCCCTCTCCTGTCGTTGCGCCCATGGGGTTTTGGTAGCAGCACATTACCAGCTCCATTTACTGACTGTCTGCTGCACGTGGCATAGGCACTTGGCATGCATCATCCCTCCACCGTAGGTTTTACCATCCCCACCTCACAGGTGAGGATATAGAAGTTGCCAGAGGTCCATTTGCACATGGTGCTGCCCGACTCCAAAGCCCATGCTGTTTGTCCACTCTGTGGTGCGCCCTGGCTTTTGCAAGACATGCACACTCACACCTTCTCAAACTAGGATGCTGTCGTGAGCATCCTGGCAACACCTTACTTTTCAAAAAGGACTAAGCCAGTCGGTGGCTAGAGTCGTGAGGGTCAGAAACATTCAATTTCACGTCCTCTGCCTCTGGGACTCCCCTGATTTCCTTCAGCAAGGAAGGAGGGGACCCAAGGGGACTGGGGAAAAATGCCAGAGCAGCAACAGCCCACATCCAGGGTGCTTACTGGGGGCCACATGCTGTGTGGAGTGCTTTATACGGATATACCCAGGTAACCTGATTTCAGGGCTCACGGGCTCAACCACCATGTACCTACTGACTAGCTAAGTAAAGCCTCCTAGGCTCTGACCCCCTCAGGATGTGATCCATGGGATCCCAGCAGCCCTGGGAGCGTGTTAGAAATGCCAGGTATCAGGCCTTCGCCCTCGAACATTTGGGTCAGAATCTGCATTTTAGCAAATCCCCCCAGTGGTGATGCATGTGCCATATGCCAGTGACGCCTGAGATGCGCCACCCCAGAAGCCGTGTGAATGTGAAGGAAGTGGGGCCTTAATGAAGTCAAAAGCTGGAGGTTCAGGGCATGTGGGTTGTGGAAGACAGCCCGTGAGTTCAGTATCTTACAAATTATGGAGTTAACGAGCAGTTGCCTCCTTTGCTCGAGGGATGAGTGATGACAAATTAATTTAGTACCTTCGACAAAAATAAGAGCAAGTGGAACTTACAGAGTTGATCCAAGGCTTAACAAAAAAATAATAATAAAAGGAGGCTGCTGTAGTCTCCAGGACACTATTGACACAGTCTTACATCCAAACCACCGGGGAGCCTCCGAGCTAGCATTGCTGCAGGCGTCCACATGGCTGGTGGATTCTTGGCAAGCTGCGTCTCCACGGCCTGGAAAGGTAACTATCACGTTGGGTCTGCCTGTGACTCACATGTCTGCAGATGTGGCGAGCACAAAAGGAGTCTTTGATCCAAAAGGAACTGGCTCCATCTTGCTGTGCTGGAGGAGATACTTTGGTTTCCTTCTTTGATTCGGAACATTGGCATGGTGAGCTATAGATGCGATCGCTGTCAATGGTCAGTCACTGAGCTCGCAGTTCTTTATTTCATTAGATCCTTCTAGATGCTCTGAGCCACCTGCATCCTTATACACAGGGAGAGGCTTTTTAAAAAAATCTTTTCCAGTCTATAAATGCCCCAGAGGCTGTGAGGCCACGTCAGCTCTACCAACGACGTCTGTGGTCCCGTTCAAGTCAAAAGGATGGGTGGTTTGCGTAGAAGAGGATTCACGTCAAGTACCTAGGAGGCACCTTAGTTTTGGGGAGGGGCTCTGCTGACCCTGTCTCTAAGGAGCCTGCAGGGGGTGGGTGGGGGGATCCTAGCAAGGTCAGTGCCATTTCCATATTACTTTGCTGTTTCTTTTCATCTTGCCAAGTTCCGTTTAGCAGGTTATTCATCCAATTCCTTTTTCAAAATTTTAATGCTCCTCATTTTTTTTTTTTTTTTAGGGACAAAAAGAGCCTTTTAGGAAATAAGCATCAGGAAAGTAATCAAAGCAGAAACTTTCTGGGAGGAATCTGACAGCAGCATGTCTTTAATGACCTTCACAGAGATCACGTGCTCCAGGCAATTACAGGATTTGGGAGAAAATAGCTCGTTCTGAATAGCCTAACCTGCTGTAATGTTCCTTTACTTTGCAGAGCCTGGGGCTCCTCCCCCTCCCCCTCCCTCTTTGTAGCTTCTTTACCAAGAGTCTCCTGAAAGAGATTTTACTTGGATTAATACTCCTCCAGCTCTAATGAACTGCAAGGGGACAGCCAATGCTAAAAAGGGGCCCTTTTGCACGGTGCCAGGTCTCTTCTGCGTTTTTCTGGCTCTGGCTACAGGAGGTGCATAATGCATTCTGACTCGGGGCCAGGTATTATTAGGGAGTTTTGCTGCTTAAGCTCTTGAGGATGGGTGCAGCTGGAAAAAGGACATATTCATCAATAGGTTACCAATCTCACAGCTGGTAGTGGCCAGAAAGAAAAGATGTTGGGAGAGTGGCAGCCGGGCCCATGCCGCTGGATGTCGTGTCTAAGCCCCTCTGACACGAAACCTGTGGGAAGCGTGCTCAGGAGCCTGGAAACAGCCTTTTACTTTCTTTTAATTAAATCACGCTTCCCTCTTGTTTGCAGGGCCATGGGAGATGTTATGCACATTCTGCTTTCTCCCCCACCCCAACCTCTTTTTTTTTTGTCTGACAGCATTCCTGTTATTTGAAATCTTTCATACCGAGTCAAATTGGCCAAGGCCAGAGCTGTATCAGAATGTCAAAAGTTTTAACATTTGCTTACCTCCTTTCCCAGGAAAGAAAGGTTTTCTTCATGTTTGCCTAGGTGCTTTGCCATGAGTCATAGTTTTGAGAAACCCCCACGTTCCTGTGCAATGAAAGATGATTTCAACTCAGTCACAGTGGCCTGGAAATTCTTGATGTGCGGCTGGGCCGGGCTGGTGCCTTGGCTTGCGTTGGTGTTATGGAAATCGATGAGCTTGTGCCTTTGTATTCCTGGAGTTTCTAGAGAGCTGCCTTGGTACGATTGCCATGGTCACAGGGACCCAGAATAAGAGCCTCAGTTGTGACTCCAGAGGAGGAAGCTACGTATGGGGTAATCTGAGTGCTACTCTGAGAAGCCCATCTTCTTGTCCTTCACTGCTGCTGAGCCTGAGGACAAAGAATTGTGATCTTCTAAAAAGGTGTCTTTCCTGGGGTACTGGGGTGGGCTCGGTCAGTTAGATGTCCGACTCTTGCTTCTGGCTCAGGTCCGGATCTCAGGGATTGAGTCGCATGTTGGGCACTCTGCTCAGTATGGAGTCTGCTTCTCACTCTCCCTCTTTGCTCCTCCTCCCCCCCCACCCTCTCCTTCTTAAATAGATGAATAAAATCTTTTAAAAGGTGTCTTTCCTACTCTTTATGAGTGAAAATGTGCTTGCAAATGCTAAGTTGATGTTGAAATCAGCAGCTTCACTAAAGGGTCCCAGCAGTGTTCCACTAACCTGGAGACCAGTTATCCGGCACCTTGAACCTGTAAGAAAATCACAAAGTTAAAAAAAATGAAAGAAAGAAAGAAAGAAAGAAAGAAAGAAAGAAAGAAAGAAAGAAAGAAAGAAAGAAAGAAAGAAAGAAAGAAAAGAAAAGAAAAAAAGAAAAGAAAAGAAAAGAAAAGAAAAGAAAAGAAAAGAAAAGAAAAGAAAAGAAAAGAAAAGAAAAGATAAGATAGAGGGGCACCTGGGTGGCTTAGTTGGTTAAGTGTCTGCCTTCGGCTCAGGTCATGATCTCAGGGTCCTGGGATCAAGCCCCACATCGGGCTCTCTGCTCCAGGGGGACTCCACTTTTCCCTCTGCCTCTGCTCCTCCCACCCCACCCCCCACCCCCGGCCTCATGCTTGCTTACTCACTTTCTCAAATAAATAAATAAATAAAATCTTAAAAAAAAATCACAAAGTAAGATGAGAAAAAAAGAATCTTAGATCACGGGCAACAACAGTCTTGAAGTCTATGTGCTTTATTCAAAGGAGAATCATCTGACTTTGCACACAATTCCAGAAGAGGATTGGAAGCATCACATTTTAAGTGGTAGGGAACTCACCTACTGTAGGGACTGCAAACTCAAAAAATTAAAGAAGACAGTGGCGAATTTTGAGTGACCAGAAGCCAGTCACCCGATCAGTGCCACCAGGGAATACAGGCTTGCTGTTGTCAGCTTTTCCAATCTTTCAGAAAAAAACTGGAAATTGAGATTTGTAAATGAAATAACCTTACTTTTACATTAAAAAAATTGTTAAACAATAAGGTTTTATTTTTTTTTTAAAAAGATTTTATTTATTTATTCATGAGAGACACAGAGAGAGGCAGAGACACAGGCAGAGGGAGAAGCAAGCCCCATGCAGGGAACCTGATGCAGGACTGGATCCCGGGACCCCAGAATCACACCCTGAGCCGAAGGCAGATGCTCAGCGTCTGAGCCACCCACATGTCCCAACAAAAAAGTCTTAAAAACAGCTTGTTGGTCTGATAGATTGGGGGCCTGACTTTGCCCCATCAAAGGAGGCATGAGTTCATTCATGGCCGTTGTGCTAACTTGACTCCGGTAGGACACTATCATTTTTGTGAATTCCTCGGTTTTGATCACCAGATTTTTTGAGCACAGGTCTGGATTTTGTCTGGGATATACTTGCTGGAGGAATCGATGGCTGCATAACTATTTGCAGAAGCCACTTTTATTTTGGCGAGTGGGCATTGTTTTTAGCTTCCCAAAACAAATCAGCCATGGACATCCTGGGATCGATGTGGCTGGGGCCTGGGGACTGCTGGGGCACAGAGGATACATCTTCCTCCTCTCTGTCATGTGTTTACACAATCGACTAGCAAAGGTTATGATTCCTCTGTGGGTGAGTGGCCTACAGCATCCTCTCTCTGCTCTGCTTCATTGGGTTCATTTCACCCAGGGTGGAACTTCTAAGTCTGGAGTTCTCTTGGCTTTGCACACCTATACCTTGTTGAGCAGATCAAAAATAACTCCTTCAACTCTCTCTCAAGTATCCAAGTAGGTTCCCCTGTGCTTAGGCTCCCCAAGAGCACGTTTCAGCAACGGTATTGCAGGGCACAGTGACATTAGGTCCTGTTCTATAGTTTTATGATTTTATGAAGGATTGAACCACTTCTTAAGATGCTCTTCAGGACTCTACTCCTCCAGGTCATGAGATGGTGTTTTAAAAAGTCAAAAATGAAAAAAATAAAAAATAAAAAATAATAAAAGTCAAAAATGATATTCATTGTATATAGTTTTTTTTTTTCATTGTATATAGTTTATTTTCATCTGATCTCAAGAATGTTTTATCTTCATTGTTTGGGAGATACAGAATACAATTAAAATGATCAATAATCCTGCCATCCGTATTAGACACAAAAGCATTTTTCCTCCCATTTCCTTCTATAGATGTGTGTGTCAGTATGTGTCTGTATGTGTTTTTGTCTGATCAGGCTGCTGTAACAAGAATACCATAACCTGGGTGGCTTGTGAACAACAAACACTCATTTCTCACAGTTTGTGAGCCTGGCAAGTCCAAGTTCATGGTGCTGGCAGAGTCGGTGTCTGATGAGGGCATGCCTCCTTGATGGCCAGCTGTTCCTCATGTCCTCACATGACAGAAAGGACATTTGATCTCTCTGGGATCTCTTCTTAAGGACACTAATCCTATTCATGGGAACTGTACTCTTTTGACCTGGGCACTTCTCAAATGCCCCACCTCTCTCTTAATACCATCACCTTGGGGGTTAGGTTTTCTTTTTTTTTTTTTTTAAAGATTTTATTTACTTGTTCATGAGAGACACATACACAGAAAGAGAGACAGAGAGACAGAGAGACACAGGCAGAGGGAGAAGCAGGCTCCATGCAGGAAGCCTGATGCAGGACTGGATCCCGGGACTCCAGGATCACACCCTGGGCTGAAGGCCGGTGCTTAACTGCTGAGCCACCCAGGCGTCCCGGGAGTTAGGTTTTCAATGTGATTTTTGGGGGGACAGAAATGTTCAGTCCATAGCAGAGTGTGTGTATGCACGTATGCGTGTTTATACACACACATTAACCAATAATTAAGAATAATTTATACATAAAGTTTGCATCTGCCTTTTTCACTTAATATCAAATTCTCTGTAAGCATCATTTTTAATGCCTGCCTAAGGCCATATCCTGATGGTGCTGTTTAACCACTTATCCAGTGTTGGATGTCTCAGCTGTTTGCATGGACATTTTTGCTAAATAGAAATAACACTGTCATAAACGTCCCTGTGCATAAATCTTTATATTTCTCATTATTTTTTAGCATAGATTTCTTTTATTTTTTTAAAAGATTTTAAAAATTTACTTGACAGAGAGAGAGCACAAGCAGGGGGAGCAGCAGGCAGAGGGAGAGAGAAAAGCAGGCTCCCTGATTGGCAGGGGACATGGGGTTCTAGCCCAGGACAATGGGATCATGATCTGAGCAGAAGGCAGACCCTTAACTGATTGAGCCACCAAGGTTCCCCAGCAGAGACTGCTTTTAGACATGGGATCAAATTCATCTCTTGAGAGTCCGCTGTCTAACTTCTGTTAAATTCATTTATTTCTTCTTATAAGAGCTGAAGTAAGGGTACAGTAAAGCTCCACTTGGTCAACTGGTCAAGCCAGTAAACTAGTTTTTCTTGATTTCTTTCTGGATTAAATAATAGGTTAAGAATGGTTGTCATACCACGCAAAGCACTGAACATCAGGGACTTAACCCTGTAGAAATTTTTTCTCAATCACTTGAAGTTTGATGAGGGTGTTTGTGTTCAGAGGAAAGTTTTTTTTTTTTTTTTTTGCCTAGTGGCAAGTTAGGGACTCAGCTCCTTCTGTTTCCTGTCCCTGCCTGCTTCACCACGTGGCTTCTGAGGCCACTGGGCTCATCTACCTAGAGTATGGAAGGGGAGGGGAGGAGCACAGGAGGCTTTATAAGGAAAGGAAGTGGGTTTTGTGATCACTTATCCAGACCCTGTTACACAATGTCTTCTCATCTCCTACATCTAGTTGGTTTTGTCCAGAGTATCCCCTGACTTATCCATCTCAGCCTACATTCATGGGATTAACCCACTTGGTTAAGATGCGTCACCTTTTGATATTTTTAAATTTGATTTGCTAATATTTGGTGAAGCATTTTTACATCTATGTTTATGAGGGATGTTGATCTCTAGTTTGCTTACCAAGGCTTTTTCTGGTTTTGGATTCAAGGGTAACACTAGATTCATAAAATGAACTAGGAAGTGTATCCTCCCTCCCCGCCCTGATTTACGCAATAATTTGTGTGGGATTGTGTCCCTCCCACCTTAAATGTTTGATAAAAATTCATTAGGGAAGACATCTGGGATTGAAATTTTCTTTGTGGAAATGTTTTAAATTATGAATTTGTTTTTTAAAATTGGTATAGGGCTATTCAGCTTTTTTGTTCTTGGGAGAGTTTTGGTAATTTGCATTTGAGACACCATGATTTATAATAAATATATTTTTGGTTTTTGACCCTGTTCCTGGTGCAGAGCTCCTAAAGCCCTTGGAATTTTCTAAATGTAAAGTGTGATAAAAGTGTCTTTAGTTATGTTAATCAGGTGACCTTTGGAAAGCATAGGCATGGGATTGAGGAGGGGTGGGATAGTTGCCAGTGGAGCCAACCTTGTGATTTGGGAAGGTTGGAACATTTTCAGTCCCATCCCCCACAACTTCTGGGAAGGGGAGAGGAGGATGGAGGTTGAATCAGTTATCAAGGACCAGAGATTTCATCAGTCATACCTGTGTAATGAAGCCTCCATAAAAAAGGCAAAGACCTTCCAGGTTAGTGGAGATTCCAGGAGAGGTATGCCTGGAGAGGACATGAAAGCTCTTCATTCTTTCCCCAGATCTTGCCTTAGGTTTCTCTTTCATCTGGCTGTACCTGAGTTACATCCTTTGTAAAGAACCTGTAATCTAGTAGGTAAACTGTTTCTCTGAGTTATGTGAGCCCCTCTAGCAAGTTAATTAAAGGAGGGAGGATGTTGTGGGAACCTCTGATGTATAATCAGTTGCTTTGAAGCGTGGGTGATTACCTGGACTTGTGATGGGTGTCTAAAGGGGTGGGGAGCAGTTGTGTGGGACCTGGACTCTTACCTGTGGAACCAGATGCAGTATCCAGGTAGAAAAGAGGTAAAATGGAGTTGAATTGAGTTGAATTCTTAGACACTCTACTGAGACCAAGAATTGCTTGTTGGAGTGGGCCTGCCCGCCCAAACACATTGAAATTGGTCTCAGAACACCAGAAGAGCATCTTTCAAGGAATTTGTCCATTTCATCTAGGCTGTCAGAATATTCTAAGTTGTTCATAATATTCCTTTGCTGTCCTTTTAATACCTGAAAGGTCTGTAATGATGTCTCCTATTTTATTTTCACTACTGTCTTCTCTTTTTCTTGATCAATCTAAGTATCAGTTTTAATTGATTTTTTTCAAAGAACCATCTTTGGGTTTCATTGGTGTTTTTCTGTTATTTTTCATTTACATGTCTGCCTAAATGTCTTCTCAGAAGAATGTTTCCGTTCTACTTAAAGTGGCATATGTACTTATATTCTTTATTTGCTCATCATCTGTTTGTTATGTGCCTTTGCTGTTACATAATTTTCAGATATTCATGAACAGTAATATTTCTATCCAACACGCTAATGTGCCTTGCAGATTTCCATGGACACACATGGCAGTTTCTGAGAGTATTGGAATAACACTACTGGTTAAGAGTAGGCTTTAGAGTTGGCCAATCTGGACTTGAATCTTAGCTTTACCATTTACTAGATATGTGATCTTAGACACATACTGGTTGACCAACCTCACTGGGTCTCAGTTTTTGTATCTGTAAAGTAGAAACTTATGGGATTGTGGGAGATATATGAGTTAATATGTTTTCGGCACAATTCCTGTTACACAGTAAGAGCTTAATAAATGCAGGCTGCTTTTCTTTTCTCTTTTTTGAGAGCATGAGAAAGCATATGTTGGGGGTAGGGGCAGAGGGAGAAGGAGAGAATCTCAAGCAGATTCCCCAATGAGCACAGAGCCCAACATGGGGTTGGATCTTATCACCCTGAGATCATGACCTGAGCTGAAATCAAGAGTCAGATGCTTAACCAACTGAGCTACCCGGGTGCCCCAGGCTGCCTTTTTAAAAAAGCTCTTTGGGAAGCATCTTGCAGAATAAAGTTATGTGGAGAACATTTTGGGAAATTGATTTTTGCCCTGAATGTTTATGATTTTTGACAAAAATGGCATGAGATCCTCTGAATCATTGCTGCTAAAAGCTTGTAAATGAGAGAGCCCAGCTGGGCACCCAGAGCATGCCAGCCTGGGGTGGTTTGGGGACTCTCTTGATTGCTGTGACAAGCCTCAGGTACTGTTACTCCCATCTCACAGAATGCTAGTGCCAAGAGTTCCGTGCAATGGCATGGGTTACAAATGTTGTGAGTCACAAAGTCCTCTCTCATGGTTTCTGATCCTTTCGAGAGGAGGGCTGTGCAGTGTGGCAGTGGAGAACACTGGCTCTGTGAGCTGGAGGACTGGGGTGTGAGTTATGTCTTTGCCAGCTTGCTGGCTGTTTGACCTTGGAGGCAACCACTGACCTCTCTGAGCCCCAGTTTTCTCTTCTGTAAAATGATTTCATAGACAGAGTACTCAACTGTGAGGTTTTGGGGAGACCTGCATGAGACCCGCTTAAGGAAGACCTAGCCCTGGGTCTGTCTGTGTGGATGGAGCACTCCTCCCTCAGACTCCATCCCTAAGGACATCAGCTCCTCTTGCCAGAGGGTAAATGCCCCTGTGGCCGACACTTTACATGTTTTGCCTACCTCTATATCCCCACCACCTAGAACTGTGTGCTCAGAGCAGACACTTAGAAGCGCTTGTAAAATGCTTATTTATGAAGTCTGAGCTCTGCCTTCAGTGCCCCAAAGCTCAGCAGGTAAATAGTAGCCTTAGAATTTAGCCTTTGGTCATCTTTGCTGGCACCAGCTTATCTCAGGTGAGCTGTTCATTTTCCTCCTAAGAATCTTCTAGACTGCTGGGATCCCTGCGTAGGGAAGGGAACTTCTGAGATCTTGTGAACCCCAGAAGAACAGTTCCTTTTCACAGGAGCATGCCCATCTTCCTCCAGCCTGGGTTTGCAAATTCCAAACATGGCACTGTGCTGTTTGCTAACTTGGCCTGACAGGAGCACTGGCATTTATTCTAAGGCTACAGGACTCAGTGATAAAACGTAAAAAACAGACTCAGCAGGATCCTGTAAGTATTTTCCGTGCAACCACCCGTGATGAATTTAAAGTTGGTTCCTGGCAGTTTCCATACCAGAGCTGAGGAAAGAGGTTGTGTGTGTCATGTTCTCAGGGAAGGGGAGGGGCTGCTGCTGTTCATGCCCAGAGGTCTCCTTTGGTGCTAGGAGACCCATAGAGCTGTTCTTCGTCTTCCTACATGAACGTGTCCTGTTCCCTAGGAGAAGGAGCAGGGCATAGGAACAGTGCTGTACACACCTGGTCCTTGCAAATGCAGAAAGAACTTTCCTCTGTGGGCTTAGGATTGCTGCCCACATGCTTGGTTCAGTGTTCCTTCAGTAGGGAAGTTTGGTGCAATCCCCCTGCACCATGCTCTAGCTTCACAATGTTCCTTCAGGGTTAGGGTTTTATAGATCTGAAGCCGGCTGACATGGGTTCAGGTTTCCACATGTCCATTTGTGAACACTATCTCTTTATTCCGATTCCTTTATCTTGTTTTCTCCACCTGAACTTAATGATGGCAGCATGCCTACCTTGAAGGGTTCTTCACAGGATGGAATAATACACAGGTTTACTCCACATGCACAGCTTATCTCAGGTGAGCTGTTCATTTTCCTCTCAAGAATCTTCTAGACTGCTGGGATCCCTGTGCAGGGAAGGGAACTTCCGGGATCTTGTGAACCCCAGAAGAACAGTCCTTCTCCTTTCTCTCCTCCCTTCTCTCCCTTCATGGACACCTACCCTGCTGATCGCATGGATCTTCACAAGAGTATTTTGAATTTTTGCCTCTGATTCTCCTCCTTTCCCCAGAAGTGGAGAAACAGGCTTCCATTTCTTGGAATGCCATTTTACTTTGTTAAAAAAGCACATCTCTTCTGCCTTCACACTTGCATCTAACAAACATGATGTGGGCACCTTCTTGGTGTCAGGTTGCTTCCAGGCACTAAGGATTCAGAGACAAATTAGCCACACTCCTGCCATCAAGAAACTTAGAGTTGGGCCCTAGAGCAGGGCACTACAAACTGTCTCCTGTGTGTTGGTGTAGTCAGCATGGCTGTGTTCAGGTGGTGGCATTTGGGAACTATGTCTTACTTAAAAAATTTTTCTTTAAAAAAATTTTGTAATAGGGATTTAGAAAAAAGAAAAAGAAAACCCCAAACCAAAGAAACTTCCCATGAATTTCTTTCTCTAGAATGCTCATCATCTTTGATGTTTTAGATGGGGAGCTATGCTTGTCTCACTTTATAGTCGGAGTTCTTGGGAATGCAGGTCTTTCTCCATTCCTAATTCCATGTGTAGGGACACCTGTGGGTTAAGCATTTGCCTTCAGCTCAGGTCATGATCTCAGGGTCCTGGGATCAGCCCCCAGTTGGGAATCCCTGCTCAGTGGGGAGTCTGCTTCTCCCTCTCCCCAACCAACCCCCTGCTTGCGCTCTCTACATCTCTCTCAGATAGATAGATAGACAGATAGATAAAATCTATAAAAAAATTCCATGTGTACAAGGTTGGCTATAGAAAAAATTTTAACACAGTGGTCTGCTGTATAACTTTTAGCTTGCTTTATTTATTTAGGATGTCATAAGGAATTCCTGTGTGGCATTAAAATTACTTATGTTTATCATAGCTGCCACATGCTCTATCTTATGGCTTGGTTCATACACATTTAACCAACCGCCCCCTTGTGATCTTTTTTTTTTTTTTTTTTTAAGAGAGAGCAAGTGCATGAGCTAGGAGAGGGGGGAGAGAAGGAGAGAGAGAATTGCAAGCAGACTGTGCTGAGTGCAGGGCTCAATCTTATGACCTTGAGATCATGACCTGAACCGAAACCAAGACTGAGATGCTTAACTGACTGAGCCACCCAGGCACCCTCGTTGTGACTTTTAAATGTAGTTTCCTTCTGTTTGTATATTTTTAGTGTCTCTATTAACGTTGGATCATCTGGTCCTACCGCCCAGGCCTGAGATGATGGCTCATAGCCCAATGTTCTCCTGGTTTTGATGTGACCCTTAGGTCTCCCTTGTCATTTTTCTGTGTCTGCAAAAAGCACCGTACAAATTGCTAACTTTGGAGAGTTTTGGCAGCTTCACTAAAGGGCAAGGCTTTTTCCTCTCTGGAGGATTAGCTTCAGTTTTTAACTGTCATGGTCGGTGTTGCTAGGTAAGGATCCCTAAGCTTTTTTTTTTTTTTTTTTTAGGATCCCTAAGCTTTTTATCAGGGTTTCAGAACCTTCTTGCTTCTGGTGAACAACTTCTCTGGGCTTCATCTACAGAAAAGATTTAGGATGAACCTTGGCTCCTTTGGGACCATGATTGCTGGTGGTAGACCCAGGGCAACATTGTTTTAATTTTGGCAGAGAAGACCAAAGACTTTTTTTGGCAATTAATTAAAAGTTGACTTCAGGCTTTTATTTTATGCCTCCTCTGTGCTCCCATAACACTTAGCATGTGCTTCTCTTATATTGCTTATCACACTGTGTTGTCTTTTCATTTTATTTTATTTTGGCTTGTCCATCGGTCTTTCTCAGAGACTTTGAGGTCATGAAGGATGTGTAAATGTCTGTTTCTCTTTGTATCCCAGGCATCTGCTGGTGTACCTGCACACACACAGTTGGGTCTGACGTATTGACCTGCCAGGGGCTGAGGGATCATTTTATCGATTTTTAAGGCTGGGTATTTATTTATTTATAAGTATTCCCTTCACTTTTCCTCCAGGGAATCAGGACTCGGTATAGAAACTTGGCATTGTTATGCGGGTGACCCAAAGCATCCAGTAACCGGAAAATACATATAGACTCGTATACACACACGGAGGGGGACACCATTCCTCCCTGCAGCTCAAATCACGCACATGCAAGCTCCCCAAATAGAAGAAGGCATTTTATCATTAAGTGAAATTAGGTGGCGTAGGAGAATTAATGTAGCTTACATATTTATTATTTATTTCATGAAACAATTTATCCCGACAGTATGTTTGGGATTTCTATGATATTCAGGGCCCCCCTGCGAGGCACCGGGAATAACAAAATTGAAAACATTTTTTTCTTAGCCTCGTGCAACTCTCACGTCTGAAATTGTTCATTTAACATATATTTATTGAGGGTCTACTGCTGTTTGAGGTGGTGGGGATACATCAGTAAACAAGACAGATGGAACTTAGAGACTCATCCACAGTAGGGAAATAGAATGATAAAGGCAGGAGCATTACTGTCATGCCAGGTTCTTGGCAAAAGAAAAGCGGGAGTGCTGGGTTGGCTCAGTCAGTTAAGTGTCCGACTCTTGATTTCGGCTCAGCTTGTGATCTTGGGGTCATTAGATCAAGCCCCACGTCGGGCTCTGTACTCTGCACTCGGTGCAGAGTCTGCTTGTCCCTCTCCCTCAAATCCTTCCACAAAAAAGCCCACAAACAAACAGCGTGTTCTGGGTTCTCTCCCCACTTGCCCACCTCCCACTCTCTTTCTTTCTTGGAGTTGGGAGAGGATGGGGAAAGAGAGTTTCTCCAGGAGCTATGAAAAATGAGCATCATATTTGGTGAGATTCTTTTGGGAGCCTCAGGTTGAAACATAAATAGTTCATAGCCATGTCTGAATCATGGCTGTGTCTATATACATAAAGTGGTTAAGAGGAAAAGTTTGGACTCAACTTTCTTACCCAGCTTTTTTATTTTTGATGGAGTTGAGTCATACTTTTTTTCGTATGTGTATCTGCCATACCTGTATTTTCTGACTTTGTACCTCTATTCGTCCTTTTATTGATCACCTATTTTATATACAGTGCAAGGTGCTAGCCATGAGTGATTTGTAGGAATGCAAGACAGGAATGCAAATCTCAGCCTTTATTGAACTTCCAGTCTCATCAGAGAGAAATACCACATAATGAAGAATGCAACAAATTGTTTAATTGTAATTGCCGTATTGCAATGCGTGAGCATTACAGACTGCTGTGTGTGTGGGGGGGGAGGTCTCAGGGTAGAAGGTGGTGCTCAAGGAAGGCTTCTCTAAGGAAGTGTGATGTTTGAACCATTTCTGAAGGGCAGTGAGGAGTTAGCTAGGTAAAGACAAGGGTTGGAGGAGAGAATGGCAAAGGGGCAGAACATTCCAACATGTGCAAAGGCCCTGGGGTTGGAAGGAATATGGTGAGTTTAAAGAATTAAAAGGTCAAAATAATGATGCTGAAGATCAGGGAGTTGAGAGTAGAGGAATGGAATGATGCTGGTGGCCTCTGGAGAGGCCAGGCCATGTAGAGATAAGCAGGCAACTTTGAGGAGATCCATGAAGGTTTTACTTAGGCAGGAAACAGACTTGATCACATTGTCTGTTTTTTTTTTTTTTTAAGATTTTATTTATTTGAGAGAGAAAGAGAGAGAGAGAGAGAACAGCGATGGGGAGGGGCAGAGGGGGAAGAAGAAGCAGACTCCCAGCTGAGCAGGGAGCCCAACTTTGGGGCTCAATCCCAGGACTCTAGGATCATGATTTGAGCCAAAGGTAGAATTTAACTAACTGACTGAGCCACCCAGGTCACCCTGACATTTTTGTTCTTTAAAAGATCTCCCTGGTTGCTGGGTGGGGGAAGGATTATAGGGGGAAACCATGGAAGAGCAAGAAAGGCTCAGATGTTACTGATTATGTTCAGCCTGGAGATTACAGGGGGGAGTTGGGGAATGAGAGAAATGAGAAAAGTGGATGGATGGATCTGAATAGTAAATAGGGGGCATAGTGACTGGGGATGAGTGTGAAGGAAAGGAAGGAGGCAAGAATCACAGAGTTTCAGCTTGGGCACGTGACAGGATGGTGGTGCCGTGCACCGAGATGGGGGGTTAGTTTGAAGAGAGGGAAACGAGGAGTTCTTTTTTGAACTTGTTGGGTTGGAGGAGGCTGTGGGTGATCCTGACAGAAGTCTAGAGCTGGGTGGCTGGTGAGCATTCCAGAAGCTTCGCTGGAGGCAGATAAGATCACGCTAGGAGGGAAGAGAAGAGGATCATGGACTGAGCATTGATGGTGACCAATAAAGAACAGATTGAGTTTCTTTATGGTTTTGGGGTGTGCTCTTTTAGTCCACAGTTTTATAACCAGCACAGATCTGCGAGATGAATGAACAAATGAATGAATGAATTTCATAGTTTCTTCAAACCAGTTTGTATTCAGAGAACTGTTGTTTTTATTCTTGCTTGGTTCCAGGGGGAGGAAAAATTCTTTTGCTTCTATCTAATATATTATAGTTTTCAAAGCACCTTCACAAATACGATTTCTTTGGCTGTATTTGAGTCTGGGTTTTGTATTTTAAAGATAGTGATAGACTGAGCTTGTTAAGAGGAAAATGTCTGGGGGGTGGTACAGGCTGCTGGAAATGGCTCCCTAGGAACATCAATGGGAAGATAAGTGTGTGTGTTTCTGGGATTGGAGACAAATGAAGGAGGGAGAAGGCTGAGTAGCTTGCTATATGTGATTATTTGAAGGTCTGTATGTGTTCCATGGTGCTCTAGAAGCTCAAGGAAGAAGTAGAGCCCAGAAGAGATGGAATCTGGCTCTGTAAAGTATAGAAAAGAACAATGGTTTAGAGTTCTTTGTCTTTGGAGAGTCATAGTCTGAATGAGCATATCTCCCAGAGGCTCCAGTGAGTGTTCTTGCATGAGGTTTGACTTGTGTGTGTGTGTAACCTCTCTTTTCCCCCAAGTTCTATGAGGTTATTAGGACTTCAGGCAATAGTCCCATCTAATAGATAGATATTGCTTCAGCCACCTAAACTACTATCTCTTGTTATCCACCCCACTGCTAAAACTATGGCCATAGAGTTTCAAGAAGAGATATTCTGGAGGTTAGTTCATACCCTTGACTGTTAGAATTATGTGCAGTTGTGATTCTCTTTGGATCTATTCTGGTCTCGCTTAAGTTGGCTGAAATGATTGATCACCACTCTTCAGACACTCACATGTTTTCTGTTCCACACAATATCTGTAAGTTGCATCCTGACTTATGCAAGGAGAGCCTTCTCCCTCCCCACATGTGTTGTTTCTTTTGGTGGTGGTGATCCAGAGGCTGGGATATGTTGGCTCACCTAGCTTGGGCTTATAGCTTTGTTATGACCCGATGTTCATCTTTGGACAAGTCTGTGTCCTCCCTTTTCAGTTTCTCCATCCTTAAAAACATGTAACTCCTGGGAGTTGAGGGTGGGTCTCCCACGAGAGAGCATAAGAGAAACTGCTGCATAGCATCTCCTCCACTGGTTTGTGAGCTTCTCGGTGTCAGAGATCATTCATTCCTTTCTTTCCATTGTCTAGCACAAGGTGTGGCTCAGAGTAGACAATAAATGTTTGTCACATGATGCAGCAACCAAAGCATCCATGTCTGTCTGTGAGTGGGTGACTGTCTCAGAGAATAAGTGAAATCCCAGAGAAGGAGAGCTCTAGGACAATGAGAGAAGGATGATAAATGTAGTCTTTGATTCTGGAGAGACCTCACTTTGAATCCTAGCCCTACTACTTATGAGCTCTGTGACCTCAAACAAGTTATTTCACCTCTCTGAGCCTTTGTGTCTTCATTGAAAACATGTCTGATAGGATCACCAATGACAGGAAGTTCCTGTGATGAATAGATGAGTTAAGTGTGTCAAAATACCTCACTCTGTTCTAGAAACATACTGCTTGCTTCAGAAACACCAGTTGCTAAATATTATCTTTAAGATTACTACCCTGTTGCCAGTTTAGCCTATCACCTTTGCCTTCTCGATGGGGACTTGATGTCCTAGAAAGTGAGACTAGACTAAACTTTGAGTGGATTCCCCCAAACCTGCCAAACTATCCCCCAAATTCTAGCAATGGCAATTCCTTCTTGGAGTAGTGTTCTGTCTCCAATAGGGGATTTGGAAGGTCTTTTAGGGATGGGTCTTTTAGGGATGGTAGTATGATGTGTATCTATGTTTTTTTATGTCTCCCCATCCGATTTCTCTTAGCTTGAGACTCACACTGATTTTCAAGGCAGGCAGAGGTAAAGTAGACTGACATCCCTGAGTATTTTTTTGCTGGAAGATTAGGCTTTTGTCCCAAGTTTATAATTAGTATCCAAAATAATGGATTGAGAGGTGTTGGCCCGAAGGGGAGAACTGCCTAATCACAGCCCTAAATGACCCCTGGGCTTCTGGCCAAAAGCAGGGAGCCATCTTTCCTGGAACCCCAACATCTGCTATTACTCAGAAGGCTTCCTGGTAATTTGAGCCAACTTAATTAATTAGACCATTCTCTTTTATAGCTCTTGGAGCTCTTAATCCTTTGAGCGAACAGATAGTGCTGGGTTACTTAGCTCACCTCATTCTGTTCTGTGCCTTTCATGTGGTAGCAGTTAGTTTCTCTTCTCCCAAGGTTGGCCCATTACCTCCTCCAAGAAGCAGAGGCTGAGTCAGAGTCAAGAGTGTAAGATGAGGGTAAATGCCTGCGAAAAATAAAACGAGGTGGGGAGCAAGCAGGATTGGGCAAAGGGGGAGACCAAGATACAGATCTGACAAAGTCTCAGCCAACCCAAGAGAAAGCTCTGGAGCAGAGGTCATCCATTGGAGGAGTTCTACACTGGGCAGGAATGGCCAGGCCCCAGTGTTCCCACTGTGCTTGGTCACTGGCTGGGGACTACTGGGTAAGGCGTGGCCTCAGCTCCAAAGCGGAAATGATCTAGAGGGCACTCTCATTGGAGGCCAAGTGAACTGTGCTCCTCTGGCAGAGCAACATGTTCTGGAACTCCATAGAAGTCATACCTGGAGGCCAGCCGGTCTATGATGGGTAAACTCAAAAGATTAGGGAGGAGGAAAAAAAGATTAGGGAGGCTGGCAGAGTTCCCTCCACACATATTCACTGCCTGGATGCGAGTCACCCTGGTGGGCAGCCTGCTTTGCTGTCCAGTGAACCCAGCAGGGACCTTGGCTTTGAAGAATGTAGAGCCTCGCAGATGAAATGAGAAGCATGGCCAAACGATCATTTAAAAGGTATAATGGACAAGGGTCTTACGAGAGGTGCAGAGAAGAACATCATTATAAAAATCATTGACATTTATTGAGTCCTAACGGAAGACCGGCTGCCACAGGTCATCTCGTTTCATTAGGAGGTGTGGGTGTTGTCATTCCTGCTCTACAGGTGGGGAAATGGAGGGTGCAGAGGAGGGACGGACTGACCTCGCACAAACTGTGCAAATGCTGGTCCCCATCTCCGCCATCACCTCCGTGGCCCAGCCCCTCAGCATCTCTTGCCAGAACCACTGCAGGTCCTCACACTGCTCTCCCACGTGCGTCTTAGCCCCTCTTTCCAATCCTCCTGTCTGCTGAAGCCAGGGGATCTTAGCAAATACACACCTGTCCTATCGCTCCCCTGCTTATGCCCCTTCAATGACTCCCTCACTGTGGTGATTGGAATAAACTGGGTCTCCATGGTCTTCTCAGCTGCTGCCCCAGCTGCTTGTCTCCCCTGCTCCCTTGCTCTGTGCACAAGCCATACTGTCGCTGCAGTTCCCCTCACAGTCCCTTGCTTCCTTCTGACACGGGCCATTGGCACCTGGCATTCCTTCCACTATTCCTCTTTGACTAGTAAATGCCTTTCCGGCATCTTAACAGCACTCACTACAATTTGTGATGGTCCACATACTTTGGCGACTTATTTGACTAGCTCCTGTCTCCCTGCACTCTAAGCTCCAGAAGGATAGAGAATTACCTATTTGTCCTCACTGCTGGATTTCTCACACCCAGCATAGTGTTCTGCCCATAGCAGGTGCACCAGAACTTATTGAAAAGGGAAGATGTCCCAGCGCTGTTGCTTGAACAGAGAACGTTCTGACTCCACACCATGGAAAGCAGAGTCCCTTTAAGTGGTAGTGAGGGAGGGTCCTGATGGCATTCTGGAAGAAGGAGCATTGGAATCCAACCTTTGAAGCCAGTTACTTGGATTCTGTGTCTTAGCCTTCGTAAACAAGTCAACAAATCAGGACTTCAGAGACGTGGCAGGACTGGGAAGCAGAGTATGAACGGGTCTCTTCTGATCCATCCTGCTCTTGGAAGAAAGCAGCTCCAGTTCACATCGGCCTCATGAATGATCACCTGCTTCCGCATTTTCCTTGAGCCCGGGAGCATCGGTGAGCTGAGGAGGCGGGTAGGAGAGAGGGAGGTAGGACAACATCCTCTTTCCTGAGTTATTTGTTTCCCCTGAGTGCTGAATCTAGGTGCACTCACTCCCGGAGACAGGGCCTTGAATTTGGAGCTCTGGTGATTTGCATTTAATTACTGAGAATGTTCCTCTCTTTTAAAATTGTAATGCTGCTCTCGCAGCATTAAAAGAAGTTCCTTTTGGAATGAAAACACCAAAAGCTTTAGAGTAAGTATCTTTTATACTGAACATGTGGAGTCATCTCAAAATAGGTAGTTGATTTTCATAATGGTTTTGCAATTACCCATAATGATGCCCTTTATAAGTCTTTAAGGTCAAGGAGGAAATCTTTGGTCAGATGCACACAGTATGGAGAATTTTAGAAACCTCTTTGCTCTGATCCAAATTCCTGTAGATGGGGGAGTTTAAGAGAGAATGTGCGGGAAGCCCGCATGCAGTTTAAGGATCTGACCACATGGGTCAGCCTTCTCCTGTCTCCACTGCTGTCCATCTGGGCTCCACAGAATAGAGGGTCTTCCCACTGTGGCAGACTTGGGTCAGGGTCCTTCTCCAGCCCCTGATTTTCAGGGACTAGAAGGAGGGGTGAAAACAGGTTTTGCTGGTTCCTCTACTGGAACAGGTGCTCTCCAGGCAGGCTGGAGGCTCTGTTCCTTCCCTGATGCTTTATAGGTTAGATCACGAGAGGATGCCACCTCTGAGATGCAGGATCATGTGTGTGGTGAGACACAGGGTCATGTGTGGTGTGAGCATGGCAGGGAAGACGCCCAGGTCTTCCTCCTTTCGGATTTCCAGCTTCAAACATTTCTACGATTATTTGTTTAATGTGTGCCTTAAATCACTTGCTTTTAAATTTGAGTACATTTACTTTAAAAAAAAGCAACTTGGCATCAGAGCCATAAATGGAAAATCAGGATCACTTCCCACAAATAGAAAGTAAGTGCAAAAATAAATACAACAAAGACCAAACATGCTTTTCATTTCTAGCTGGAGACTGCCGCCTGCCTAAGGCCCTGAGCCCAAGGCCTGATCTCTGTTCGAAAGGAAGATCGGCAAGTGTTTGGTGTTTGGGACTCTTTCCTTGACCTTTTTCAGAGGGGTTGAACACAGACTTGAGAGGGAGAGGCTTTGTCACCAGGTGATTTGATGTTACTTTATTCTGCATTCTTGTACCACCTAAAAACCATCACATTAACACCAGTATTACAGCCTCACACTTGGGAAAGTGTTCTAGCCTTTTCCAGTAGACAACCCTGAATCAGGTGATTCTGTAGATTGGTTTTTATTGTTCATGTCAGGGTGCCTGGCATGAGAGTGATGGAGAAGACAGGTTAGTTTCAAGGAGTCAGTGGTCATTGTAGCCGGGCAGTGCGTGGGGTACTGACCTACAGGGAAAGTAAAAAGATGGAGTATGTAGCATGGGTAGGAGGGCATCTGGCATGGGTTGGAATAGTGGAAGCCAAATGCACAAATGCACTGTTGTATCTGGACTTTGTCCTTTGGGAGACATTTGGGAAAGGTGATCTGGGGCTTAGGGTCTACACTGAGTTAAAACTTTTCTGAGCTCCTTTCTCTCCTCTCACTGGGTCTAGACCTTTGCTGTTCAACATGTGGTCTGTAGACCAGCAGTATCAGCCTCAGAGCTTGTTAGAAATACATAATCTGGGAGTTCCCACCAAGATCCCTTGTATTTTAAGATCTCTTCACAGGTGATTTGTATAAATACTACAGTTGAGGTTACACACCCATGATCATGGCATCATTATTCACAGTAGCCAAGAAGTGGAAGTAACTTAAGTGCCCATCCACAGATGAAAAGAAAAATATTATGTGGTATATGCAGACAGTGGAATATTATTCAGCCTTAAAAAAGGAATGGAACCATGTTGCATGCTATAATATGGATAAACCTTGAGGATGTTCTGCTAAGTGAAATAACCCAATCACAGAAAGGCAGATACCATGTGACCCCACTTAGGTAAAGTATCTCAGGTTGTTGAATTCATAGAAACACAAATAAGGTGGTTGCCAGGGACTGTAGGGAGGGGGAAACAGGCAGCTGTTTCATAGGCACAGCATTTCAGTTTTGCAAGATGAAAAAAAAATTCTGGAGCCCTGTTGCATGACACTGTGAATAGACTTAATGCTACTGAACTATACATTAAAAAATGTTAAGCCAGTAAATTTTATCTTATGTGGTCTTTTTTAAAACCCCAACTAAAAGTTAAAACATATCAAGGAGAGGGATGCCTGGGTGGCTCAGCAGTGTGATCCCAGAGTCCCGGGATCGAGTCCCACATCGGGCTCCCTGCAGGGATCCAGCCTACTTCTCCCTCTGCGTGTGTCTCTCATGAATAAATAAATAAAATCTTTTAAAAAAAATCAAGGAAAAAGAGGAATACAATCAGTCACCTTAAAAATAACTGAGAAAGAGTGCAAACTATTACTCTCAAACTTTAGTGTGAAGAGCCTTCCAGAAGACCTGTTAAAACAGCCTCCCCTGGGCCTGATTCATTGGTCAGAGTGCGGCCCAAGGATATGCATTTCTGACAAGTTCCCAGGTGATGCTGCTGCTGGCTCGGGGCTGCAGTGTGAGCTGCACTGAAGTAGACCGTTCACCTCGGTGTGCACTGCTCCAGAGAAGGTCAGTTTGTAAGGGTCCTCCGTGTGACCTATAGGAGTTCTCAACCCAGGAAGAACTTTACAGTCACCCGGGGAGCATAAACAACACACATAAAAACAAATATATACGTGCCTCATCCCCACACCCAGTGAATCCAATCGCATATGAGTCTGGGATGGGCCCTGGATGCATATATTTTCTTAAACTGCGTATTTTGATGTAATTCAGGTTTACTGAAAAGTTGGAAGAATAGTAGAAAGAATTTCTATATGCCCTTTACCCAGATTCACCAACTATTTACATTTTGCCCTATTTTCTTTACACATTTCCGGCAGGAACATCACTGAAGTGATGTGCTGTCCTCCTATCAAGATGCATGCGATGTCACTTGGTCCCAATATTGGTGAGACTCATTTCGATTACTTGGTTAAGGTAGCGTTTGCTGGTTTGCTGTCTTTACTGCAAAGTTACTGTTTTCCTCTTTGCAATTAATAAGAGATTTGCAGGGAGAGGAGGTGACAATATACACCTGTTTCCCATCTTCTTTTTTTTTTTTTGCTCACTAGTTTTAGCATCCATTGCTGTGCTATGAGTACATCATTCCTTCTCTTTGTTGGTTTTCCGCAAAAAGGAAGAGTTTCTTCATTTATTTTTATCAGTATGGACTTGGGATTCTTAATTTTTTCAATGGGCTATAGTCTGCTACTATAATTTATTTTTATGCTTAAATTTTCCCAGGTTTGGCCAATCAGCCTCTCTTCAGCCCGGCTCTTGTGTTCTTTTGACATGTTACTGTCTTAGCAAGGGCTGCTATAACAAAATACCTTAGACTGGATGGTTTAAACCACAGAAATTTATCTGTTATAGTTCTAGAGGCTGGGGGTCCAAGATCAGGGTTCCGAGATGGTTGGAGTTTGGCTTGCTGTGTGTTCACATGGCCTTTCCTTGGTGCATGAACTTGTGCATGGACAGGGTGAAGGGATGGCTGGAGAGAGAGAGAAAGAGAGAAAGATATCTTCCTATCCTTATCTGGCTGCCAGCCCTGTCTGATTAGGACCTGCCCTTATGATATCATTTAACCTCAATTTTACCTCCTAAAAGCCCTATCTCTAAACACAGTCACAATAAATAAATAAATAAATAAATAAATAAATAAATAAATAAATAAAAAAAAGGTAAGTCACATTGGTGTTGAGGGCATCAACAGAGGGGTTTGGGGGGCACAGTTCATTTCATAGCATGCCCCTTGGTTTTTTGCATACTTACCTTCTGGAACAACAGGATGTTTCAGGCTCATCTTGTACTTTCCTTGCATTAACCCAGGAGTCAGCCATCAGTTATTTCTCTAGGCATCTGGGTTCTTTTTTAAAAATATGCTCCCCAGGTGAGAATACAATGCTGCCAGATTCGAGAACTATAGTTCTTGAGCAACCCCCTCCTGCACGCCCACACTGTGTCGATGAGGAAGCCGGGACAGAGACGGGGAGGGATTTGTTCGAAGTCACATAGCAGACGCGTGGCAGACCTGAGCCGACAACCCTTTCTTACCTCCTGATTGCCAGGGCTGCGCTTGTCAAAAACCAAACCCTGCTGCCCCCTAACTGTTTGGTGTGTATATGTCTCACTGTCTCAGGGGTGTGACTCATTTGCTCCATCACAGGTTAATATGCCAAGTGCTATGGAGGAGGTACTAATAAAGAACATGACTGGGTCTCTGATTATAATGTGTTTCCCTCATAACACTTGTCACAGCACAGAGCAGACGGTAACTTCTTGTTACAAGCTGATGTGTCCCTCCCCCTCGCTCCACCCAAACTTGTATGTTGAAATCCTAATCCTTAGTATCCCACAATGTGACTGTATTTGGAGACTGGGTCTTTAAAGAGGTAATTCAGTTAAAAAAGAAGCCAAGAGGGTGGACCCCAGTCAACCATGCCTGGTGTCCTTTTAAGAAGCAGAGATTAGGACACAGATATGTACAGAGGGAAGACCAAGTGAGGACAGGACAAGGCACGTCAAGACTTCAGGAGAAACCAACCTTGTTGGCACCTTGCTGATCTCACATTTCTAGCCTCCAGGACCATGAGAAAATAAATTCCTGTTGTTGAGGACCTCTCACCTGTGATACTTTGTTATGGCAGCCCTAGCAAACAAATATGCTGCTGAGTAAAATCTTGGGGTTTCAGATGATTTGACTGACATCTGGGATGTCGGATGGTGGTAAGCTAGATTAGGAAGACAGATGATGGATGTGGGTTTACAATGTAGATCACTGGGTGACACATCAGTTCCCCTCTTTGGGCCACATGTTTCCTTTATAAAAGGAAAGAGACCAAACCGTGTGAGCCCTATGCCGATGTCTTGGTCAGTGGTCCCTAGGACCATCCCCATCCTGGACCCCCCTCAGCAAGAGCCACATTGTAACAAAGTACACTGGTTAACTATTGCTGCGTAACAAACTACCCTGAAAACAATAATGACCTATTATCACTTGGGTACCTGTGGGTTGGCAGGAATTTACTGATTTTGGCCTGGCTTAGCTGCACTGTGAGCACTGGGCTCAGGGCTGCTCTGGGGTGTGTGTTTGTTCTGTGGCTTAGATGAGAAGGCAGCTGCTCTCTGGGGAAGTTCCCCTTGATGATTAATTTGGGACTTAAGAGAACAAAGCAGAAACATGCAAGGTCTCATAAGGCCTAGGCTTGGAACCAGCACTTGGTCACTCTTGTCTCATGCTATTGGCCAAACCAGGTCACATGCTGAACCCCAAAGTAAAGTGATAGGAAATACAGCCCCTGCTCGCCCCTTTCTTGGAAAGGACCACAGAATCCCATAACAAGGGATACGTACACAGTAAGGAGCGAAGAATTGAGCTGAGAATATAATCTTCCACAAAAGGTTCCTCTCTTTGCTTTTCTGGTTGCCAGGGTGTCCCCTAAAGTAACCAGAGACTGTAGGTCTTAAATATAAAGCTGGTTGATGCCACCTGACTGTAATACAGTACTGGAGTTAAGGTGCCAGCGCTGTGTGGCAAATAGGGGAGTAACACCGAATGTTAGCTGTGTATTTTTAGAACCTATGGATGCCTGGCCCCTCCTGCAAGTCAGGTCTGAAGTTAGTGGTCCAGTATCTGGGAAGACCCGGCGAGAAAGAGGACACTACCCTGGAGGATGTGCCTCGGATAGGTGGGTTCTGACCAGGCAAGAGGAAGGGATACGGCTTCTTCTGGGACCTGCAGGCTGCTGGAACCACTTATCGTACCCTGGTCTGCTATTATGACATACATATCCTGCCTACAAGGCAGGGGAACTGTAACTCTTACTTCCACTTACTTATTATTTTTTTTCTTTCTAGGTCTCAGAGGGATAGGAAATAGCATTAAAAATACTTGTATTTTGGGGACGCCTGGGTGGCTCAGTGGTTGAACGTCTGCCTTCGGCTCAGAGTATGATCCCAGAGTCTCTGGATCGAGTCCCGCATTGGGCTTCCTGCAAGGAGCCTGCCTTTCCTTCTGCCTCTCTTTAGTAAATAAATACAATATATTTTTTAAATTACTTATATTTTTCTTACACTTTGAGATTTACTGCCTCTGAGTACAAGAGGTGGAGGGCTTAAGAAAAGGGACTCTAGAGTTAGTTATCTTCCTGGTACAAATACTAGTTCCTTTATACCACCCTGCTGTGTGATCTTAGGCAAGTTACTTAAGCTCTTTGTGCTCTAATTTCCTCGTTTGTAAAAGGGGAATAACATAGAACTGGCCTCATAGGGTTGTTATGAGTGTTAAATTAGTTAATACATATAAAGTGCGTGGAGGGCGCCTGGATGGCTCAGTCGGCTGGGCATCTGTATCTTGATTTGGGCTCAGATCATGTTCTCAGGGTCGTGAGTTGGAGTCCTCTGTTGGACTCCGCTGAGTGTAAAACCTGCTTGGGATCCTCTCCTCCTCTCCCTCTGCCACCCTTCGCCCTCCAGCTCCTGCATGCGTGCACATTCTCTCTCTCAAAAGTAAAAATAAATAAATAAATAAATAAATAAATAAATAAATAAATAAATAAATAAATAAATAATAAAGTGCTTAGAGCAATAACTGACACAAAGTAAGCATTGATTAAGAGTTAGTTATCATTAAAGGCCAAATCATTGAGAGAGAGAAAAAAAATCTCTAGTTCTTCTTTTGGAACTGAGAAGTTATTTTATCAGATAAAAGAGGTTCCCTTCCACTCTGATATTTCAGAGAGAATGCACTTGTCAAGAATTTACCAAGCTCACGCTGCCCATCCTGGCTCCTCATCCCCCTGGAGGCGCTGCTGTTCCCTGCGGTCTGACTAAATGCTGGCGCCGGAAGATCTCACACAACATTGCCTTTTTGCTGAAATGCTGATTTATTATTCAGCATAAAGACTGAGTTTTGCTGGACTGTAATAAGACTCCCTTTCTAGAGCTGAAGAGATTAAAATTATATGTAACTCTGCTGCTGACACCATGTGCTGTTTGTGTCAGTTTTTAAAAAGTCTTCCTAAATATTGTTTGGGGAAGATTATTTAAAGAGAAAGAGGTTAAGAACCTCTCCAACTTCAAAGACCCCATCCTCTGACTAGACTCTCCTACCCCTTGTTGAAAGGAAAGGTTGGTGGTTACAGCAAGCCACACAGAGGAGTAGACTATTTGGGTGGGCTTGTGGGTGGGAGTGGGGGGAGCTTAATTATTTTCTCTGTTTTCACACATTTAATGCTGTGCAGTTTACAAGTCATAAAATTCGCTTACTGTAAATTCAGTGATTTTTATTTTTTAGTAAATTTACAGAATTTTGCCACCATGACCCTAGGAAGCTTTAGAACATTTTTATCGGCTCTACAAAATTCCCCCGAGCCTGTACATAGTCAGTTATTGCTTCCGACCCACTGATGACCCCTGGTCTGCTTTCTCTGTATATGGAATTGCCTTTCCTGGACGTTTCACATAAATGTAGTCATATAACATGTAGTCTCTCGAGTCTGGCTTCTTTCACTTAGGATCATGTTTCTGAGGTTAATCCATGTCATAGTATGTATCTATGTATCAGTGTTTCATACATTTCTGTTGCCAAATATTATCCTGTTGTGTGCACATATAATATTTTGTGTATCCATCCACTAGGCGATGGGCATTTGGGTTGCTTTCTACCTTTTGTATGTTATAAATAATCCTCCTACAAACATTCATGCATGACTATTTGTGTGGACATGTTTTAATTTCTCTTGGGTAGACACCTAGGAGTAGAAAGTGTCACACTGTTTTCTACAGTGGCTGTACCATTTCACATTCCGATCAGCAATGAGTGAGAATTTCAGTTCCTTGCCAGTTTTTTATTATTTGGCATTCTATTGAATGTGTAATTGGTACCTCAAGGTGGTTTTGAGTTTCCTTTCCTAATGACTGATAGTGAGAGCACCTTTTCATAGGCTTATTAGCCACCTGTAGGTCGTCTTTGGTGAAATACCTGTTAAGTCTTTTTAACCATTTTTCAATTGAGTTGTTTGTCTGTCTTATTATTGAGCTGTAAGAGTTCTTTATATATTCTTGATACAAGCCCTTTATCGTATACATGATTTGAAAATATTTTCTCCCAGTCTGTAGTGTGTCTTCATTTTCTTAATGATGTCTTTTGGAGAGCAAAGGTTTTTTTAAGCTTAATGAAGTCTTGATTTATCCATGTTTTTTCTCATAAAAAATATTGGCTCATAAAAAATGGTGCTATGTCTAAGAACTCATTGCTTAACCCAGAGTTACAAAGACTTTCTCCAGTTTTTTTTCCCCTAAAAGCTCTGTAGTTATAGCTTCTACTTTTATGTTTATGATCCATTTTGAGTTAATATATGTGTGTGGCTTAAGATAAGACTTCAGTTCACTGTTTTACATATGAAAACTAAGTTTTCCCTGTGTTATTTGCTGAAAAGACTATTCTTTCCCAATTGAGTCATCTTTGTCAAAAATGAGTTGACATAAATATAAGGGTTTATTTCTGAACTTTTAGTTATATTCCACTGATCTACATGTCTAGTCTTACTTTAATACTACACTTGATTGACTACCATAGCTTTATATTAAGTCTGAAATTGGGTAGTGTAATTCCTCCATCGTTGTTATTCTATTCAAAAGTATTTTGGCTATCCCATATCTTTTACATTTACATATAAATTTTAGAATCTGCTTGTCAATTTTTACAAAAATGTCTGCTGCTGGAATGTGGATGGGGATTGTATTGGATCTAATAGTCTTCCAATTCATGACCATGGGATGTCATTCTTTTTATTTAGATATTCTCTAATCCTCTCAGAGAATATTGTGCAACCATCAGGGTACAAATCTTGCGCTTCTTTTGTTAAATTCTTTCCCAAATACTTTATTCTTTTTTGATGCTATTATGAATGGACTTGTTTTCTAAATTTTGTTCCTAGTATTAGTTCATTAGTGCAACTTGTTTTTTCTGGATTCTTTGCGATTTTCATTGGTATTATGTCATCTGTGAATAAAGACAATTCTGCTTCCTTTCTTATCTGGATGGCCTTAGTTAATTAGCTAATTAAATATTGTTTATTTATCAAATTGCATGGGTCATAATCTCTAGGACAATACTGAATAGAAATGGAAAAAGTCTTGCCTTGCTCCTGATCTTTGGAGGGAAAACATTCAGTTTTTTACGATTGAGTGTAGTGTTAGCTGTGGATTTTTTATAGAGGCCCTTTATCAGTTTTAGAATGTAACCTTCTCTTCTCTTTTGGAGGGTTTTTACCATAAATGGTTTGGATTTTGTTAAATTCTTTTTCTGAGTCTATGAAGATGATGAGGAAGCTTTTTAAAAAATTCTATTAATATGGTATATTACATTAATTGAACTTGAGATATTTAACAAACCTTGCATTCTTGGGAAAAATCCAACTTGGTCATGGTATATAATCCTTTTTAACATATTGCTGAATTCAGTTTGCTAATATCTTGTTAAGGATTTTTACATCTATATTCATAAGAGATACTGGACTGTGGTTTTCTTTTATTGTCCACATTTTGTTTCAATATTAGGGTAACACAGGCCTCATAGAATAAGTTGGGGAGTGTGCCCTCCCCTGTTTGTGAAGGGTTGGTACTATGTATTTTTAAAATAATTGATAGAATTTAGCAGTGAAGCCATCTAGGCTTAGACTTTTCCAGGAAAATTCTTAGTTACTAATACAATTTCCTTACTTGCTATAGGGCTATTAAAATTTTCTATTTCTTCTTGAGTCAGTTTTCATAATTTGTATCTTTCTAGGAATGTGTCCATTTCGTTTAAGTTGTTAAATTTGTTGCTATAGTGTTGTTCATGATATTCCCTTTTAATCCATTTGATTTCTGTATGGCTGATAGGGATATCTTCTTACACTCCTGATTTTAGTAATTTGAAATCTTTTCCTATTTTCTTGGTCAGTCTAGTTAAGGATATTTTAAAATAAATAAGTTTTATGAAAATGAGTGAAGAAAGACTGTGTGAATTATGGGGTATCACCAAGTGAATGAACATTTGCCTCATGGGAGTCCCAGAAGAAGAGATAGAGAAAGAGGCAGAAATTTTATTGAAAGAAATAATAGCTGAAAACTCCCAAATCTTAGGAGAGATATGGATATCCAGGTACATGAAGCTCAAAAGACTCTAAGCAAGATTAACTCAAAGATTATTACACCAAGACACATTATAATCAAATTGTGAAAATGTCCCTACTACCCAAAGTGATTTTTTGAAATACCTATTAAATTTCAATGGCATTTTCCACAGAAATAGAGGGGAAAAATCCTAAATTTCATATGGAATTTTATTATTTAACTTCAGCTCCATCTTTCTGCTATAGAGAAAAGGTGACTTGCTGGTGCTATAGGCCTCCTCCATCTCATTGGGGGACAGCGGTCTCTGCCTCTTGCCCTCACTTCTTCTAACTACCATCATTTTTATTTGAAGGCTGCCTCAGCTGTTTATTTTAGTCTATTTTGCGGCAGCTCTTGGAGACTCCTCCCGCAGTGTCTGTTAGGGGTTGGGGTGGGTAAGATAAAATGGAGGACAGGAGATAGAGACCCTGGCCGCACATGTCTTGCTGTCCACTACATCTTTAGTATCTCATGTGTTACCTGCTAGAACCTAAATACTCTAAAATATCTGTTAAGGAAATGGATAAATATATCCTAAGATAGTTTTTGATCACATAGCACCCTCTGTACCTTGAGAGCAGGGAAAGATTCTGGACCAAATCAGAGAGTGTGAAATTCACAAATTCACAAAGGTTTTTAAATCCTCTAATGTGATAATACTTGAGTGTCCTTTTCAATTTCATTTCCCACCTGTCACCGCTCCTGGAGGAGGATGGAATTGATCCTAGAGGATTTGGGAAATTCTTGAAGTGGTGTTGATTATAAATTTTTGAGAGAGGGAAGAACTTTATCAAGATAACTTGTTGGTGCTATCGTATAGTTACCACTTAGGCTATAGGTCAGAAGGTTTTATATGTCTAAAATGTGGGATATGGAAAGACACCTTTGTTCATGCTGCTCCTTCTGCCTGGAACAGCATGCCCACCCCCATGTAGAATCACCCCCACCCTCAAATCCTCATGTACATAATTTGTAAGCATCCTTCAGACCTCAGTTCCATCATCACTTCCTTAGAGAAGAATCTCCTAGATCATTGTCGTATCATATACCCTCATAGAACCATGTACTTCTTGGTAACACTTGCTGATAGTTACATTTTAAAATATTAATTAGTATGATTATTTGATTAATATATATCTCTCCCAGGGAATCTTCAGCTTCATAGGGGCAGGATTTGTATTTGTTTTCACTCATCATTTTGATCCCTAGGGCTTAGCACAGTGCCTTGCAAAATATCAAACAAGTCTTGTATGTATATTAATATATTTAATCACTATTGTGCCTTGCTGGCTTAATATCATCTCATTTTGTAGATGAGAAACTGAAGCATGGAGAAAAAGAGATTATGTAGTACACTCAAAGTCACGCAGGCAATATGCCATGGCATATAGAAGCTTTTCAATAAGTATTTAGTTTTAAAAAATAGGTGAATAAATAAACAGAATGAATGAAGTGATCCTTTTGTTTCTGGTTGGAAACAGGGCCTCTGCACTGTATTGAATTGCATTTTTGGTGGGAGGAGGGGATTATAAGGTTATGGAGAGGTCTGGGGAACGTTTGGATTTCCATGCTGTGGCCTCAAAGTGGGGTAAAAGGGAGGGTTAGGATGGAGTGAGTGGAAATGCTGGCTTCCCACAACAAAGCTGAGTAGGTGGGAGCCAAAGATAGCATATCCCTTGAGTAGAATCTCCTCCAGGGAAGAACAGTTCCTTTGAAATCGGACACAGAAATTAGCTAGTGGTACCTAAACACCAGAGAGCTACATGTTCTCCATTGAGTCCTGGGCACCAGAATCAGGAGCCAGGAGCTGTGTTGCAGGAACAGAGCAAGAATTGCGACAGGTCTCAGGGAGATCCGGAATCTTCTCTGTGCCATCGTCACTGACAACCTGAGTGTAGCAGTGGAGACCTAGCCATGGCCAGTTCCCTTCCATATCTACTGATCTGTGTCCTCTGTGTGTCTGGGCCTGTTGATCTAGGATAGAAAGCGGCTCTGTGGCATTTTTCCCCATCTGTACCGGTAATGGTTGATATGCTATGATGGCAATTTCCATGCTGGAGCTTGGGGAATCTGTTTCAAGATTGCACCATGAGTTTCTCAGCCTGGATGTCTCTACCAGGGGCTCCCAGCCTGGGACACATGAGCCACCTGTAGCAGCGTGCGTACTTGGTCTGAAAATGCATTTTTTAAGGGAGAGGATCCAGAGCTTTCACTCATTTCCCAATGAGGCATGTGACATCTCCAAAAGGGTAAGAACCAGTGATGACAATATGGATAATAGTCATGATAAATAGGCTTTATTAAGTGCTTAGAAAATGCCAGATATGTAGCATTATATACATTATCTCTTTTAATCCTTATATCAGTCAATTTAAGCATATTTATGCTGCAGTAACAAACAATTTCGAAATGTCAATGGCTTACAAAACAAGTTTATTTCTTGCCCACAGGTTATGTTAAGTTAGTTGTGGCTCTGCTTCATATCTTAGAGGCAGGACTTGGGCTGCACAAGTAGCTCCTATGTGGGTCATTGCAAGTCTCGTGGTACAGGGAAAAGAGAAAAGTATAGACCATCAAATGGATCTTAAGGGTTCTTCTTGTGGGTACCTGGGTCGCTCAGTCAGTTAAGCATCCAACTCTCGATCTCAGCTCAAGTTGTGAGTTCAAGCCCCGTCTTGGCCCCTACAGTTTGGAGCTACTTAAAAAAAAAAAAAAAAAAAAAAAAGGTTCTTCTTGGAAGTGGCACACATCACTTCCAGTGGCTCTGAATCTGACATCAGGGGGTACTCTGGCTGCCCAGTACAGAGGGATCCTGCAGACCTGCAGAAAGGGGCAGTGAATATTTGAACAACAATGCAATCTATTGAACTCATAGAAGTCAATGAGCGTGGGCGCCTGGGTGGCTCAGTCGGTTGAGTGTCTGACTCTGGATTTCAGCTCAGGACATGATCTCAGGGTCATGGGATCGAGCCCTGCCTTGGGCTCTGTGCTCAGCATGGAGCCTGCTTGGAATTCTCTCTCTCCTCTCTGCTCTGCCCCTGCTCACACTCACACTCACACTCTCAAGTAAATAAATAATCTTAAAAAAAAAATCAATGAGGTAGTTAATGTTATTATTATCTTTCCCTTTTTATGGATGAGGAAACAGAGGCTCAGAGGGAGTGAATTTTTCTCTAGTGTTGTGTGATTATTAAGTGCTGGATCCCCAGTATAAATGGACTCAATGTGACTCCAGAGCCTGTGGCTTTAACCTGTGGCAGCAGGCTTCTCTCTCCCCCTCTCCTCCTCCCTCCCTCCAGCTCAGCGCAATCCAAACACACCAGTCTCTTAAAGCTTCACCAATCCCTGACAGTGCTCAAGAGAAAACCACTTCCCTAGCTGCTTTCCACGTTTTCAGAGTGCCCAGCCCGGAGACTCATTCTGGAGTGTCCAGCTAGCCATTTGTTTGGCAGGATTCCTGTCCACCGAGAGAGCTAACTGTTCGTGCCATGGTGGGAATGTGCTGGGTATTTTTAGAGCTCAGCAGCCTTGCAGTGCTGCTTGCTCTTCCTCGCGGTCCGTGGATTAACCCAGGAGTGGCATATGTCCGCGCTTTGCCTGCCTGGTCCTGGTACACAGTCCTCTGTGCTGTTGGGAAAACAGATTGTCCCAGGTAGATATGTAGCCAGATTTTTTTTTTTCTCTGCTTCCCTTCTCCGCTGACTGCTCCTCCCCTTTGTATGGTGTAGCTTCTCCTGGGGACCCACCATGATGTTGCAGCTGCTTCTGAGCCAGCGAAGATGGTGGGATTTGCTCACTTGCAGTTGAGTCTGGCCAGGAACCTGCTGGTTCTTGCCACAGACGTCTTATGTGTTTGCAGCTTCGCCTCCCCTCCTGGGCAGGCGGAATGCACATTCCCTCCTCAGGGAGAATGAGAAGATTCTGAAGGCTCAGGAAGTGGTGATTGCCATTGGCATCATTGCTCTTCCAAACTCATCTGCAAGTATCGAACACTCTTATGGTCCAGAAGTTGGTGGCAGTGTCACCGTGAGGCACTGTGGCTTTGGTTTGCTTGTTGTCCAAAGCTCTGGATAAGGACCAGCAGCCCTGCATCTGGTTGCCTAGGTGTTGTGAATCTCCATGGGAAAGAAAGCTGGGGATTTGCAGGGAGAGGTGTTTAGCATAACTGGAAGTACTGACTCAGGTGGGATCCAGTTGAGGAAACACTTCCGGAGTACCTACTCTGTGCAAGGCATGGGATTTTGCTTCGTGTAGAGGTTATGATGTTCCGGAAGACCCCTGGGGAGCAGAGAAGCACATCCTCCAATAACCCCAGGCATCACATGTGCAGATGTGATAGACATTAACTTTTTATTTATTTATTTTTGTTTTGTTTAAATTCAATTTGCCAACATATAACACCCAGTGCTCATCTCATCGTGTGCCCTTAGTGCCTGTCACCCCGTTGATAATATCTTTTTAAACCAGCCAACTACCTTCCTTCCTTCCTCCCTTTTCCTTCCTTCCTTCCTTCCTTCCTTCCTTCCTTCCTTCCTTCCTTCCTTCCTTCCTTCCTTCCTTCCTTCCTTCTTTTTTTGTTTTAAGATTTTTATTTATTTATTCATGAGAGACAGAGAGAGGCAGAGACACAAACAGAGGGAGAAGCAGGCTCCATGCAGGGAGCCGATGCAGGACTCGATCCCGGGACTCCAGATCACGCCCTGGGCTGAAGGCAGGAGCTAAACCGCTGAGCCCCCCAGGAATCCCCCCTTCCGTCCTTCTTTTCCTTCTTTCTTTCCACTGTTGTGATTAAGAGCATACATTTTAGAGCCACACTGCCCGAGTTTGCATCCTCATTCTAACACACTGGCTGTCTGACAGGACAAGTGGCTGAAATGCCCTGTGGCTCAGCTAATAACAGTGCCTCACTCACAGAGTTGTTGCATGGATTAAATGAGCTAATATCACCATATTACAAAATCTACGGAAGGCCCTCAGAGCAGTTCCTGGTACAGAGGCAGCACTATCAAAGTGTTGGTTCCTCTCCTATAATCCACTCAACAGATATTTACTGAGCATCTACTGAAGTCCAAGTTCTGACCTGGGTCCTCATCACAGGACAATGAGCCACATCCAAACCCTTGCCCCTGGGGAGCTTACAGTTCAGAGGACGGAAGGACAGAAAACAGACAAATAAATATATAATGCAGCAGCCGGTGGTTAGGGCTTGGAAGAAATGTACACAAGAGGTTCCAGTCAGACTCTAGAAAAGTCAGAGGAGGGAGAGATGAATTCCTAATGAGCAGAGGTTATGAAAGCCTCTCCAGAAGGGCTGCCAGCAGCCGAGGTGACGATACAGCCATAGGAGGCTGGTACCCAACATCCAGTCCCCAAATGAGATCTTGCTGAAACGTTGCAGTATCGTCGTCGTTGTCCTTCTCCGCTCCTATAAACGGATTCCAAATGAGATCAGGACCCCGGGCTTAGTTCTGGACTTAACAGCATTGGCATTAGGGTCATGGGTTCCGGGAAGGCCTTTGTCCCAGCTTCAGATCCCTGGCAAGGACATGAGGAGGGCTTGCTCTGTGCAGGGGCCTGTGCTGGGCCCACACACCTGGTGCTGGGAGAAAGGGCAGGGCCAGCGCCTGCTTTTGCACTTCAGCGGCCTGCATAACATTTTATACTTAGTAGGTGCTCAGCGAATAATAGAAATATTCACCGAGGGCTCGTTAAGCGCTGAAGATGTGTCGCCAGGTCGTAAGCACTTGATATAGATGAACTTATTTAATTTTTACAGCTGAAGCGCTGTTTGTCACGGTTGGACCGATAAGGAAACTGGGCACAGGCCATCCTGGGATATCTAGGTATCGTAGAAAGTCCGAGAAGGCTTCCTGGAGGTGGTGACTGAGGCACGTCTCGAGGAAGGAGTAGTATCTGTCCAGGTGGGGAGAGGTTGGAGCTGGGAAGCACATGGTAAGTGGAAGCTGCTTCCACGAGAGAGCTTGGTGAGCCTGCAGGACAGAACGGACACGGACACGAGCAGTGAGGATGGTGGGGCGGGGAGGTGGGCGCGGTGGGGAGCACACCAGGGGCTCTAGAGGCCTCGCTCCATCGCTTGGACTCTCATCCCAACGGCATTGGGTAACCACACAAGTAATTGCCGACACGGAAGCATCCCATGATCAAACTGGCTTCGCACAAAGGTCACCGCTGAAACCCAGTGACCAGCAGTTTAGCACTTCATTAAATACTGTCTCACGAGTTTCATCCCACCTCCCAGCAGCCAGGCCTGTCTGCTCACGTGTCCAGGCACCTGCTAGGGGCCTGGGATGAGAGGACCCGATGTAGGGAGTGCTGTGTCTTGCACACCTGTCAGATTTGCACACGCAGAGCTGGTTCCCTTTTGCATCATCGCCTCTAGCTCCTGCAAATGCCAAATGGTGGGAGTTTCTTCTTGGCTCAAATTGTTGTTTTTTTAGGTTTGAGACTCAAATGTTTCCTTTTGAAAACATGTTTTTTTTTCTCTCTCTCTCTCTCTCTCTCTCTTTCTCTCTCTCTCTCTCAAAGAGCAACTTGTTCCTCCTATGCTAACAAAGTCCTTTGAACTCTTAGGAGAAGCTTCTCTACTCCTGCTGTGATCAAGTCCGCCCGGGGTGCCTGTGTTAGCCTTTAATTTTCAAAAAGAGAACCACTGGTAAAGGAAATGGGCCAGTTAGGTTTTGAAGTCTTTTCTGCTTTATTATAATTGGAGGAGGTCCACACCGGGCATGTCTAGTGCTAGCTAGTTCCTCATCTTGGTACTGCTGACGTCATCCCCACCTTGGCCTCCTTAGGGATCGTTGGTCATCGGCTGGTGCAATGCTGTGTAACGAATTACCCCAGACGTAGTGGTTGACATCTACTCATTATTTCACAGACTTTGTCGGGAGGTTGGAGGTGGCTTAGCGGGGTTTTCTGTTCAGGGCTGCAATCCAGGTGTCCGTGGGGTCTCACTGGGGCCCAGGTCTTTTTCCAAGCTCACAAGATGGTTGGCAGGTGGCAAGAATCATTTCCCTGTGGGTGCGGAGCTCCTAGAGGCGTCCTTCTTCAAAACTAGCCTTGTGTGTGTGTGTGTGTGGGGGGGGGTAGGGGGAGTAGGGAGGGAGGGGTAGAGGGAAGAGAAGGGAAAGTCTAGCCCCTCTTTTTTTTTTTTTTAAGATGTATGCATTTATTTTTAGAGAGAAAGGGAGTGTGGGAGGGAAGGGGCATAAGGGGAGGGAGAGAGAATCTTCAAGCAGACCCCACGCTGAGCCAAGGGTCCAATGCGGGGATCCATTCCATGACCCTGAGATCACACCCTGAGCTGAAACCAAGCATCAGACTTCCAACCAACTGCACCACCCAGGCACCCCTCGTACCCCTCTTTTAAAGCACTCACCTGAGGAGGTCAGGCCCACCTAGGTTATTCTCCCTTTGGATTTACTCAAAGCTAAGCGATTAGGGCCCTGCGTGACATCTGTCAATCTTTTCGCCTTTATCATAGGATGTGGTATAGTCACAGGAGTGGTTCCCCATCATATTCAGGAGCCAGCCATGAGCATGTGAGGGTGGGGGCCAGCTTGGACTCTGCCCGCCAGAGCTGGTAACCTAAGCCGGAGGGAGAGACTATCCTCTTCTTGCTGATCTTTGGCTTGGAGAACAGCTGTATCGTGAACCCCTCTCCTGATGCCATTGTAAGAGGAGGTGGCGTATGGCATGCAAGTATTTTGGGGTTTTCAGATATGGGTAAAGTGGAAGCAGAAGAAGCACCCCTTGTTTTTGGAGCCAAGTAAAAGCCACCTGTTTCTAGGTGGGCTTTGTTAGAACTGGTCACTCTCCTGGAGAAATAGGGCAGTGGCTTTGTAACCCTGTGGGAGAAACAAGGGCTCTAGAGGCTGACCAGTTCTGGAGGGGAAGCTAACCTCGGGCCTCCCGACTGCAGGTCTGTGTCCGTCTGTGCCTTGTGTGCCTAGGTCTCAGCTTCCCACTCTGAGAGATGAGGGAGTAGGGTCAGAGGGGGCATGGGGTCCCTCCTCGTTGTAATGTCAGCTCCACGGTGTCACCCGGATCCAGCAAACATCACCTTTGGAACATGTGCCATTTAAGAAGCAGGCAGGTGTGGGGAGAGATACCGGTGGGCACAGGCCGGTATGTTGCCTTTCATCGAGTTGCAGCTCGATGCTTTGCATGAAGGTAGAGAAACCCTCTAGGCAGAGAAAAGTTGTATTTGTATCTGCAGCCATCCCCAGTTGTGTTTGGAGCCGGCCAGGTGTCGGGCTCACGGCCCCCGCGGGTTCACAGGCTTTCTTTCTTAATGCCTCCATCGGACTTTTAATCAGAACAAATCTTGAGCATTAATCTTTAGTGCTTGTTCCTGCCATTTCCAGCCACTCGACACTTTTTCATAAACAACGTGACAGTTTGATTGAATGTGGTTTTTAATTAAGCCGCTTTCACTTGGAGCAACTTTCTGGGAGCAAATGTGAGGAGCAGGACTTCAGAAGTGCCATCGGAGGCTGACATCCGAGACGCGTCGCCAGGCAGTTTGGAAAGCACAGAGGAAACCAGGCAGGTGGGATTAACCAGGTGCCCAAATCAGGTGCATGGGCCCCCTGTCCATCCCAGGCCCAGCCCGCTGTCCCCTGAGACAAGTGTGCAAAGCCAGAGCGGTGGGTGTGGGTGCTTCATGCTGAACTTGGGGCAACACAACTGGATCTTAAGAAACCGATCCCACCCCCCCCAATGACTATTTATATCATTGGCTTTCACGCTGTTTATGGCATGTCACTCTCTTCTACAGTTGGGACTGGGCAAAAAATAAACGAAGTAAGACCACTGTGATTTCTGCCTTCTGGCGCAACGTGGAGTTTTATGAGCAATGGTGAACTCTGCATACAAGACCTTCGAAGATCTTAGAGCCCTACAGGAAGGCGAGGGCCCTCAGGGGGAAAGAACCCACAAGATAGGAATTGACGAATGGCGTGAAGGGGGGAGCCGTGTCCAGGCACTGCTTTTCCGGCTCTACGAAGGGCTGCGCGTATGTGGCCGGGGGCAGTATGTCAAAGGACCACATTTGGCCTCCTTGAGGTGGGCATGTGCATGGTGAGAGGGTCCCTGGTGTTACCTGGTAACAGTGCAAGGATGCAGGCGAGGATGGTATGCTTTAGCAGCATCAGGCCGGAACCCAGCCCTCCCCTCGCGTCCAGTCCCGTCCCGGGGCTCTGGGGCACACAGATCGGCCGATAAATAGCTGCGCTTGCGGAGAAATCCATCAAGCCTTTACCCTGTGCATGAGTCATCTCCCTGTGGCAGGCACGGTGCTCAGCTTCCAAGAATAGCCTAGCCCGAGGGATCCAAGCTCGGAATCCCTTCCAACTTTCAGGGCTCTGAAGTTCGGCGCTCACAGAGGTCTGTACTTAGGTAATGGGGTGCAGATGGCCTGGTGTTTGCAGAGACAGTGGCTAATAACCATCTCCCTTCCACCCTCTCTTCCTGCAAATTCCAGGAACACAACACTCCAGGCCAGATCACAGAGCTTACAAAGGAAATCTTAATCATAAGGAGACCTGATGGTGCATTTCAGTGGCTCAGAGATAAGGTAATCAGGAAGCCCACTCATTCATTTATTTGCTCATTCAACAAATATTTACCGACTGCCTTGTAAGCGACAACCACAACAAGGAACTCAGTGGGGGCATCTTGCAGAGGTGAATCGGAGCTAAACACTAAGCCCTGAACATGCTCTTTGGTATCGAATCCCAGCAACCAGGCAGGGGAGTGATAGAAATAATAGCTGACGTTTATTGAGCACTTACTACATGCTGTGTTTTAAGCACTTCCCTCGAATTAACTAGATCAGTCTTCACAACAGTTGGAGGACTTGGGTGCCTCATTTGCTAGTTGAGAGCAGTAGGACACGCAGGGTAACTTGCTCAAGCTCTGAGGTGGGGCTTTCTCGTCCTCCCGGGCTCAGCTTGAGGGCCAGCTCTTCCGCAGGCCTTCTCGGAGTATCCGCTAAGCTCTTCCCTCTTGTTCTGTGGCTCAACACTTTATTTCCTTCACAGTCCTTGTTGCATTGTGGCGTTCCCAGGTTTGTTCGCTTCAATCCAGTTGTCCCTCCCCGCCAATCCCCACTGCATGTAAGCTCCTGGAGGTGTGGAGCTCGTGCATCTCAATGACCTTCATATCTGTAGCCCTAAGGTGGAGCCTGGCGCGTGGTGGGTCCTTGGTAAATATTCGTGCATGGTCAGGGGAGGGACACAGGCACAGGACAAATCTCAGGCATCGTGGATGCCTTGTTGTCAGGATGGATGAAGCCGTGAGTGGGAGGCTGTGTGGCCTTTGTTAGTACCTTCATTACTGTGGCTGGTGAAGAGGTGAGACATCGGACACTGTGAAGGCACAACAGAACATTTGGGATTGCAGTGCAGAACCAGGATCAAGAGAGCCCATCAGCGTGCGCCTCTCCTCCAGGGTGACAGGAGGGGGGGGGGGCCTGTCTGCCAACTGTGGGGTGGCTTGGTAGGTTTCTGCTTCTGCAATGACTCTGTGGGTGACAGAGACATCAGCTCCCTGACAGCTGCCCCCCGCCCTGCCCCACCCTTCTCTCAGAGAAGGGGGCAGTGCCCTGAATCCCACGCAGCTGCTGCAGGCAGAGAAAAAGAGGGAATCTCAGTCTGTGCTGGTGCCTCTGCAGGGCAGCAGTGACCCAGCACAGAGCTGAGGGTGCAGGCTGCTTTCTCCCTAAGGACCGAACTTCAGGAGCTGGGGACCTGTCCGGTGCTCGGAGAATCCTTGGTGCCATTGGCTGCCGCCCTCACAGCACCTTATTTTGCAGCCTCTTGATTTGCTTCCTTCTCTTACGCCTTATATCATCTGTCACGAGTACCTGCCAGAAACAGGACTTTGTTCTAGAACATTCGACCCATGTGGCCTCTGAGTCACACTCTGTTCCCCTGTGAGATGGGGATTATGGTGACCAATGGTGCTGTCGTGAGGACTGGATGGGGCTGACATTTCCCCGGCACTGTCTGGGACACTTGGCTGATAAAATCCTATGGAGCCTGTCCCATCCCACTAATGACAACAAATCAGCACCTCATATTTTTTTTTAAAGATTTATTTATTTGGAGAGAGAGAGACAGAGAGAGAACACAAGCAGGAGGAGGGGCAGAGGGAGAGGGAGAAGCAGGCTCCCCACTGAGCAGGGAGTCCTGATGCGGGTCTCGATCCCAGAACCCAGAAATCATGACCTGAGCCCAAGGCAGTCACTCAACCGACTGAGCCACCCAGGCACCCCTAGCATCTCACATTTAATGAAAATGTTTCAGGTATTGGAATAACTACATTATCGGTATTATTAAAAGTGTGATTTTAACAGCTTTGTTGAGGCACAGTTGACCTGCAAAAAACTGTACGACTTTGCAAGTGTTGACACACACGCACACGGATGAAACCATTACTGTGACGTTGTGCAAGCCTTCTTGCGTGCCTCTGTTACCGATGAGGAAAACAGAGACTGAGAGGCGTAAGTGGCTTCTCCTGGGTTGCCTGGTGGCCAGAGGCCGAACTGCCTGACCTGGGCCCGAGCTCCCCACCACCGCCTCCCTGGGTAGTGGACATTTCCCTGCTGCTGCGGTCGGAGGAGGCACGATTGCTCACACCCGCTTGGCGGTTTGCAGCGCTGAAGAGCAAAGCCACCTGAGCTGTGTTGGCGTCAGTTGGTCTCCTGGCCCATACCGCTACCGCCTGCAAGCTGGACACCATGTCAGTGAGCTCACTTTACAACAATGAGACGGGCAGCTCTGTGAGGGCAGAGTGGTGGTCTAGATCGACAGCTTTCCGGCTTTTCAGGGAGGTAATCACCTACTGGTTGCGTCCCAAACCCATAGGCTGATTCCAGGCTCCTCAGCTCAGTGGCACCTGGGGATGTTGGGGAAAACCCGATGGGTGTTATTAGATGTGGCATCCCAGTTCCCCAGAGCTGGACTCCGGAGGTCCTGGAAACTGCAGGACCTGGTGCCTGTGCAGATCCTGTGCACGGTCCTCCCCCAAATCCTGTGCGTGTTTCTCCGCTCACACTCTGGATGCTTTTGGGGTGCTTTTCTTAGACTCCATGCATTTGTTTGGACTGCTCTTCCTTGCTCCTCCCCGACCCAGAGTATCTTTTCTCCATCTCCTTGAACTGCTAGTCCATGGAGTCACGCTGCCTGTTTTTTTTTTTTTTTTTTTTTTAAGATTTTATTTATTTATGAGAGAGAGAGAGAGAAAGAGGTTGAGGGAGAAGCAGGCTCCATGCACCGGGAGCCTGATGTGGGACTTGATCCCGGGTCTCCAGGATCAGGCCCTGGGCCGAAGACGGCACTAAACTGCTGCGCCACCCGGGCTGCCCCACGCTGCCTGGTTTAATGCCCACCTCTGCGGCTTGCCAGCTTCGTGACCTCGGACAAGTCTCTTAATCTCTGGGCTCTCGGTTTCATCACTGAGGATAGTAGTAGCACTGACCCGTGTGTGTGTTCTGTGCACTGACTCAGCAACACCCGATGAATGCTTAGTATGGCGTCCAGACCGGAGCCAAGGCCCCAGGATATGCTGTGCCGTTACCGCTGCTGGTGGTGGTGGTTTTGGTTACTAACCACACGTTTGCCCACCTGGTCCCTACTCTCGAACTAACTTGTCCTCTTGCGGCCACCTCCTCTGCTCTCTCCCTCCCCCTCTTCCATGTGACTATTTCACTCCTTGCTCTCAGGCCATTCCCTTCTCCAAAAGCCTTCTGTGACATGACCCACCCTTTGGGTTGAGAACCCCTCTCCTGAGGCCCATTCCTCTCTTTCTTCAGCAAATATTTACTGAGCAGCTACTATGTGCTGGGGAAATGAACCAGGTGGGCAAAAATCCCTGCCCCTATGATGTCTCTCTTCTTGAGTAGGAGGAAGGGGAAGATGGAGAAGATAAATGAGATCGATGAGTAAATCTGTAGTTACAACATTGTAAAGCTGCTATGGAGAAACATGAATCAGGGAGGGAGTTTCCAGGTTCTGTCCAAGTTTAGATCTGTTTTTGCAGGGTGATCGTTGATAGTCTCAGAAACATCTCAGCTTGGACAAGTGTATGTTCACGTTAGAGACGCCCTAAGACATTCATCTTAGAGGTGAAGGGTGTTGGAGATGAGGCTGTAGTTTTAAATAGGATGTCAAGGAGGAGGAGATCTGAATAAAGACCCCACAGAGGTGAGGGAGTAGACCATTCCGAAGAGCATTCTAAGAAGCAGAACAGCATGTGCAAAGGCCCTGAGGTGGAGGCACTTGAGGACCATTAAAGAGGCCAGGATGGCTTGGGAAACTGATGATAGCAGAAGGGTAGGACTGTAGCTGGACTGCAGAGGGCCTTATAGGATGGAGTGAGGTCTTCCCTGGGCATCCATTGCAGGCTGAAATCAAGGTATCAGCAGGGCTGGGTGCCTTCTGAACATCCTAGGGGAGAATCTGCCTTTTCCAGCTTCTAGAGGCTGCCTGCCTCCCTTGGCCCATGGCTCCCCCCTCCATCTCTAGAGCCAGCACATCGCATCCCTGTGCCTTTCTCTGACAGCCACATCTGCCACCAACCAAACCTGGGAGCGGCCCTCTGCTTCTAAGAACCCTTGTGGTTACAGCTGACCCTTGAACAACATGGGTTTGAACTACTTGGGTCCACTTAGACATGGATTTTCTTTTTTCCTAGTAAATACAGTACCGTAGATGTACTTTCTCTTCCTTATGACTTTCTTCATAACGTTTTCTTTCTTTCTGAATCACAGCTGCAGATCTCCCTCTGCCCCCGTAAGGTAATGAACACACAGGTTCCAGGGATTAGTACATGGACTCATTTGGGGTCATTGCCCTGCCAGCCGGCACATGTGTCCAGGTGGAGATGTCGGGAGACAGCTGGATGTGTGAGTCTGGATTTCGGGGGGGGGAGGCATAGCTGAAGCTGCAGCTTGGGGGGTGGCCCACAGTCCTCTCCGCTCTTTTGGACTCGCATGTCCTGTTTGTTCCATGCCTGTGGCTCCTTGTCCTCCAGACTCTGAGCGCTGTGTGGACAGAGCCTGTGTCTTTTCCTTTTTCTATTCCTGAGAGCCACACCCCAAAGAATGTGACATGAATATAGTTTGAGACCAACTTTGCACCAAACTCATCTGTGACCCAAGGGAGATCCAGGGCCTAGCTCTCAGGACAGCCAACGACACCCATTCTCTGCCCGGCCTCGTGGCGATGGCAGGTCTCCTAAGAGCCAGTGGCAGACCGTCAGGTCCCCACCTTTGTCACTCTGCACATGGACTTGGCACTGTGGTTTGGGGTTCTGTGGGACGGATGCAGCAGATGTTGCCACATGCACATTCTCCTGTGGATGGTTTTTGGGTCAAGGCCCAGTTCTGTGGCCCACTGGATCCCGCCGTGAGTGAATCTGCAGAGTTTAGCAGTGCCTAACAGTGGAGAGGGTAAATAAAAACAAGCAGCAGGAGAGCACTTCCTACTGGGGACTCAGAGGAAAGCCTGTGGGGGTGGGATCCTTCACCCGCTTTGCTAGCTGACATCCCAAATGCAGGACGAGGGCAATCTCTGCTCAGGTCTGCCCCGTGTCTGAGCACAAGCAACTTCCTGATTTTCCTGGGCCTTCCCAGGGTAGCACAGAGCACAGCAGGCACGCGCTTTACCTTTGCAGGTGGGTCTCAGAATGCACTTCCTTACGACCATTTGAATTCTCTCACTCACTGTCCTTCTGGAAGCACCATGGCTAAGAACAGTCTCCGGAGTCCCCCAGCCTTCATTCTGAGCTGTCCATGCTAGCCTTGGGATCTTAGACTGCTCATGTCAACTCTCTGGCTCTGTTTCCTTGCCCAATTGCATGTGGTTGTGAAAATAATCACCAGCACTTACTAGATGCTTACTGTGTGCCAGGTCCTGGACACTAATGTTTCTTCCAGTATATGGAATGGGAAACTGAGGCACAGAGAGACAGGATGGCTGATGCAGCACTCCACAGCCAGCAACGTCAGGGCTGAGTGTCTTTCTTTCCTTCTTTCTTTCTTTCTTTCTTTCTTTCTTTCTTTCTTTCTTTCTTTCTTTCTTTCTTTCTTTCTTTCTTTTTTCTTTCTTTCTTTCTTTCTTTTTCTTTTTCTTTCTTTCTTTCTTTCTTTCTTTCTTTCTTTCTTTCTTTCTTCTTTCTTTCTTTCTTTCTCTTTCTTTTTTCTTTCTTTTTTCTTTCTTTCTTTCTTTCTTTCTTTCTTTCTTTCTTTCTTTCTTTCATTTTTTTTATGGTAGTAAACTATACATAATGTAAAATTTAACATCTTAACCATTCTGATGTGCATAGTTTCATAGCATTAAGTCCATCATATTGTGCGACCACCTCCACCAGCCTCCACAGGACTCTTCATCCCGCAGAACTGAAACCCTGTGCCCATGAGACACTTGCTCTCCATTTCCCTACTTCCAGCCTCCTGTACCTGCCTCCTCCCTCCTCCTTCCCTCCCTCTCTCCCTCTTCTCCCACACCCTAGCTTCTAGTAGCCACCATTTTACTCTCACTCACTGAGTTCAGCTTTTATTATTTTTACTATTCATGATTATTATGATGCTTAGATTTCACATATGAGCAATATTTGTGTTTCTGTGTCTGCCTTATTCCACATAGAATAATGTCCTCTGGGTTCGTCCACATTGTCGCACATGGCAGGGTTTCCCTCTTTTTAAAGTCTCAATAATATCCCATTGTCCTTATGCACTCATCCATCTCCAGCCTCTTGGCTTGTTTCCCCATCTTGGCTGTTGTGGATGATGCTGAAGTGAACGTGGGAGTGCACTTCCCTCATCAACAGTGATGTTGAGCATCTTTGCATGTGCTTTTTGACTATTTGTATTTTGCCTTTTGAGAAAAGTCTACTGAGGTCCTTGGCCTATTTTTTATTTTTTAAAATATTTTATTTAAATTCAGTTTGCCAACAATATAGTATAACATCCAGTGCTCAGCCCATCCAGTGCCCTCCTTAGTGCCCGTCACCCAGTCACCCCAGCCCTCTACCCATCTCCCCTTCTGCAACCCTTTGTTTCCCAGAGTTTGGAGTCTTTCATGGTTTGTCTTTCTCTCTGATTTTTCCCTGCTCAATGTCCCCCCCCCCTTCCCTTATGGTCCCTTTCACTATTTCTGATATTCCTTCCACATGAGTGAAATGATATAATTGTCTTTCTCTGATTGACCTATGTCACTCAGCATAATTCCCTCCAGTTCCATCCATGTCAATGTAAATGGTAGATATTCATCCTTTCTGATGGCTGAGTAATATTCTATTGTATAGATAGACCACATCCTCTTTATCCATTCATCTGTTGAAGGACATTGTGCTTGACCTATTTTTAATTGTTTTTTTTTTTTTCCTGTCTTTTGTTGAATTGTAAGAGTTCTTTATATGTTCTGGATGGTAGACCCTTATCAGATATATGATATTTTGAATATGTCCTTCCATTCTGTGGGTTGTCTTTTCACTTGTCTACAGTGTCCTTTGATGCGGGAAACTTTTTAGCTTGGATGAAGCTTGCCTAGTATTGCTGTTTACAATCTGCTTCCTGCTCTGGTCCCATTTTCTTGTCTTCATCCATGACTGCGGCTTAGGAACTTGCTAGTGCTCTGCTGGTGCTGGAAGGAAGAAGACCAGCCCTCTGTGTTTTGGCGGACCCCAGACTCAGGCTGAGAGGGGTCATGTGGTCACTCAGAGCTAGCACCTTGTGGCCTCTATCACTTCCCCGGCTTCAGATTCCTTTTCCTAGACCAATCCTGCCTGACATCAGTGTGTGATGAAGCAGCCCATTCTTTGGAAGCATCTGTCTGTGAATGTTTTTTCCTGTCTCCCTTGGACCTCACCTGCAAGCACTTTCTGTCTCCCTCCCTAGATGTCAGGAACACTAAAGAGTTATGAGGTCCTGTCCTGTATTTCCTCAGTCTGTGTCTGTGTCTGTGTCTGCGTCTATCACAGTTCATTTTTCCTCTGCGTCCCCACAGCCTCCTTGATGAAGACCAACTGCAGGCTCTGGCTGCACTCAATTCTTGGGGGTCCCAAACCCCAACATGTGTCAGAACCCCCCCGCCCCGGAAACTTGCTCATAAACCTGCAGATGCCTGGGCCATTCCCCAGAAACACTGAATCTGAATTTCTGGGGGATGTGTGTGTTTAACTAGATCCTCAGGCGATTAGGATGTGGGGTTGAGGGTACAGGCCACATCTTTGAGAGGCGCTGACCTACATGCTCCAATTTGTCCCGAGGCCCCAGATATGGTAAGCCCCAGATATGGTTCTCAAACTTGGCCGCATATTAGAGTCACCTGGGGAATCTTAAAACCTCTTGACTGCCACGCCACAGCATGGACCAGTCAAATCGGAATCTCTGAGCGTGGGACCCAGGCATCAGCAGGTTTTAAAGCTCCCTGGGTGGCTCCAAGGTGCAGCTAGGGCTGAAAATCAGAGGTTACATAATCTGCCTCCACTGGTAGCTGTAAATTTTATGTGCTGTTTTCCTTTGCTGAGCCCTCTAACCCACTCAGGTAAGTGGGACTCTGGGGTTGACTCTTCTCTTTTACCTATGCTGCAGGTTTTTATTCTTGTGCTGCAGATTTGAGGGCACAAGATTGTAAGAGGTGGCAGGTGTATACATCTCCAAGTTCCTACGACAATGCTTTGCTCACCACACAGGACAACACTTGACACATCTTTACTCGTTCTCATGATGGCACTAGATTGACCTGGGCTTTTTGAGGGAGCCACTGACATCCCAAACCCCCAGAGAAAGGGATTGTCAGCTTCTGATTGTGAACTTGTGGCTCCAGGATCTTTCTGGGGATGATGTCCTACAAAGTGGTCAAGAATGTGGACTTTAAAAAAAAAAAAAGAATGTGGACTTTTGGGGTGCATGGGTGGCTCAGTTGGTGAAGCGTCTGCCTTCTCTGCTCAGGATCTCAGGGTCCTGGGATCGAGCTCTGTGTCAGGCCCCCTGCTCAGTGAGGAGTCTAGTTCTCCCTCTCCTACTCCTCCTCCTACTCGTGCTCTCTCTCTCTCTCTCTAATAAATAATATATATTATTAAAAACAGTGTAGACTTTGGAGTCAAGCTGCCTGGTTTGGATTTTAGCTCTCCTGCTTAGGTGGGTGGACTACAGGTCCTCCCTGAGTCTGTTTTCTCATCTGTGTAGTGGGGATACAGAAAAGGTACTGAATAACCGTCTTAAGTAGATGAATGGATAAAGAATATATACACATAATGGAATAATTGCCTTAAAAAAAGAAGGAAACGTTGCAATGGGCCAACTTGGATGAATCTGGAGGATGTTATGCTCAATGAAACCAGCCAGTCACAAATACTGCATGATTCCAAATATATGAGGAATCTAAAATAGTCGAATTCATAGAATCAGAGAGTGGAATGATGGTTGCCAGGAGCTGGGGTGAGGGGAAAATGGGGAGTTACTAATCAATGGGAATGAAGTTTCAGTTCAGCAGAAGGAATAGGTTCTAGAGATCTAATGGACAACATTGTACCTATAAGTCAGCAGTCCTATATTGTGTAGTTAAAAGTGTCTTATGAGGATAGATCTCATGTGAAGCATTCTTTCTCCAATAAAATAAAAATAAACATAAGCAAACAAATAGATAGATGAATGTGATTAAGCTTCCGGAGAGAAAGAAAAAAAAAAAAAAAGAATTGTCTTAAGAATTAAAACAAAATGATCCATGTAAAATATTTAGCCCATGGCTGATGCCAATTCCCCTTCTTTCTCTAGGGCTACCTTCCAAGCAGCAATGTTGACAGGCAGGGGGGTGCTTGGGACCATGCCAGCTATAGAAACAATGGCTGGATACCTCGTCCAGAATGCTCTCAAGGGCACACGCTTGGTAGGTCCCTCTCATTTACTGCCCCAGCCCTGCTGGTGAGACTATCATTTGCCCTCTATTTAACACCTTTCCAGACTCCACAACAGTCTCTCTCTGAAGGCACAGCTTGTGATAACACCATGTAGCTCCATCTTGGCTGTCTAACGCACTAGCAGTTTTGTTCAGTATAATGTCCACAGTGTGAGGATGGTCCGTTCCTGTTGAGGCAACCAGAAGGGATACGTGTCCCTCTTCTTGGCGAGATCATGTCTCACCTGGTCAGACTCCCAACTATCCTGTTTGAGTGTATTGCAATTGTAGAGTGTAGACTCTTTATGGCTCTGCCGTTACCTCACCTGGCTGTGATCCAAATGACTGACAATGACATGTTCTCTTTGAGCTAGTAAATTAACGACATTGCATTTCTACTAGCATAATTTTTAGAATATCTCCAAGTTTATGCATCTACAGGATTATACTTTTATAAAACCGACCACAAGCCCCAAGTTTTTGTTCAACAGTATTCAACATTTGGCCATGGTTCTTTTACGTATGATTACTTTAACTGATTTCCCAGTTTCAACATGCTAGATTTCCCCTTCTGATCAATGCCGCCCATTGTTGGCACCGGGAAAGTGTTGGATAAATGACAGTTGTCACTCTAGGAGGATACGGAGTCCCCACGATCTCCACATCCAGGGCAGCTCTCAGGGAGCTGCCATGTTGATGCCAGCGGCTCTCCCAAAAGCAGAGGAGTGGGGAGAGGAGGGCAAACCTGAATAGACAGAGGGAGCCGACTTTTTGGAGGAGAAAGTTCCCCCGAGAAAGGCAGGCAAAGGAAAGAGGACACTTGGAACATGTCTTTTTTTTAAACCATCGGGCCCAGATGGTCTGCGTGTGAGGCAGCTTGCAGAGCTGGCTAGCCCAAGCAAACAATTTGAGCCAGTTCATGAAATCTCAGAGAGAAGCCACAGAGATCCCGACGGGAGCAGAGGGAAAAGAAGGGCCTGCTTAAAATTTACTATCTGGAAAATCTGATGATTAGTGCTCAGACAACACATGAGGGGAAAATTCATAACATAAATATCTCCATGCCACCAGGATCCTGGGCCCCCGGGTGGTGCTTGAAGTTTAAGAACAAATCATCTCAGGCCACGCTGGTAGCATTTTTTACCATAATTACAAACAGCTGACATATAGGAATGTTATAGATGGCTGGCGTCTGAGCTGTGTAGACCAGCGCTTCTCAGACTATAATGTGCTCACGAATCTGAGATCTGGTTCAAATGCAGATTCTGGTTCAGCAGATCTGAGATGGAGCCTGGGACTCTGCATTTGTAAGAAGCTCCCAGGCGATGCCGTGCTGCCAGTCTGTGGACCACACCATGAGTAGTGAGGCTACAGGAATGCTTGATAAACAGATGCAGGGGCCTGAGTGGAGGTCCTTCCTGGTAGCATAGCAGCAACTGAGGTACCCAGAAAGCATTGCTGGCATCTCTGGAGTCCTTGTCCAGGAGAGGGCTTGGAGACTCCTCTAGGGGAGGGTAAAGAATCAGCCTCTTTGGCTATTTCTCAGGTAGAGAAGTTGCTCTCAAAATCTCATGGCTGCTGGAGTTGAGAACATTGACATTGAGCTTACTTAGGGAAAGAGAGGAGGAAGAGTAGGAGATGGTCAAAGAGGAAGGGGAGTAGGGGATGGCCAGGGAGGAGGGAGAGTGGGGGATGGTCAGGGAGGAGGGAGAGTAGAGGATGGTCAGGGAGGAGGGAGAGTAGGGGATGGTCGAGGAGGAGGGAGAGTGGGGGATGGTCGAGGAGGAGGGAGAGTAGGGGATGGTCAGGGAGGAGGAAGGGTAGGGGATGGTCAGGGAGGAAGGAGAGTAGAAGATGGTCAGTGAGGAAGGAGAGTAGGGGATGATCAGAGGGATGATCCAGGGAGGAAGGAGAGTAGGGAGTGGCCAGGGAGGAGGAACACATAGATACTTTTCTTGATTGTCTTTCCTCCTGCCCCCAACTGTGTCTTCTCAAGTCTTTCTCTGCTCAGTAATTATACCCACCATTCCCCCAACTGCTTAAACCGGAGACCTGAGTGCTGACCTTTTTTCTCAGGCCTGCATAGCTTGGACTATTCCTGCATGGCTGCGTAAGGGCAGCCGTGGGCCTGGAACATTTCCTTGCAAAGAGATAAAGAGCCCTCACAGCCTGTGCTGGATTTGTGTCCTTGCTTGGGCATATCTTTCCCTGTTCTGAGCTTGACATGTACTTCTTTGTTCTGCTTATGTATGTGTGTCATATGGCACCTGGCCACCCCCCACTGCTCTATTTATTCCCAGTGGGGAGGGATTGGGATCCTTTCCTGCAGCATGAAGTGGGTGCAGCCACACTGCAGCATCGGCTCTGGTATGGATCCCTGGCCATGGGGACAGACATATTGCAAAGGACTGGATCTTGTACATTCTCTTTCTCCTCTTGCTGTAAGTAAGCACTGGACCATTTGAGCCCAGTGTGCATGTTTTTTCTGTTCTCAGTGACCTTGCGTCATGCATTCATCTCTTCCCTGGGTGACACTTACCTGTCTTTTAAACTTGGTCATGCAGCCTGACCACCCACTGAACAGTGAGATATCCCCTTTCTCTCTTCTTTCATACCCAGTCTAGGGCAATTTATAATTATTCACCTTCAAATATATATCTCAAAGTCCTCCCTGTCTCCACTGCCACCACCATCATCTCTCCCACGGACCTCTAGAATCACTTCTAACTGGTCTTTCTGTTCCCACCTCTATCCCTCTCCAGTCCATCCTTCCCACTGCAGCCAGGTCACTGCTCTTCTTATAGCCTTCGAAGACTTCTCATGGCCTCTTGGCTGGAATCCCCATGCCTTCTCTTGACCTTCAGAGCCCCACATTTCTTACCCCTCTTCCCTTTGCCATCTGTGCCCCACTGCACTGGCTCTCTCTCCTTTCCGAACACATCCTGTGTTCTTAGAGTTTTTGTAGACTCTGTTCCTTGGCCTAGAACCAACCAAAAAAAAAAAAAAAAGTATGTCTTTACTGCTAGCTCCTGCTGCCTTCTGACCTCTGCTATCTTTTCCTCAGAGAGACTTTCACGGACCTCACTGCATTTCACACCTGTAGTTTACCTTCATGGTATTGATCAGAAATTTGGTCTGTGCATCATTGATTGTCTACTTCTCCTGCTTGGTTGTTAGCTCTATGAGGGCAGGGATCCGGCCGTCCTTGTCCACTGTTGAATATTCAGTGCCCAGGTCTATGCTCTGAGTAGATACTCAACACCTAATGATTAAAAGAGAGTATGAATTAGTGAATAACTAAGCTTTGCAAAAGCAGAGGACAGGGATGAGTGCTTGAAAGGGGCTCACATTCATCGAAGTACCTACTGTGTGCATTACGCACCTACTGTCTCATTTACTCTCTCCCACAGATTGCTCTCATGTTCAGCTGTGGCCTGGAGACTTGGATCAGCCTGCCCAAGTTACACAGCCACTGAGCAGCAGAGCTGGTTTGCATCTGCTTTAGTCTTAGCCCAGGGTTTCCTGACCTTGGCATGACAATTTTGGGTCCAAATAATTCTTTGTTGTGGGGTGGGAGAGGTGGCTGTCCTGTGCACTCTAGGACATTTAACACAGCCCCTGGCCTCCACCCTCTCAATGTTGGGATCCAAACTGGCCCCTGGTTGAGGATCACTAGCTCAGCTTGTGGATAATTTCAGCCTCTCCTATGCCCCCTGCTTTGATCCCTGCCTGTCCTAGTCCTCTCAGACAGAGAGCCACTGTTTTTCTTGTGGGCTCTTCTTCATCCCATCGTTTCCTGCAGACTTCCTGTGTATCCTTCTGGGAATGCAGCAAATGGATGGTGTGTTCCAAGTGTTGCAATAAACATTTGCTTTTCTGGTTTATTTAACATCAGCCCTATGTCAGCTGCTTGTGTCATTGGCATGGACACTAACAGACTGCCTAGAAAATTTGCAATACTTTTTTTTTCCTTTGCCTAAATGGCACGTCTAATTGTTTAGCATGAGATAAACCAGTGTGTTTATGAGGAGATAACTTGTCAAAACAGACGTGTGGCTCTACCACCACAACAGCCTAGACGCTCAGACTTTCTTCATTCAAGGACAAGTGTGAATTTTTCTTGGGTGTTTTGTGTGGATTTTAAGGTAAGAATTTATTTCCTGCCTTTTTGGAGGGGCAGATGAAATTCACTCCCAAATACAGATGTCTTCTAAAGTACAAGAGATGGAGCTTCAGAAGAAGCTGCAAAGGCAAGTGTCTTATTAAGTATAAGGGATGAATAAGGGCATAGAAAAGGAGTATGTATGTCAGAAAGAGAATGTGAGTGAGCTCCTACCCAGAGGAGTTAGAGGGTAGGACTCCCTTTTTTGTTCACTCATCCATCCACCCACCTTCCCATTCATTTATCCTTTCTTCCTTCTTTCCTTCCATCCATCCATCCATCCATCCATCCATCCATCCATCCTTCTGTCCGTCTTTCTGTCTATCCTCCCATTCATCTGTCTGTCCATCTGTTCATCCATCAGACATACTATGCTAGGGAGTGTAGTGGTGCTGGGGGTTGGGTACAAATTTGTTCTAGGTGTCTGTGGAAGACACACAAGTCAACATTTATTACGACACAGTATGTCATGGTGGGGAAGAGGGAGGCATAGGGGCTAGGGTAGTCTGAGGAAGGCCTCAAGGCCTGTCTTGGGGGCAATAAGGGAAAATTTCCTGGAAGAGGGGAGTTGGGCGTATCCCAGGGGGTCCTCATCCTTCCTTCTAACTACAGCAAATGTCTTGAGTGGAGATTGCTCACTTTCAGCAGGCAGCTTAGAAGGGGCCAGAGAGAGAGAGTGAGCTGCATATGCTCGCTGCTGGTACAGCCAGTTTCTTTGGAGCTTCCTGCATGCCATGCCTGCTCACGGGTGATCTTGTTTAGCTCTCATAGCTGCCCTATGAGGTCAGCACTACCATCAGGTGAAAGTGAGGCCCAGAGAGGTGGTGATGACTGTATATTCCCCTTTCAGCATTGGTATAACAGTTAGGGGTGTGTATTTAAAGTTTCTGTTGCCCAGTATGTGCTTCATATCACTATTTTTATTTATTTATTTATTTATTTATTTATTTATTTATTTATTTATTTATTTATGATAGGTACACAGTGAGAGAGAGAGAGAGGCAGAGACACAGGTAGAGGGAGAAGCAGGCTCCATGCACTGGGAGCCTGACGCGGGATTCGATCCCGGATATCCAGGACCGCGCCCTGGGCCAAAGGCAGGCGCCAAACCGCTGCGCCACATACCATCTAGACTCCACAGACATTGGCTAACCTTGAAACTTGCCGCCACTCCTTCCCTCTTTCCTTTTTATGACAGGGAGATAATAAGTTAGTGGTCTTTTTGGAAGAAGGACACGATGAGACAGACAGGATCAGAATCTGGGAAGGACCCCAGGGGCCACTTTGTGAGCTAGCATTTAGCTAGCCCTCCCCAGAGTGCAGTGTAGCAGAAGACCCCCAGAGGCACATAGAGAGAGATACATTCTGAACTTCAAAGGCTGTCAGGCTCCTGCTGTGACCCTGGGAGATATGAAATCTTGTGGCAGGACAGAGTGTCATCTGCTTTCCAGGGCCTGAAGGATGTTTCTGCTCAGCTCCTGAGATGGGATGAGGGTGTGAGTGGTGATAGAAGATGTCAGGAGGACAGGAGAAATGATTTCCTGGCTGTTGAAGTCATGGTGCTTCAGTCCATTTCCAAACGTTCTCTCAAGGAACAGCCTGTAAGGAATGGACAGGGAGCTCTCAGCATGCTGTTAGTATGGTCTTAGTATGGGCCAGGGTTCCAGTTAATGGTACATTCAACCCTTTACCGGTTTAGTGGCCAACGAAATGTCCTGTAAGTACTAACACTATTGAAAATGTGCTGCACACCAAGCCTGCTTCTGATCCATGATCCCACTGAACTCTTTTAAAAACCCTATGAGGTAGAGGCTATTCTTAGTTCCATTTTACAGATGAGGAAACTGAGGTTAAGTAAATTGCCCAAGACCACACAGGGAGCAAATGACAGTGACCTAAATGTACATTCAATGAACTTTGGGAGTGAGCAGACCCTGAAGCCACTGTGGAGAAATAGGTAGTGATGGAGAAAGAAACTGGTTTGAACAAGGAGCCCTAAATAGGAAGTCATAAGGCTAAACGCTCTGAGTTGCAGGTGCATTATTTTGCTAACTAGTTGTTTCTTTGGTGGATACCTCCACACAATGGGCTCCCAGGTGGGTAGCGGCAGGCATATATATTTATTTAAAATAAGCACAAAACTTGGAGTGCCTGGGTGGCTCAGATGGTCAAGTGTCTGACTCTTGTTCCAGTTCAGGTCTTGATCACAGGGTTGTGAGTTCAAGCCCCAAACTGGGCTCCATGCTGGAACTTAAGAGAAAAAAAAAAAAGCTAAAATAAAGCACAGAACTTACTGGCTTGTTTGAATTCACAGTCGCACCAGAGATCTATTACACTCTTATTCTGTGTGAGGAGATGTGTAGAGAGTCTTCTTACATGTTACAATAATTGGTCATGCATAGGCACTGGTCAGTTTGAATGGATGCACTGACCAAATGAATGGATGCCAACTATCTAACAACTGGCCTGATATGAGTTCTGTCCTAAGCATTGGAGATTTTCCCCTGCTTTAGTCTATGGAGTCAAACAGATTGAACAAGCAAGAGTCAAAGAATAGCACATGTAGCAAAGATTTTCTAGTTGAGGCATATGTGTGTAGTGTTCCTGGGTCGTGATTGTAGAGGCTGCTGAACATTGACATGACTTGACATGTTTAGTCACAATGTTAATTTATCTTGAAATTTCAAATAGCATTGGAGGAAGGTGCAAGTGAAAAATGTATATCAAGATAAATGAGTAAAGAAAAACAGTGGAGGGATGCCTGGGTGGCTCAGCACCTGAGCGTCAGACTTTGGCTTAGGTTGTGATCCCAGAGTCCCTGGACTGAGTCCTACATTGGGCTCCCTGCATGGAGCCTGCTTCTCCCTCTGCCTGTGTCTCTGCTTCTCTGTGTGTGTGTGTGTCTCATGAATAAATAAAATCCTAAAAAAAAAAAAAAGAAAAAAACAGTGGAATATTTAGCCTTAAAAAAAAGAAAGAAATTCTGTCATTTGTGACGACATGGATGAACCTGGAGGGCGTTATGCTAAGTGAAATAAGCCAGTCATGGAAGGACAAATACTGGATGATTCTCCTTACATAAGGTACCTAAAATTGTCAAACTCAGAGAAGCAGGGAATAGAACCATGGTGATCAGGGGCCAAGAGGAGGGGGAAATGAGGAGTTGTCCAACTGGTGTGAAGTCGGTTATGCAAGATGAATTAGTTCTAGAGATGTAGTGCCTGTGGTCTATAGTTCTGTGTTATGCACTTGACACGAGATCTGTCTTCTTAAGTTATAAGTGTTCTAACCATAAGCAAAACAAAACATACATGGGACACAAGGAGACACCAACGTGATGCATAGGCAGTTACCTTGATATTGTGGTGGTGGTTTCACAGGTATACCTATATATCCAAACATCACATTGTATGCTTTCTGTACAGTTTGTTGTATATCAGTATATACAGTTGTATATCAGTTATATCTCAATAAAGCTATTGAAAACGTGTACTAAAGTGACATAGGTTATAAAAGCCTGGGAAACACTAGTGTAAAGGCATGAGCAGTAGAAAGAAGCATTGGTTTGATGTAGTTGCTGGTGTGATGCACAGCAAAATTGCTAACTTTTTTCTGGTTGCTATCTAAGGTCATCATTGAAAATGTTTGAGGACCTCTGTTTAGGGCTTTGGGGATCAGGCTAGACCTCAGTCTCCAGAAAGTGGAGATGAGGAGAGGTCAGTGTCAAAGTTGTTCTGGTGCATGAAAATGGGCCGGGGAGGGGAAGTGTTGGGATGTGCTCAGGAGCACTCATGCACCAAAGACCACTCATTGAATGCCTGCAGGGGCAGAGCTCAAGCAGGTGGCTGTGGCTAGTGGGGTGGCATTGCTTCGGAAATGGAAAAGTCAGTCCCAGCTTCTCAAGGAATTTCTGTTCTGGCAAGAGAAACAAAACAGTCCCCAACAAAGTTAGTTCAATTCTACAGGTTATCGATTGAGAGCTTACCACGCGTTAGAAAAGCTCTCTGCTTGAAAAGTAATTTGAGAATCACTGCAAAATGACAGATCAGTGGGAATTGAATGAAGCAGGACAAAACAATCCTATAGGATTGCTGTGAGACACAAAACCCTGGAATGCCAGGAATGCTCTAATTAGGAAGGACTTCCAGGATGAAGGGACTGTTGGGTCAGGGATATAGGGGACCCCTCCTCTGGGAGCCTGAGGGAGGGGGATTTTGTTCCATTACCAGCCTGGCTTTGGGCAGTGCAAGAAATGAAGCCTGCCATATGCATAGAAATTTCCAATGTTTTCACCACCAAATGTGGTCCTTCTTATTTTGGCCCCGTGGACATTCTGCTTTGAAGAATCATTTATACTAATCAAATTTCCCTGTAACTTGCCATCCATATTCTTTTCATTTACTTGCATTTGATTTATTCATTCAACAGATATTCACCGGACAATGAGCCAATTGGATTAGGTTTGGTGGTTTATGATAGAAAAATTAACAGTGACTGAAGCAAGACAGAATTTTATTTTGCTCTCAAATAATGGAAATCTGGCAGACAGCTCAATTCCTGTAAAGTGGCCACATGAGGACAAAAGTACAAGTTTCTTCTATCCTGTTGTTCCTTACTGCATGGCTTCTATTCCCAAGGTCACCTCATGGTTCAGTATGGTTGCTAGAGCTCCAGCCATTATGTCTACATTTCAGACAGCGGAAAGAGGAGAAAGAGGCTCTCTTTATATGGAGCTCCCCAGGAGCTGCCATTCAATACTTAACCTTACATCAGTGGTCAGAATTTAGTTATATGGCCAAACCAAGCTGCAAGGGAACCTGAAAAGTGTAGAAATGCAGGCTTTTTTCTGAGTAGCTGTAAGTCCAGCTGAGACTTGGGATTCTAACAATAAGAAGAAGAGTAGAATAGATTTTTTTGATGGGAACTAGTAGTTGCTCTCTCAGGCACCTACTAGAATCCAAACACCGGAGACTGTGTGCTAAGAATGACTCTGTAGGACAGTGATTTGCTGTGATTCTGTTTGAGCTTGATGGTTTTCAAACTTTGGTGTGGTGTCAGAATCATCTGGAGGGCTTGTGACAAAAACATTTCTGGATGTCACCCTTGGAATTCATGATTCAGAAGGTTTGGAGGTGGGAGACTGAGGATCCGCATTTTTAACAAGTTCTAGATGTTGCTGATGCTGCTGAAGCAGGGCCCACATGGATAACAGTGACTTAAGTAAGGGGGTGGCAACCTCTGGCCCATGGTGGGTCAAATCTAGCTGTTTTTCTAAATAAACTTTGTTGGAACACAGCCACACCCAGTTGTTTGCTAGGGTGCATACTGCACCAATAGCAGAGTTGGGAGTTGCCATGGAGACCCTGGGGCTCTCAGACCTAAACCTGCTGCAGAGGGGTTTGCAGTTCCTGCCTTAGGTAAAAGCTGATTCTCACAATCCACGAGGAGGTAGTATATCAACGGAGAAACAGGGAAGTATGGGACCCAGACTCCTGTCCTAGTCCGTTAATTTTCCTTTTGACTTTGGTCAGGCTGCTACCCTGTCTGGGCCTCCGTTGCATCACAGAACGGGGACACTGAACAACTGATTCCAGAAGTCCCTTGCAGAACTTGGCTGACTTCAGCAGACAAGCTGATTTTATGGGCTGACAAGATGCCAGGCACGGATTGAGCACGTTCCATTTGGCTGCCTTGTGTTGCCTTGTGTTCTGTTTGTGAAGGTGTCCCCTTCCCCACCTTTGGAGCGAAAGCCTTACTTTCTTCATTTTGGATTGACAACTGGCATTTGTCAGAGCTGGCATTCATTAGGTCCAACGTGTTCTATTCATCACTGCGACTTTTTGGTGCCTTGGCTGTTACTAACCTTCTCTGAGTTGGAAAAGAGGCACTTAGAGTTTATAATGACATATATAATATCACACCACCTCTCTGTGCCCCAGAGTTATTTCACTCTGGGTTTGAGAGTCTTTTTCTGAAGCAACAAGGGAGAAAGGTCTCCTTTTGATGACACTCAATCAACCAAAGTGAGACACACAGTTGACTGTATTTAAATCAGAATGAGTAAAAAAAAAAAAAAAATCAGAATGAGTGAGTGGAAATGAGTATGCACAGGGATCTCTATTCATGTGGATTTTAGGAAGCCATTGTGGGCACATTCCTGCATTGGTTAGGAGTTGTATTTGCCAGCGGGCAGGTTGGAAGTGAGTTGCTAAAACGAAGTAGAAGTTTACTTCCTTTACTTTCTACTAGCTCAAAGCAGCCTGGAGGTAGGTGGTCAGGCTGCCATGATGGCTTCATGGTGTCATCATAGATCAAGGCCCATTCTGCATTTCTTGTGTTCCTAAGTATATGGTTTGTGTCATTGAAGTTGCTGCATGTTCCTAAATGGATGTTGGAGCACCACAGTCTTTGGTCAGGACAACGCATATAATTTTATTTAATTCCGTGAGTCTTCATTTGCTACTGGAGAAAGTCAAGATTCCTTTCTCCATTATTCAAGACCCTCCATATACTGTTGCGTAAGCTCCTTTCTAAAATTATTACTCACTTCTGAACTTTATATTCCCGGAATAATTTCTTTTTTTCTGTCTTGCCCATTACCTCCAAAATATATCTTCTAGCTGCCCACACTTTTCTATCTCTGCCACCAGTGCGAGCCGTGGCTATCTGAACCCTGTAACCCTGCACTTGAACAGCCCTGGGAGTGAGTGCTTCCTTGATACTTCTTTTGTACCCTAGATGCCTCATTCATCTCACCCCAGCCCAGCCCCAGCCCCAGCCCCAGCCCAAGCCCCAACACAACGCACATTGCCTCTCACTTGGATGAATACAATGGCCTCTAAGCTGGTCACTCCTGCCAGTTATCTTTTCTCTTGTACTATTCATTCTCCACTCAGCAACCAAAGAAATATTTTAAAGCAGTAGGATCAGATCCTTTTTTTTTTTTTCTTTTTGAGAGAGAGGCTGTGAGCATGGGGAGAAGGGGCAGAGGGAGAGAGAGAGAGAGAGAGAATCTTAAGCAGACTCCATGCCCAGCATGGAGTCCCACATGGGGCTCAAACATGACCCTGAGCTAAAATCAAGAGTCAGATGCTTAACTGAGTCACCCAAATGCTCCATGATCCTTTTCTTTCCCTGCTTAACGTCAGTGGTTATATACTGTATTTCAAGTGCAACCCAGACCTGTTCCCATGGTCTGCAAAGTCCAGTTGTTCCATCTTGGTTTTCACTTTCTACCTCTCCTGTTGCTGTCATCACTCCAACGAGACGAGCCTTCTTCCCGTTCCTCACATCCCAAGCTCCTCTCCCTTCTAGGCCTTTGTGTTCTGCGTTCTTCCCTGGTTGGCAGTGGCTTGGGCTCTGGCATGGCTCAAGCCTCATGGGTTCTCACACCAAGCGTACTTCCCCTGTCCCTACTGTAGTTTGTCTCTACTATGTCACTTGCAGACTCCCTTCCCAGAAGTCATCACATTCTTTAACTGTCTTGTATATTTACCTGCTTCTTGACTATTTCTGCCCCCTGGGATATAAGCTCCTTGGGGCAAAGACCACATCTGTCTTTTTTGTGCCAATGTGTTCCTAGCACTTAAGCCCATAGTCAAGCATGTCATAAGCACTCAGGATTTGGGAAGCAAATGAATGGATAAGTGAGTAGTTCACTGAATAAATATTTAAACATGTAGTCAGGGGTTCTGAACCTGGGATCCAAGGGCCCCCAAGGGGTCTGTGGATAGAATTCAGTGGTCTATAACTTGGATATGGGGGAAACCACCTATTTCCACTCACCTGTAACTGAAAATTCTATTTCCTTTCATTTTGAATGGCAGTAACAAACCACAGTGATGGTAACAGTTCCCTGATTCTTTTCACCAAGAAAAATCACTTATATTTTCATATCACATCACCATTGTTGCAGATATCTTAGAATTACTGTATACTTTCATCAGATTACTTTGAGATCATTGTCATTACTAGACAGAGCATAGACCTTTTTATTTAACATGTTAATATAGACATATACATTTCATAAATTTCTTATTTTTTAAATTGTTGATATAACTGTGTTTTGATATAACTGGTTTCCTTTGTAGTTTGATGTGTTTTTAGTCACATAATAGCTTTGTCCTGAGAAAGAGTTTGAAGGCTTCACCCGCCTGCCAAAGTGGTCCTTGGGCAGAAAAAAGTCAAGTCATTCCCTTGGAATGAATGAGTAACTTCTTCACTTGTTTTTAATATATATTTTTTAAGATTTTATTTATTTATTTGAGAGAGAGAGCACTTTCATTTATTGAGCACCCCCGTAAGAATAGGAGCATCTCTCTCCCTCTCTCTCCCACACCCCTTCAATCCCATTTTTCTTTCAGGGTCCAGGCAGATCTTTCTCCAAAAAGTCTTTGTATCCCACAGCAGATTCCCCCTCCTTCAAAAGTGTGTAGCACTTACTCATATGTTTGGCAAACCCAATAAACCCTTGATCCTGCAATAAAGCCCCTTTGAGAGGGGATGTGTCACTTTTTATGAGTTTGTCTTCATTTTCCAACTCCTAGAGTCCTTCTCATTTATAATTAGCACCCTGGCCTGTGCAGTGTTGCTGTCTTCTTCACAGAATTGAGATTTTTTCCTTCGAAGAACTTAGCATGGCTTACGAATATGTATTTATTTGTATGATTATTTGCTTAATGTCTTTGTAGGAGATGAAAACACAAATGTTTTGCTCATCACCTAGTGGAAGTATCAGAATTTTTATTTTGGAAGGGCCTAAGTGCCACCATTGTGGTTAGGGATGCCAGGGATGGCTAGGGAACATGCCTTGGAGCTCAACTTGCTTGCTTAGCAAGTCATGATATTTACTTAGTTTATACTTAGGATCTGGTGATATTAGTGGGGATGTTGGTATCTATGGGAGGCAGAACTCATGACATCATCTTGCTATTGCCATTGTTACCTGTATACCTAGTGCACAGAACAATACCTGGCACATAGACCCTAAATAGACTATGGATGGTTGGGTGGGCGGATGGATGGATGGATGGATGGATGGATGGAGGGATGGATGGAAGGAATATTGGGTAGAGTGAATGGATGGAGAGTTGGATAGTTGGAAGAATCACTGGTTGGAGATTGGAGATGTAGAAAGGAGTAGTTGGTTGGAAGAGTGGTGTTTTAGGTTCCTAAGGGTGCTGAAACAAAGTACTACAAATTTGGTGGCCTAAAACAATAGAAATTTATTGTGCCAGAGTTCTGGAGGTCAGAAATCTAAAATCAAGGTGTTGGTAGGTCTGTGCTCTCTCTGAGGACTCTAAGGGAAGATCTTTCCTTGCCTCTCCTAGTTTCTAGTTGTTGCCAACAATTCTTGGCATTCCTTGGCTTGTAGACACATCATTCTCACCTTTGCCCTTGTTATATGGCAGCTTCCTTGTGTGTGTGTCTCTCTGTGTCTATTTTCTCCTCTCGTAATGACACCAGTCATTGGATCAGGACCCACTGTGATTGAATATGACATCATCTTAATTTAACTAATTAAACTTGTAAAAACTCTGTTTCCAAATGAGGTCACCTTCTGAGATTCTGGGTGGGGATGAATTTGGGAGGCACACTATTTAACCCAGTAAAGATGGTTAGAGAGTTGAAAGGATGGATGTGTGGAGTAATGAAGGGAGTTGAGTGGGTGAGTGGAGACTTTAAGGGAGGATCAAGGTTGTTGGAAGGGTGGAAGGATGGATGGGTGAAGAGGTTGTATGGATGATTATAAAGGATATCAGATTGAATGGAAAGTTAGATGGGTAGAAGGGTAAATGAGTGGAGAGATGGCTGGTTGGATGGATGGATGAATCAATTAGATTATAAAATTCTTCGTAGTAGAATTCATGGCATGTATGTTTATCTCTGTCTTTATTACAAGTATGACACTTGTAATACTTGACACAAAGTATGACACTTTGTGTTTAGGAAGTGCTTATTTTTTTTCAATAAAGTTTATTTATTTTTTTAAAAGATTTTATTTATTTATTCATGAGAACACACAGAGAGGAGAGAGAGAGAGAGGCAGAGACACAGGCAGAGGGAGAAGCAGGCTCCATGCAGGGAGCCTGATGTGGGACTTGATCCTGCGACTCCAGGATCATGCCCTGGGCTGAAGGTGGCGCTAAACCACTGAGCCACCCGGGCTGCCCAGGAAGTGCTTATTAAATATTTGTTGTCTTGTTTTCTCTGCATTAAGAGATTCACTGCAGTGGCTACTGATTGCTTTCCTGGTTTGTGAACCTCCATCAGAGAGGTGTGTGTGTGTGTGTGTGCGTGTGTATTCACTTGGTGTGATAACCAGTCTGGATTTATGTCCAGACTGGAATGTGTTTCTGGCTTTTGGAACAACTCTGTTAAGAAATTACATGTTGGGTATAATTTGTGTTGTTTAGGAGCTAAAAATATTTATAGGTACAACTGTTTCATATCCTAGTTGTTATATATTTAAAATCTTAAACCTGGTGGCAGATAAATACTCCATAGGTATCCGCATTTGCTCTCATGATTTCAGATTGGACAACAATTAATTTTACAGTGTTGATGATTCTAAAGTTTGAGTGTTGATTTCTATTGAAGGTTTTATTTGTCTGGAGAAGGGTTTAGTTGAATTTAAAAGCACCTGCTTTGATGTTGTCTATTTAAGCGATTTGCATTTGCCAGCACTCTTTTAATAGGGAGGTTTGCAGGCTGGTGCCAGATGGATGCACTTCATCAGATGCCAAAGATCTCAGACGTTTTGTCTGCTCAGAGCATTCTTTAGCATTGGTCCAGGTATGTGAACTTGGAAGTCTCAGAGAAGTAGTCCTATTGTGCTTAAAGACTTTTCTATTTCTCTCTAAGGAGAAAAGATTTATAAATGCTAGAATATTTCAGACATACAGAGAATTATAGGGAGTAAAATAACAAATACCTCTGTAACAAAAGTTAACATTTTTGTCACAATTATTTCAGAATATAAAAATATAAATATCTCATTGAAGCCTTTCACTTTCATGCCATTTCCTTGTCTCCCTCATTAGAGGAGACCTCTACCCTGAAGTGGATAACCATGTCTTTCCCTATGTGTGCAAACCTAAAGAGTAGATGGTATTAATATTTTAAAGCTTTTTATGAACAGTATTCTATTTTACATATACTTCTGCAACTTGTTCTTTTCTCAATAATATGTTATTGAGATTCATTTATGTTTAGCTCCAGTTGGTTTCACTGTTTTATAGTATCTATTGTACACATGTGTAAAAATTTCACCTATCCACAAACTGAGTGGTGGGCAACCTTTTTGTTATTTTGAGCTACGAAGCAGTGAAAAATCCTTGCACATGTAAGAGATTTTCTCAAGCAAATCTGCCTGTAAATAGAGTTTCTGAGAGACAAGGTGTGGGCATCTTCAACATCACTGGAGATTGCCAATTTGTTCTGCAAAATGACTGAGCCAGGCTATGCTCACTTCCACAGCAAGGAACAAATGATACAACTTTCATGCATTCTTTTCAAATCTTGTCTTGTCCCTTTTTGCTTATAGGATAGGTGTGAGATGGAGTCTTATTGTTTTTTTCAATTTGCATTTATCTTATTACTTGGGAAATTGAACATATTTTCATGTTTATTGGCCATTTGGGTTTCCTTTCTATTGGGGTGTTTATTTTTTTCTTATTGATTTATAGGCATTTTTAAATATATCATAGATATTACGTTTTGAATCTCCTGAATGCATTGCAGATATTTTTTTTATCCCAGTCTTTATCTTTTAAAATTATAAATTGGGTCTCATAATTTAAAAAATGAGAATTTAGGAAACTTTTTCTTAATGGGTTTTGCTTTCTGCATCCTTTAAAAGAACTCATTTCCTACTGCAGTGGCATAGAGATAGACCCTTTAAAGTTTAAAGGTTTGCATTTCACATTTAGATATTTATATCATCTAGAATATCTTTTGTATGTGATGTGAAATAGGGATCTAATTTTCACATGGGGAGCCAATTACTTCACACTGTTTGTTGAGTATCACATCATTTTCTCACAAATTTGTAATAACTCCTCAGTAATACACTTCTTTCTGGATTCTTTTGTTCCATTGAACTATTTATCCTCATACCTTTTTCATATTGGTTTATTTATTTATTTTTTGCATTAATATAGCTTTATAATAAGATTTACTTTCTAAGGTTAGGTCCCTCTGCCTTGTTTGTCTTTATTATAATTTCCTTTGCTCTTCATTGGCCTTTATCCTTAGATATAAATTTTGCACTCAGCTTGTCGTATTATAGAAAACATTCCACTGATTCCATTGACTGATTAAAGTTGTACTGAATTCACAGATCAATTTAGAGCAAATCAACATCCGGTAGGTAATTTTCCCATTCATGAATATGGTATAGCTTTTTCATTTATTTATTTGGGACCTATTTTAAGTCATTCAATGAGGTTTTAAAATTTCTACATACTGTCTCACCTATCTTGTTTGACATTACTGAGTTCCTTATAATTTTTTTTAAATGTTTTGCATGGAATAGATAGCCATAGCTATGGTGTAGTGCATGGCTTTGTTACTACCTGGGTTAAAATTCTGACTCTGGTCTGGTACACCTGGCTCAACCTTCTCAGTCTTCTTCTGGTTTAAAAATGTATTTTTATTGAGATACCGTTGATATAAAACTTTATGTATATTTAAGGTATATAGTATGTTGATTTAATATGTTTATGTACTGCAATATGATGACCACCATATTGCTAGTCAATACCCCATCACATAAGTATAATTTCTTTCCTGTGGTGGGAGCAATTAAGATTGGAAGTTTTATAAACTTCCTAGCAGCTTGGAAGTTTATAATTTAATATTGCTAGATGTAATTTGCTGTGCATTAGATCTCTAGGGCTTACTTATTGATTAGTTTCAAGTTTGTCCCCTTAAACAACACATCCCCTATTTCCCTACTTCCCAGCCCCTGGTAATCACCACTGTATTCTCTGTTTGGACAAGTTCGGTTTTTGTTTTGTTTTGTTTTGTTTTTTTAGATTACACATATAAGTAATATCATACAGATTTGTCTTTCTCTGATTTATGTGCCCAAGCTCCATCCGTGTTGAAAATGGCAGGGTGCAGATATCTTTTTGAGATCCTGTTTTCATTTCCTTTGGATTCATACCCGGAAGTGGAATTGCTAGATCATATGGTAGTTCTATTTTAAAATTTTGAGGAACCTCCATGCTGTTTCCATAGTGGATGCTCAGTCTTCTTAACTATAAAATGGTGATAGCTATGTTTACCTCACTGGTCTTCAGGGAAAGATTGAACATCATAGGCTCTTTGAAGAGTCATTTCCTTTTCTCCTATTCCAAATGGGAAATAGCTTAAATTATTGCAAGAATACATCTATCATTAAGATTACCTTTCTGTTATTTTCCTCTACGGTAAGATTTAATAACTTCTTGAATTTCCTGACGACATTGTTTTCAGCATGCATGATGTCTTCTGGCCTCAATCTTTGTCCTTCAGGGACTTCTCTTTCCAGCCCATTATGATTCTGCAGTTTTTCTACTAAAGTCTTCAGTAAAACAGGTAGCTTGGTATCCCTCAACACAAAAAAAGGGTTGTTTGTTTGTTTTTTTGTTTTGTTTTTTTGAATTGACAGTGATATGAGAAATGAAAATGCATCATTATGATGTCCACATTGCTACACGTGTAGTCTTTTTATTATAAAATACCAATCGCCCTTCTGCTTGAACATCTGTGCTGGCCCGGTGGCTGACAGGAGCAGGTCAGCCAGGCTGGTCAGGTACCACCTGGTCAGCCCATCTCCCATGTTTTGAGCCACCTGCCCAGTATTGAACTTGCACTGAAATAACCTGCCTTCCCTACCATTTTCCCACCTCTTTTGCTCTGGGTTTATGCTGTTCCCCTGCTTGGAATGCCCTTTCTCCTGGTCAAATCTTATGAGTCTTGGGAATTTCACTTCAAATGGCTCATTCCCTGATATCTCCCCTTCCTGTGCCCCTATTCATACACAAACCCAGGGCAGAATTAATCTCTTCCAGCTTTGCATGCCCAAAGCACTATAAAAATACTTTGATGAATAAACCAGGAGGGCATTCTGCTAAGTGAAATAAGCTTGACATAGAAAGATAAATATTGCATAGGTGTCATTTATATGTGGAATCTTAAAAAAAAGGAAAAAATTCAAATTCATAGAAACAGAGAGTAGAATAGAGAGTAGCTGGGGGGTGGGGGCAGTGGGAAGATGCTGGTCAGAGTGCACAAACTTTTAGTTATAAGATGAATAAGTTCTGAGGATCTAATATAAAAGATCTAATATATATTTATAAAACATATAAATATATGTTCACAGAGTGTACATATAACCTCACATTGTATACTTTAGATGTATACAAATTTATTTGTCAATTATAAGTCAATATAGTTGGGGAAGGAAAAGTGAGTCCCAAGGATTAGAACATTGACCTCCTGCATGGCCAAACTTAACATTGTTTGTTTAGGTCCAAGAAGGAGGTAGACTTTTCTATAAAAGGAAGGGAGAAGACAGAGAAACAAACTCTATGAATTCCATGGCCCCTCTCTTGCTGGTATTTTATGATCACTCCAGGTTTATTCTCAAGAATTAAACAAAGGAATGTTGAGAATCAAGGATTACATACATATTGAAACTTTCAACCATAGAAGAAGTGTTATTTGCCAAAAAGAAAGCTCATTATAATAAAAGTGGCCATGCTGTAAAAGATTACTTTGAGTACTACTCACTCATTTGTTCCTTCAACAAATATTCATTGAGCACCTACTATATGTGTCAGGCATTGATCTAGGCTCTATGACAAGGCAGACTCCCTGAACCCATGGAATTTATCTTCCTGGTGCTTTACTGCTGTTCATCTATGACTCTGTCTGTTCCACTAAACTCTGAGATCACATGTGGCAGTGTCTTGTGCATTTTCATTGTTGGCTGCAGGCATTTGAAGTAGGAGGTGAACAACTGCACACAGAGGAAAAAGTATGCCCTGAAGGCATAGTAGGTGCTGTAGAAACTGCAGAGTGAATGATCAATGTAATGGTATGAATGTCCTGGGAGCTGGGTGTTACACATAGTTTATTTCTTTTCATTTGACCAAAATGCTGAGCTCCAACTGCTCTATTTTGTAAAGAAATTAAGAGGGAGAGGTGGGTAGTTTGGGTGATTATGTTTGCATCTGTGCTCTACCACCTAAGTGCCTGCAGGACCTGGGATATGATCCTAGTCCTGACTTCCTCATCTGAGTAATGGGTGTATCAGTTTCCTCTTGCTGCTATAACAGGTGACTACAAACATATTAACCTCCAGTGACACATATTTATTATTTCACGTAAGTTATGTGTTCTAGAGGACAGAGGTCCAAAATGGATCTAACTGGGTGAAAAACAAAGTGTGTAAAAAGCGAGGCTGTATTTCTCTGTAACAAGGACAGAACAGGCTTCCTTGCCCTTTCTGGCTTCTAAAGGCCCCTGCATTCATTCCTTGGTTCATGCATGATTCCTTCTATCTTCAAAGCTAGCCACCTTGTCTCCAAATATCTGTCTCTGTCTGACCCTCTTGCCTCCCTCTTACAAGGACACTTGTGATTACATGGGGCCCAATCTGATAATTCAGGATAACCTTCCCATATCAAGATCCTAAATCACATCTGCAAACTCTCTTTTGCCATGTAAGGTAATATTCATGGATTCCTGCTGTTAGGGTAATTACATCTTTAGTTGGAGGCAGGGCGCATCATCCTGCCTGGCCGATATAAATGATATGGTATAATGATAACCTTGGCTTTCCTATTGGGTTGTTGGAAGGGTGCCAGGATATTCATTCATTCATTCATTCATTCATTCATTCAGTAGATGTTAATCAAATGGTTCCTATGAGCTGGGCACTGCCCACACACCCAAAAAAGTACAGAATTCCTTGTCCTCATAGAGTTTCCATTCTAATCAGGGTAAATAGACAAGCAAAGTAAAGGAGCAGGATCACTGTGACTGTTTTCACTGCTAGCCTTGGGTTGGTACAATGTGGGCCTCGGTGAGGAGGGCTGTGCACTGACTGGGACAGATTCATTTGCATCTATCCTGCTTATTTTAATAACAAGAAGACCATCTGAGAGAGGAGGCAAATCCCTGTAGGTAAGGCTGTTGAACCCCTACAGCTGCAGAGATTCAAGACACATGCTCAGCAGTTGTACTTAATGTATTTCTTCAGAAAAATAACATGTACTCAAGCGAATGGAATTGTGTTCAGTCCTAGTGCAGAGTCCAGGTCCAGCTCAAATAGGAAGATGGCATCCTCCGCCTGTACAGTTCACATCGTGAGTCAGGTCAAGTTGTATGTCATGGAAATGATACTTAAATTAAACACAAGGACCCCCCCAAAAACACGAGGCAGTAACCAAGTCTTCAACGAGAGGGGAGTGAGAAAGTGGAAGGAAAGAAGTGCCCTGTTATGAGAATAAAATGTATCATTCTATTGTGAGACATCCATGAATGGAGGCTTCTGATTTGTGTTGAAAGAAACAGAAGCTTATTTTTTAAAAGATTTATTTATTTATTTATTTATTTATTTATTTATTTATTTGAGAGAGACAGAGAGGGAGAGAGATCCCCAAGCAGACTCCCTGCTGAGTGTGGAGCCTGACATGGGGGTCAATCCCATGACCCTGAGATCATGACCTGAGCCATAACCAAGAGTTGAATGCTCAACTGACTGAGCCACCCAGGTGCCCTGAGAAACAGAAGCTTTTTGTTTGCATCACTTAATTGAGCTATGAGTGCGTGTGCCTCCCAGCTTCAGCATCAGAGTTGACAGTGAAATAAATTTACAGCAGAAGTTTGCATCTAGTTCTTACGCAATAGAAAAGAAAGTTTTTATTTTATTTTATTTTATTTTATTTTATTTTGCTTTTTAATGCCACTTTTGTGGAAGAAAGAAGCATATTTTTAAATGCACAGTGGACTCTACTATAAGTTACTTGAAATCTTGTATCTGTGTGTCCTCTTTGTAAACACCTTTAAGATAAATGACTTTAATAAGATTTGAAATACACATTTTGTTCACCTTCTAAGTTAATGAAATAAAATTTGAAGTTAAAAAAACCCAAAGGCATAAATGATGTAATATATTGGAGGGTGCTGAGTGTGATGGACGAAAATCAAGGCAGGGAGGAGAGTGGAGAATGCTGGGAGCTCCCTGAGAAGGTGACATTTGAGATAATGAATGTAAAGGGCTTAGGACAGTGCCTGGCACAGTGTAAATTCTCTTAAATGTAGGTTAGAAATTAAGCTAAATACATAAATAGGTAATCTATCCCCTTATTGTTATCCCACCACACATAAAACAAAATCCAGTCTTTCAGGATGGTAAGATTCACTGAAATTCACTGGACTTTTGCCAAAAGGCACTCTTAACTTCGGAAGGTCTATTTCAGTATGGAGTATGACATAGTAGAAAATTAAGATTCTATTAGAGATTTTCCTCCCATTTGGCTCTCTTTTGGAATAGCCACAAGTGGAAGGCAAATAACTCACAATAGGGAAAGTAAGTTTTTGATGAAAGAATATTGGACAGACTGGGGCCAGAGAAGTCTTCTCTTGCTCCTTCCCCTATGTCAGCAGATCACAGACTTGTAGAACTTGGCTCTGGAGTTTGCACTGAGATCCCAACTGCAGTGTAGAAAGGTTTTGGGAAATAGAGATCCTACAGGGTTGAAGTGAAGAGAGGAAGTGGGGAGAGAAATATTTTCTAGGTTGAAACATTTTGGGCTACTGATAGGACCAGCCCAAGAAAGGTTAAGAGTGGTGGCATTGCTGTCTTGCAGGATGGATGGTTGCTTGCCCATTCCACCACCTGGGAAATGAATGCCTGTGTCTGCCAGGTACTGTAGTAGGGTGTGTCAGCCTCTGGGGACACTGGTATCTCTGGTCTTTCCCATGTCAGAGGGATTATTCAGCAGTTGCATATTTAACCAGGCATATTTCCTGAGTGTTAATTGAAGTTCAGAAATCCAGACAATATGCAAGCAACATGTCCCCACATATGTCTCCACCAAGGAAGACTGGGATTGTGCTTGGGGCAAATGGAAGAAGCTTCCTTCTCGCTGTTGACTGTGTTTGAAAATTAGATTCTTAAACAGGTCTTGATGTGTTTGGCTTGAGAGGATGGGAAGCAATCCTAAACCCTGGAAACTTGACCCAGAATGCCAAGGAGACTGAGATTCATTACGAAGGCATTTAAAGAATAATTGCTTACGTAGGACTGACTAGGTATCCAGCACTGTTTTAAGTATTTAACAAATATTAACCTGTTTTGTCCTCATAATAACTTTATGAAGTAGGTATTATATTCTCAATTTTACATAGAGAAATGATGCCCTAGACAGGGTAAATAGCTTTCCCAAGGCTGCAAAACTAATGGATGTTGGAAATGGAATTCTAACCAGACAGTATAGCTCTCAGTATAGGAGCTGGACTCCTAATCACTAAATTCAAAGGAGAGTGTTTTTTTTTTTAAATTCCCCCCTAGAAACAGACCCTGACTAAGGGCAGTGCACATGGTTGGTTTATCTAGGGCATGCAGAAGCACCAGCGGGGGGAGAGCAGAGGTGATACAAGATGGGTACGTTATTAAGCCTGATAGCATGGTAGGCAGCTAAAAGTTTATCTTGCAGGGAAGTTCTAGGAATCCATATAAAACATATGCCTGAGAGTTATCCCTGCAGAGGAATGAGGTAAGTGGGGGTATTTATACTCCCCCACCCATTATCAGTCATCAGTTAAAAACTATTCCAGTGGAGGATGCATGGAGGTCGGAAGGGTCTGGGGAATGTGGGGCCCAACATCTGCAGGGTTGCCCTCTTGCAAGGATGCAGGTACTGGCTAGGGGAAGTCAAGCTAGCCTTGACAAAATGGTATTTCAGTGGATCACCAACGACATCTGTTTTATAGGTGTGAGACCCAAGTCGGTATAGACATGGAATGAAGTAAAGAGGGTTAATAGGGACTAAATCCTCATTCTTAAAACCAGACAATCTTTGAACCAAGAACATAATAATAAGCAAACCCAACATGTATTAAGTGCTAACTGTATGCTCAGCATTTTGTTAGACGTTTTGCACACACTATCTTATTTAAATCTGAAAATGATCCAGATGAGGTAGGCCTTGTTACCCCCATTTTCTGGATAGGGAAACTGAGTTTGAGACAGTAATGCCCCAGGCTAGTAAGAGAGTGAATGTAGATCTATGATCTCTGTGCTCCCAAGTAATAGTTGTACTGGTTTTACAGTATGAAAATAAATGATTATTTACCCAAGAGTGTCAGTTCCTTGAGGTCAGGGAACAAATCTTTTCATCTATATGTCACCCTCATCTACCCCAGTGGTTTCTTTTTTTTTTTTTTTTAAGATTTAATTTATTTATTTATTCATGAGAGACAGAGAGAGAGAGGCAGAGACACAGGCAGGGGGAGAAGCAGGCTCCATACAGGGAGCCCGATGCAGGACTCGATCCCAGGACCCCGGGATCACACCCTGAGCCAAAGGCAGATGCTCAACCACTGAGCTACCCAGGTGTCCCTACACCAGTGGTTTCTAGTGAGGGGCCATTTTGTCTTTCAGAGACAAATGTCCCCTATTTATCACTTCTGGAGACATCTTGGGTTGTCATGACTGGGAGAGTGGCTGCTACCAGCATCTAGTGGGTAGAGCCAGAGATGCTGCTAAATCCCCCACAATGCACAAGACAGCCTCAACTAACACAGGATGATCTGCCCCCAAATGCCAACAGTGCTGGGGGTTGGGAAACTGATCTATACAGTGGTGAGTACAGGCTTAATAAATGTTAGCTGAATGTCTCAATAACTGGTGATGAATGTGTGGATGTGGCACTCTTCAAAGAGTGGTAGGGATTGAAAAGAAAAGAATACTCATGAAGAATTTAGAGTTCACCAAAAGCATATTTATGTGCATGATCTCATTTGACCATCATAAAATCCCAAAGGGATACATAATTGATGATATTTTCACCATCATAAAGATGAGGGAAAATAAGTGACTTCTGAAGATGCCAGAGCTGTATGTGGAGCTACTGCTTGCACTTAGCGGTCTGACTCCGAATCCAGGGCTCCTTAAAATTTTTTTTTTTTTTTTTTTTACTGGTGCAATTGACAGATAACGTTGTGTACATTTGAGGTACACCCATTGGTTTGATACTTTCATGTATTGCATTATGATTACTAACAACATCCTGGGCCCTTGAAACTATCCCACGTGGCTATTGAGTGAATTCAAAGGTGACATTTTGATTTACTTAGAGGCCAAGTAGGTTATGGAGAAGATAGGAAGGTGTATCTATTCGTGTGCTTTTGGCTGCAAGTAACAAAGTCCCAACTCAGATTTGTTTCTCAATAACTACATTTATTCTTTCATGTAACAAGAAGTTCTTGAATGCTGGCCGTCAGGTAGGTCAAGTCAGTTGGGGAACCAGGGTTTCTAAAATTTAACTTTTTCATCCTTTTCACTGGCTGCATTCAGGGTAGTTATAAGATGCCCTGAAAATGACTTACCCTCATGTTTCATTTTCAGAACTGGTTCATATGTTCACCCTTCAACCAGTGACTGGCTAAGGCAGTGGGGCTACCATATTGGCTTAGAGTGTTTCTCAGCTGGAGGAATATTTGTCTCCTTTCCCCCTCAGAGCAATGTTTGTGGATATTTTTGGTTGTCACAATTTGGTGTTGGGATGGGGGTTGTATTAGTATATTGCACAAAGTGACAAGGATGCTGAGGAATGTTTTGTAATGCACAATCCTACAAAGTCCCCACAGCAAATAATTATCTGGTTCAAAATATCAGTAGTGGAGAGGTCAACAAATTCTGGTGTGGGGCAAAAGGGATTGAATCCCAACCTTCATAGTGGGAGCATGGACACCTGAACAAAATGGGGACTCCATCAGCATGGAAGAAGGGAGGCAGAGAAGTTGGACGGGCCACCAGGATAGTCTGCTGCAGAAGGGCTTTGCACATTTTTGGTGACTGATGTCACAGGAGACACATACAGTTCTTTTCTACAAAACATCTCTGGATGCCTCCGTCAGACACTGCTGTGGCCTGAACAGGCCATTGGTCTGACCCAGTCTGGCATTTCTTATCTCCATCAGGCTTGCTGCCAAACCCCGAGGATAAGACGTCACCTCTGGCAGGAGATCAGTCAGGATTAATTGATGGTGAAGCTGTGTCCCACTTTGAACCTCTCTCTTCTGCAGCCTGAGCAGTTCCGACCAGTTTCCAGGAGGCTTGAGGTGGAGCCTGCTATGCAAAGGGCGGAGGACTAGTGAGAGACCCCTGGTGAATATAAGGAAAAGGAAGAACGTTTCTTTTCTTTTTCTTTTTTTTCTCTCTCTATTCATTTAAATTCAATTAGCCAACATACAGTACCTCATTAGAGGAAGAACATTTTTTAACTTCCTTCTTTTTTTAAAAAAATTATTTATTTATTCATTAGAGACACACAGAGAGAGGCAGAGACATAGGCAGAGGGAGAAGCAGGCTCCTCACAGGAGCCTGATGCAGGACTCGATCCCCAGATGCAGGATCACGCCCTGAGCCAAAGGCAGATGCTCTACCGCTGAGCCACCCAGGTGTCCCTAACTTCCTTTTATGCAGGGAAGGAAATAATAATTTCCTGGCAGAGGGAATCTGTATTTTTTTTCAAATGCCACTTTGTGTTGCTAAACTCCTGGGATACACTTTCATAGGCAGACCTTATCACGAACCTTTGAGTTAGGTCTGCAGCCTTCCTATGCGAGGTTTTGGCCAGTTGGCAGGAAGCTGTCAACTGATTCAAAGAAGTTTATGACTCAACTAATGGTCCTCCCCCAAAAAAATATTTTCTAAAATTTTTGAACTATTTCCACCAGATATTGTATATAGTAAATTTTTAATTCAAGACCAGTTTCTTCGTATTGTCCAAAAATTCACTGGTGACTGATTGAGGAACAATCAACCATTTATGCTTAACTAGACAGGTAACAACCACTTGCTTCCAACCAAGGCAAGGATGCTTGCCTTGTGCCCTATGCTTGATGTTAGAGCTGCACTGGTAAAAATAATCCAGTTTTTACTTTTGGAAACTCAGTCCAGTGTAGGAGATAGTCTCGCACATATAATTGCAACGTAGTGGGTTGAGACAGGTGGTCACTGTTGCCGAAGCATAGCAGACACTGGATATCATTTGAATCATAAATGTGCTTGTTTCATTTCACCAATACTTATTAAGCATAATACCATAATACCTAAATACCAACCTTTGGTACTTGGGGAATTGAAAATTTTTTTTTTCTTTTCACATACCTGAATCCCCAAGAGCTTTTCAAGGGCAGATAATCATAAAGCAATAGGATTTTTGCTTTATTAAAGATATATATATATATATATATATATATATATATATATATATATATATCACAATGATAGCCTAGAAGGAAACTGACTTAATTTGGGGGGGTTGAGGATGGTGTTAGGACAGATTTCACAAGGGTTGAGCAAAGGCCTGGGGAAAACAAAAGGTGTCACAGAGGGCAGACAAGTCAAAGTTTTTGATGCAGCAAAAAGCCATGGAAACAAGATTTAAAAAATAATATTGCAGCCCCTTTCCATTGATCAGACAGTGTGAAAGCATGTATTAGGCACCACATTATACCTAATACTTTGATACATAGACTTGGGTTCCGGATAGAGAAGAACTCCGCACAGGGATTTGATCTAAAGAAGCAGACAGCTGGGATGATGGAGGCAAGTTTGGATGCTGGAAGCAATTTGAAAGCCCTTTCAGTGTGAAACTATGTAGTTCTGGTTGTCATACAGTAGGGGTTCAGAGCAGGGAGCCTTCCGTGGGTTAGAGTGGTTGCAGAAGCATACCCAGCTGAGGTAATTGAGGGTTGGTGGTGTCTTTGTAGGATATTGAGAAATAATACCTTATATAGTGAGAAGTGGAAAATCACATCAAGACCTGTCCAGCTTTGGGAGGCTACATGGCATAGGGCAGTGTTTAGCTACACACAAAGATAAGGAGTTAGCATGTCAGGTTCAGTTTTGCTGCTGTTGTAGTTCTGGCTGCCTGTCTGAGTGAATCCTGGGGAACTGTTTAAGCATTCCGTTTGCTCATCGGGATGGTGTGTTAGAAAGAATGTGGACTTGGAGTTTCAGTAAAGGCATATACTGGATCCCAGCTGTGCCTCTCACTGGCTGTGTGAACTCAGACAAGTTACTTGACCTTTTTGGGCTTTAATGTCCTCATCTTTAAAATAGGGTTTGTAGGGGCGCCTGGGTGGCTCAGTCGGTTAAGCGTCTGACTCTTGGTTTCAGCTCTAGTCATGACCTCGCAGTCATAAGACTGAGCCGTACATTGGGGTCCACACTCCAATGTGGACAGAATCTGCTTCAGATTCTCTCTCCCTCCCCCTCTGCTTCTCTCCCAACCCCTCGCCACTTGCAAAGTTTCTCTCTCAAATAAATAAAAAAAAATAAAATCCTTAAAAATATGTAAATAAATAAAATAAAATAGGGATGGTAATATCTAAATTGTACGATTGTAGGATCCCGGAGAGATTAGAAATAATTTGTGTCAAGGAAGTGTCAAGGACAATATTGTTTAATGTAAAGTACAAGTGCATTACATGTAGCTCTTTGAATGAGTTGGGGTGTGTTTACTTGCAAGTGAGAGAAGTTTGACTGAAAGTAGCTTGTTCAGTGTATCAGTTTATTATCTCATGTGACCAGAAACTGAAGTGGATCAGGCTTTGGGATTGTTGGAGATAGTGGTTCACCGTCATCACCCAGCTTCCTTCCTTCTTGCTGCCTACCATCCTCAGTATTGGCTTCACTCATAGACTGGTACCAAAAGGCATCACATCCAGACACAAACATCTTGTAGCAGAAGAGAGATTTTATCTTCCTATGACCCCCTTAGAAATGAGTAAAAAAGTATTCTCCAGACCTCTCTCCCTTAGCTGTTTCCTCTAAGTGTATCATTGGCCAGGATCAGACCAAATTTCGGAACCATGTGCTGATGGAATGTGTTAGCTAGCTCTTGGTGCATAACAAACAATCCCCAAACTTAGTTTGCAACAACAAACATTTATTATCTTAAACATTCTGTGGATAAGGAATTCAGAAACAACTTGGTGGATTCTGGTTTGGGGTATTTCACGAGGTTGAGGTCAGTACGTTGGTTAGGGTTGCGGTTGGGTAAGGGTTGGACCAGGATGGAGTATCTGCTGCCAAGATGGACTTGCTCACACAGCTATTGGCATTGGGCTCCATTTATTCCCTTTGAAAACCTTTTCAAGGGGTTACTTGAGTGTCCTCAGGTCATGGCAGCTGATTTTCAGAATGAGTGATCCACGAGAGAGAGAAGGGAACCACAGTGCTTTTGTTGATCTCATCTCAGTAGTCTCTATTATTTCTACCACATTTCCATTCATTAGAAATGAATCACTAAGTGCATAGGAGGAGATCAGTCTTCATTCTTTGAAGGAGGAGTGGTATGTAAATATTTTGGGGGACATATTTTAAAACTACCCCATGGATGGTGCAACAGAAAATCCATGATTGTCTTAGAACTAGTTATCTAGTGTTCAGGGGTAAAGTGCACATTGGGGAACCAACCATGATGCCTGCCAAGCTATTATTACTACTAATATAAATGACCCACATGGAGCATCTGAGTGCATCTCATTGTTCTGAGTGCTGAGGGAGGCATAGGGGTGAGTTAGACATGAACTCTGGTAATTGTGGTAAGACATGCTGGTAATTGTATTATGATCTAGAAAGCTGAAGGTGCCCCAGGAGCGAGACAGCTGAAGTGCTAAGGGGTGGGTGTAGATTATAGAAGGAATTGGTTTACTTCAGATAAGCACATTCACATCTCTCCACATTCAGGGAGAGACTTCTTGGAGGAGGTAGGCTTTGAACTGGAAGATCTATGGTCAGAGATGGGGATTGGGGCTGGTGAGGAGCATGACTTTGCCAAACGTGTTAACTAGCATTCATTGAACACCTAATAAAATACCACATGGTACATGGGTATTTTTAACCCTTATAACACTTCTGGGAGACAGGCAATATTATCTGCATTTTACAGATGGAGAAACAAACTCCTGACTTCAAGTGCTCCCCCAGTCGCTGGTGAGAGGCTCCACTCAGAATACTTGCTTATGGGATCCTTGTGTTTCAGCCAACCTGGGAGCCAGCGTCTTGCCTTAAGAAACGTGACTACCTTGTTAGAAGTCAGGCTTTTTATATAATAATTTAGTTTTAGGGAGTAGGTACAGCAGTGAGTAATCTCTTTACAAAAGAATTTGTCATTTTATTGAACCTTTACTAAAGAATCTCCCTAATTATCAAGCCCACACCCCACCCAGCACATTGAAAATATGATTCAAAATTTATTAAGATTTACTTTGCACATATCTCCCCCTGAATTCCTACTCTGTGTTGTAGCTTCTGTGGACAAGGTTGTTAGAACAATTAGCTTTGAAAAACTAGTTTTGTGAAAGTGGGAAGGTCTCATGGCGGATGTGAGGTCTTAAAAATTAAATTCATTTTTAAAAAAATTATAAAGATGATAAGGTTTATTGAAGTAAAAACCCATTAATTGTTGTTAATTAACACCTGGAACTCCACCCACTCACTTGGAGATCCCTTGTGTATGGGAATAGAGTATCAGAGGGAGGAGGGAGTGTGTCAACCGTGATTACTTTGCCAGGATGCTTTGGTGTCAGGTAGAGGCTGGGAGGGGATCACAGGAAGCGCAGAGAACCCCCTGCTCCAACCCAAACCCAAACCCAAACCCAAACCCAAACCCAAACCCAAACCCAAACCCAAACAAACCTATTAGAAGGGAAAGTTACGAGCTGTGATTGCTCGTGCCAAACCTGGACTGCAGCCCAGCCTGGAGCACTGTGGGACACCCTCCAAGAGCACCCCCTCCATGGCTGCGTTCACCCCGCAGCTGTACCTCAGCCTCCAGAGGGGCTTTCTGAGGACGGGAGAGGCAGATGTAAAGAAAATGAAAGGCACAACAGTATGAGTGTATTGTGTGTATATGTGATCTGTGTGAATGTGTATGCAAAAGCATTCCTGCTTTGCCTGTGATGTGTGTTTGTGTGTGTGTGTGAGTGTGTGTGTGAGTCTGACTCTTTGTGTGCTGAGCATATGGGGGGGAGGGTTGTGAATGTGTGTGTGTGGCTGCCCCCATACCCTTCCTTTGAGTGAGTTGGGACAATGGGTTTCTCTCTCTCTCTCTCTCTCTCCTCTAGCCCAGCTCCTTTGTGGCTGAGAGGGGACTGATTTCTGCCTTTCGCCCTGTTCTCAGAGCTTCTCTGCAAGACAGTCTCCTCCCACTAGCTGAGGGACCAGGAGCCTGCCTCTCCACGGCGCTGACCCTGGGCCCTACTCCTGGAGGATGTCCTTGCCTGGCCCCTCCAGCCCGTTCCTTCTCCCGTAATGCTCCTGGCGGCCGCACTGTTCTGTAGGTGGCAGCGTTGATAAACCTTGCTCCCATCTTTGCATCTGGGAAGATTAGCTTCAGCAAAAGCCTTAAGACTTTAGCTTCTTGCCTTAAAAAAAAAATCACACCTATTTTTAAAATTTTTAAAAAGCAAAGAAAAGAAAATCTAGTGAGTGTAGTTGAAACAAGGCAACATTTATCTGAGACCCCAGGGATAGAGAACAGGTGTGGTGTGGCTTGGCAGGCGATTTATACAGGTACCTCCTTATTTGCCTTTGAATGGTGAGCCTGAGCACAGCTCAGAAGGCCTCTGCAGACACAGCGAGGACCTCCCTAAGTCCTGGCACCAGGGGGCAGGACCAGCCCCTTCTCTCCTTTTCTTCTCTGCTCACCGCTTTTTCATTGGCTTGGTCCATAAACACACCTGCCTCCTGCTAGGCAGGTGCTGTGTTAGCACCAGGGGCTCAAAATAAAGCAGACACAGTCCATTCTAATTTGGGGGAGACCCAAAGTAAACACAAAACAGTGTGCTAGGGGCACTTGGGTGGCTCGGGGGTTGAGCATCTGCCTTTGGCTCAGGTCCATCCTGGGGTCCTGGGATGGAGTCCTGCATCAGAGAGCCTGCTTCTCCCTCTGCCTGTGTCTCTGCCTCTATCTCTCTGTGTCTCTCATCAATCAATCAACAAAATTTTTAAAAAGAAAAAAGCAGTGTGCTAGGCGCAGTAAAAAGCGGGATATTGCACACTGGGTCCTGGAGGAGGGACTGAAGAGCTTTCTGGAGGAGTTGACACTGCCTTGATTTTTGAAGGACCGGTTGGAATTATCCAGGCCAGGGGGCATTTGGCAATGTCTAGGGACATCTTTGGTTGTCAGTACCAAGTGTGGGGAAGAGTTGCTACTGGCCTTCAGTGGATAGAGACCGGGGAAGCTGCTAACCATCCTGGAGCGCACAGGACAGCCCCTCACAAGGCACAACTACCCAGCCTTAAATGTGGGCAATATTAAGTTGAGAAGCTCCAGGCTCAGGCAAAACAGAAGAGAAGGGCATTCCGGGTACTGTGAGAGAGGAGCTTCAGGGAGCTGGGCCTTTCTGGAAGGGCTGCCGGCTGTGGAGGAGGGCTTGGAAATGGGAATAGAGATGTTGTCATGTGCGAGTTAAGGAAGACGCTTGACTGTCCTGCTAAGAGCTTGACTGTCCCTTTATCTTGGAGTGAGGTGGTCTGCTACAATGTTTTCATCAGGGGAGTGTCATGATTAAGTTTGGTTTTAGAAAGGTCACTCTGCAAGGAGGGGGGCAAGGGGAGAGAGGAATGGAACTGGCCAGTGGGATGGAGGAGACAGGGCTGGCCCCCTGGGCAGGGGTCTCTTACTGCAGGCCAGCCCAGAGGCAATCACTGTTTCCATAGAAGGGCTTAGAGTCAGCTTAGTTAACTCAGTGCTGTGGAATGCAGTTACATAACAGGGTCGTTTTTATATTTCAAGAAGAAAGCTCTGGAAAGACAAGCGTTGGTGAGATGTGTGTCCAACGTTTTGCATGGCTGCCAGCGCCCGTTCATTGAAGTTATCAACCGGGTCAGCACATTGCACAATAATATGAGCAACTTGCTTTTGCTAACTCGAGCAGAATTCTCCGGTAGCCCAAACCCCAGAGCTTGGACTGGTGACGAGGGATCCCTTTGGGATGATGTGTCATCAAGGCAAGTGAGTTGTTTGTCTCCATAACATGGGACTCCTGGGATCATAGGTATGACCCGACAGGGTATCATGGGTCCCATTGTGTCCACCCCCTTTCCCCCTCATACATGTAGGAGTCCTAGCCCTCAGGACCTCAGGATGGGACCTGATTTGGAGATGGGGTGTTTACAGAGGGAATCAGGTTCAGATGAGGTCATGAGGGTGGGCCATAGTCCCAAATGACTGGTGTCCTTAGAAAAAGGGGAATTTTGGACACAGAGTTAGACATGCATGGAGGGAAGGTAATGTGAAGACATATATAATTTTTTAAAAGATTTTATTTATTTGAGATAAAGAGAGAGCGAGAGAGCATGAGCAGAGGCAGAGGGAGAGGGAGAAGCAGGCCCCTACTGAGCAGAGAACCCTACTGGGGGCTCAGTCCCAGGACACAGCATCATGACCTGTCCCGAAGGCAGATGCTTAACCGACTGAGCCATCCGGGTGCCCCAAGACATATATAATTTTTTTAAAAATAGGCAAGTACTAATATATTTTTTTAATGGCCTAAATGAGCGAGCACCATATTCAAGTCAAGGAATGCCTGAGGCCCCCAGAAGCCAGGAGAGGGACCTGTGATAGATTCTCCCTCCCAGTCTCACAAGGAACCAATGCTGCCAACACCTTAATCATAGACTTGTAGCCTCCAGACTGTGAAAGAATAAGTGTCTGTTGTTCAAGCCACTCACTAGTGGATCTTTGCTCTGTCAGCACTGGGAACAAATATATCGGGATGCACAGACGGAGGAGGTCCTGGTGTATTTCAGAAAGACCCTCTGATCTCAGTGTCACAAGCGAGGAGTTGTTAGAAGAAGGATCTAACAACCACACAGTCGCCACTTTCACCTGTAGGCAGGAGGCAGAAAGGAAATGAAATTTACAGAAATCTATTAATCGCCTGGTGCAGTGGTTCTCCAGGTGTGGTCCCCAGACCAGCAGCATCAGCATCATCGAGGAGTGCAAGCTCTTGGGCCTCCCTCCTGCAACAGAAACCCCCAGTGGTGCTGCCAGATGCTCAAGGTTGAGAGCCACTGGCCCAGGGTACTTGAGACCCAAGAGAAGGCCAGGGAAGCTTCGTGATGGAGGTGACACTGGAGATGCTCCTTGAAGGATGGGTAGGGCTTCAGGAAGACCAGGGAAGGACATTTCAGATGGTGCAGCGACAGGAAGATGTGGAAGCATGAGACACGTTTAGGGGAAACAGAGCAGCTCAGTCTGCCCGGGGGTGGAGCACATGAAGAAGAGAGTGGAAATTAGTAAAGGCACGCGGTGAGAAGTGAGGAGGAAGCCAAGGACGTTGTCATGTCGTGAAGGATTCCAATGCCAGGAGAGCTCATATTTAATGGGGAGCCCCTGAAGGAGTTTCAGGACGATTGCTGTAGGATGAAGCATCGATGGGTAATTTGTGTAAAAGACACTCAGAAAGGCTGAGCACGTGAGGATGCTCCACTCGACAAGTCACCGAGGACGCGTCTCAGCCACTGTTTCTCGAAGTGGAAGCTGAAGTCTGGTGCTTCTCGAGATGAAGGGAAGGGCCACACCACACCAGATTAGATCAGCAGAATCACAGACCCCCGTTTCAAGTTTTTTCCAGTTTTCCAGATCATGTTGAGGAAAAGGTGCTACTTGAAGGTGTCCCACCTCCAGCACTGGCTTTTCCTCCTCCTCCTTAGCAAACCCTCAGCAGATCTCTGACTGAGGGCCTTGGCCTGGCTCCTGTCCCCAGCAGGAATTCACCAGCTTTCTCTCATATTCACTGCATTTACTTTTATGGCTGCCTTGATGTCATGGTGAATGGCACTGGCTTTTCACTTACTGTACTGCAAATAAAGTTGTCTTTCAGAATAAATTGATTTAGGTGAAACCTAACCCAATCTAAAAAAATATTAAGTCACTAATAAAACAGGTGGTTTGCAACACACGGCAAAAAAATCACAAAGGTAGTTTCTGTAGGATAGAAGTTGAGGAGATACCAGTGTAGAAGATGCAATGAAAAGTATAAATGTTGGGGCGCCGGGGTGGCTCAGTCAATGAAGCGTCTGCCTTCAGCTCAGGTCATGATCCTGGGGTCTTGGGATCGAGCCTCGCATGGGGCTCCCTCTCAGCAGGAAGCCTGCTTCTCCCTCTGCCTCTGTCATTCCCCCCACTTGTGCTCTCAGGTTCTATCACTCTGTCCAATAAATAAAATCTTAAAAAAAAAAAGGAAAGTATAAATGCTTAAAAAAGGGAACAGTTGGGTATAAGGAAGGTGAGGTCAAATTGTGGAGGTCTTAGGGCAAGGAGGAATTTATTCTTCATGGAGGACACTGAAGTTTTTTTTTAGGGTGAATGTGATACGAGACGACAGCAGTGCCTGCGCGGGCGTGTATGTCTACATACGCGTGCATTTATATGCATATATGTCTTTCTGTCTCTACATGTATGTGTCTTTACATATAATGTCCCTTGGTGTTTGCATATACACACATCATTATATGTGGAAACGTGTATGTATTTACATGTTTGCATATGTGTCTATGTGCCATGTGTGTGTCTATCCACTATGTATATGTGTGTGTGTACATATGTGTTTGTATCCCTTTATATACATGCATGTGTATCTGTATATGTGCATATGTGTGTAGTGGGGATGCCGAGAATGCCTTGATTTGGGGAATCTTTAAGAATACCACAAGCCAACAAATCTCCCAAATAGACATACCCATTTTCTCCCACCTGGGGCTATTAAAAGATGAGTGATCCTTTATCTCTCGACCTTGACCATTAGACAGCAAATCACGATTCTTTCCCCGCCACCAGAGCCTGGCTCTATCATATCTGAGTCGGTTTTGACCCAATTTGCTAAGCTCCCCTGATCGCGGACCCAGCCTGAAGGCAGAGAATGATGGGCTGTTGTTTCTGGAGGAATATGATTTGGTCAGATAGAATGTAGGGCTGTCTGCCCGTCACCCTTCTAATCTCGGCTCTCATGGCAGCCTGGCTTCATGAAGACATCCATCTATGCCAAGCTCTGGCCTCTTCCTATGACGTCTCTCAGCAGGTACTCCTTGCTGGCTTTTTTGACCTGGGGCGAGAGGAAAAAAACAAGACAGAGTCAGAAAGTGGGCCCATCTGCCTCTGTCTCCTCTTTGCTCAATGACCCAGCAAGGTGAGAGGAGGAAGGCGCGTCACGCTGCCTTTCTCACGGCTGGCTGCTGGGCAGGGTGGGCCTGGAGAGCTCGCCAGTTCTGGTGGGCGGTGGACAGGCACGGACTCTCCCCAGCAGGCCGCACTGAGAGGAGCTGGGGCTAGGGCTCCTGGGAGGATCAACTGTGGTGTCCCCTAAAGGCTGGTGGCACATGCCTTCCTATGGTCTCTCCCTTCCTGGGCTGCAGAAAATATCCTACTCACACTTGAATGCCTAGCACCCAGCTTAAGAAAAGTGTAGCTTTCGTTTCTGGCCATTTTACTTATGCAGTACCTACTGCCATCCCCACCCAAGGATCTGGAAAACATGGCTTGGAGGGTTAAGTGACTAGCCCAAAGGCATGGAACATGTCGGGCAGGTCCCAGGCCCTGTTTTAAAGATCTCTCCAACCCTTCACTCTTGGTTTCCTCATGCCACATCACCTTGCTTACCTCCATCCCTGTGTGAAGCACAACCACTGATTTTCTTGTGTGTTCGCGTGTGTGGTGTCTCAGTGGCTCTGAGTTGCCCCTGCCTGGTGGGTTGACCTTGGTATCCTGAGTGCATCGTGCAGCCCCATCATGTAGGCAGGCTTCCACAACAGAGAGAGGAATGAGGGAGTGAAGGAATGGATCATTCGAACACAGGCCTGACTAAAGCCTCACACTGTAGCCTTTTCCCTCTGCCCTGTTCCATGTAGTAGAACCCTGATGGGTGCTGATGGAATGGAACTACAGCCTGAGCTTGACCTAACAGGTGGGGGCACCCGGTACATGCACCTGGGGGAGTCGCAGAAGTGACCCAGTACAGGTATAAGTGTTTGCCCAGGAGTGCAGGTGAACTGCACCCATAGGTGCAGCCTGGCTGGGGCATCGCAGGCATCCAGGGAGCCTGGGTATGCTAGGGAGGATGCTGTAGTGATGGGTTCAAGGGGCTCCCCACTGGTGAGGACATTGGACATTAGTCTCTTTCATGCATGGTGGCTTCATACTCTGAGTCAGGCAGACAAGAAACCCTGTCCAGGCCTGTTTCCTTGTTTGTCATTTGCGTGTGACTTCCACTGCTGCTAGGTGATGGTTCAAACCCCAAATCCACCACATTCCAGTTGTGTGTGTGTGTTGGCAGGCCCTCTCTCTCCTGCATGCCTCAGTTTCCCCATCTGTACAACAAAAATAAAGATAGGTCGTAAGAGCTGAATGTGTTCATCACGTAAAGCACTTAAGACACACAGTAAATGCTCAACTTGCTGGTTTGGTGAGGAGATACTCTGAAAAAAAAATTATTTTAAGATTTTATTTATTTATTTTAGAAATATATAGATAAAGAGCCTGTGAGCTGGGGGAGAAGCAGAGGGAGAGGGACAAGCAGACTCTGTGTGCTAAGCGCAGAGCCAGATTCAGGGTTTGATCTCAGGACCCTGAGCTGAAATCAAGAATCATACGCTTAACTGACTGAGCCCCAGGAGATCCTCTAAAATATTGATTTTTAATATGCAAAAGACTGATAAACTGAGCAGAGGTGGTTATGTGGGTTCATGAGTCTTGTGGAAGCTTTCAAAGTCAGTAGATCAGATAACACACATAGATGTTGGGGGAGGATGGCCACGTCTTTAAATAATCAGTTAATTTGTGTGATGCATGCCTATTTCTATTTACAAAGCTTTATCCTGATTTTTAAGTTTTATCTCATCAAGGGCCCCCACATCCCTGCCATTACTGCCCAAGGCTTGGCAAGCATTAAGTAGCTTGTTTGAAAATCATGTTCCTTTAGCTATTTGTTCACGTGTTTCTGGAAAGCCTACTATGTGCTAGGTTCTGAGCATAAAATGGGGAGGAAGAGCAATGCTTTCTCTGCTCACCTGGAGCTTATGGTCCAGAAGAGGGGACAGATATGGGAAAAAGTATCACTCAAATAAAAATGCAATACCCATAACAAATCCTGTGCAATACCCATAACAAATCCTGTGAAACCCAGGCATGAAAGCAGGAGGTAGGGCTTTGACCCATCAGGGATGTCAGAGGTTTCCCAAGGTCACGGATAGAAGCTGTGATATGAGGATGAGCAGGTGATGACTGGATGAGGAGAGAAGAGTGTCCCAAGTGGTGAGAGCAGCCCAGGCAAAGGCCCTGTGGCAGGAGAGACTGGAGCAAACATAAAGCCTGAAAAAATGCCACAGAAGACTCTGGAGCTTGGACGGTGAGGATGGAGGTGGCAGGTGCAGAGGCTTGAGGGCCACGTTGGGAAGTTGTATCTGTATCCTGAGAGCAGAGAGAAGCCACTGAAGATTGTAAAGACATGATGGAGGGTGGTGATAAGCATCAGATGTACCTTCTGGAAGCATCCTCTGACAGCCACATGGAAAGCTGGCAGGAGGGGAGCAGAGTGGGCACAGTAGGTTACAGCTGCTAAGCGGCATTCATCATCCACGGATCAGCCTTCGAGAGCTGATGTTCTGGAGGAGGAGGACACCAGAGAGAGCAGCGAGCGCACGGATACTGTGGCAGGAAGAGAGGTGGGCTGGGAAGACCTGAAAGCTGGTGTCTTAGCCCTTATGGGCTGCTGCATCCTGTTACCATAGACTGGGTGGCCTGAACAACAAGCACCTACCTCTCTCAGTGCTGGAGGCCGAGGAGTCCAAGATCAAGGTGCTGACAGATTCAGCTCCTGGTGAGGACCCATTTCCTCGCTTGCAGATGGTGTCTCCTTGCCGTGCCCTCACGTGACAGAGAGCAGAGAAGGAGAGGGACTCGAGGAGAGTGAGAGAGAGAGAGAGGAGAGGGAGGGACAGAAAGCTCTTCTGTCTTTTCATAAAGGCACCCATCCCATTCATCACCTCCCAAAGGCCCCACCTCCAAATACTATCACACTGAGGGTTAGGATTTCAACATGAATTTTCAACTGCCATTTAGATAGGAAAGACTTCTTGAGATGCTGACATGTGAAGTGAGTGCAGCAGCCCTGTGACTATCTGGGGGAAGAGCAGCCAGGGGGAGGGCACAGCAAGTGCAAAGGCCCTGAGGCGGAAACAAGCTCTGTGTGGATAGAACAAGAAAGAAGCCAGTGGGCCGGAGAGAGGGAATAGAGGGTGTGTGCAGAGAAGTAGCAGAAGCAGATCACGTGGGGGTCTTGAAGTCCATGTTGAGGGTTTCAACTCTGTTCAGGGAGTGAGAAGAGGCCTGTGGAAATGGGAAATGACATGAAGGGAGTGGCAGGAGGACTCCAGCTGAGGCCTTTCAGTCTTCCAATTCCAAGACACCCCAGGCTGTTTTCCCAAGCTCGGATTTCTCCCTGGGTCCCTAGCATTTTTTAATGCCAGAAGCCAGGGCAGCAAAGCCCATCCCCTAAAGGTGTAGGAAAGGTGAAACCAAGGAGGCATTACTTTTCATTTTGGGGGTGACACGTTAGACGTTTACTGTTTTCCCCCACCAGAGTGTAGGCGTCTTGGTGGCCGCTGTGATTTGCTCACCACTGTGCCTCCGAGGCTGAAGTAGGCTGTGAGACTGTAGACATCAGGGACTATTTGCTGAGCGAGTAGATGATCACCCTACACTTAACATGTCTAGGTAACCCCTCCTGGCTGGAGAGCGGAGGTTTGGCTGGAAAAGAGGGGGCGATGGCTAGAAAGAAGACAGGGAAGGGAGAGAGGCCCCTTGGTCATTCATCACTATAAAAGTGCAAAAGAAAAAGTCAATGGGCTTGAGATGGAGTGCACATAGAAGGAACCTGAGATGAAAATGTCTGGGTGCTTGTGTGGGACCTTCCCCGGGGTGGCTTGGATCCGCAGAAGAAAGTGCAGGCAGGAGCCGGAAAGGAAACACCCTCAGGTTTCACAGCCCGCTGCCCACAGAGCCCCCGGATGCGAATGCGGAGAGCTGTGGCCCCCCCTCCTGAGAGGTGGCATCTGGAGAGATGACTCCGGAGAGGTCTGGAAGGATTTCTTCCCACCTGCGGGCAGCAGGGTGCAGCCCCTTGCTGGTGCTCCCTTTCCATCACAGTCAGCAAAGTCCACCCACTATTTCTACTCTCATTGGCTGCACGACGCAAACAACCAAAAAGCCGCTGTGCCGAGTAAGGCAGGGAACTTTTAAATCACAGATGAGGTGAGACATATGCTTCATCCCCCAAGTAAATGTTGAAACATTAAGTGCTGCATTGGGTTTTTGCTTGTTTTTTTTTTTTTTTTTCCCTCCTATTTAACGTTTTATTCAGCATGTCCTCTTTTTAAAATGCTCTTTTTCATGTGAATCCACATGACAGCAGCCTTTGGGAGAATGTGCGAACTGGCTGGGAAGTGGAGTGCCCTCTTTGGGGACACCCCCTTCTGGTTTCCCACAGGCGGTGAAGCCTATGGTCTGGATTCGTGGCCTGCTCGAGCTTTAGGGGAGGTGACATGGGACCGTGCCCTGAGATCCTTTCGAGTGTGTAGGGTCATGGATGATCAGGGGACCAATGAGGACTATGACCATTCCTCTCCCTTCCCCCATAATACCCGATTAACATTAGCTGCAAAGACCAATGCTCCCCCCCACCCCCCATTTCCATGGCTTACCCCAGGGTTTGGCAGACTGCAGCCTGTGGGCCAAATCTGGCCCGAGGTCTGCTTTATTCGTGTATAAAGTTTTTATTGGAACGCAGCTATACCTGTTTATTTACAGACTGCCTAAAGAAGCATTCATGGTACAATGGCACAGTTAGGTCAACCATAAAGGTGAACACATTTGCTCTCTGGCCTGTTACGGGGAAAAAAGTTTGCTGACCTCTGATTAAGAATAAAATAAATAAACAATAAAATAAATATTAAAAAAATAAAATAAAACTTATTTCTTAGTCATCCAGTGGTCCAGGGCAGGTCAGCAGGCAGCTTCCCATCATGTGGGGATTTAAGGACTCGGTTCCTATCATCCTGTGACTCCCTCATCCTCCAACACCTTGCAGTGCTCCACAGCCAGCCAATGCAGCAAGGAAGGGGAGGAGAAGGCTTTTCACCTTTTTTTAGAACTCTGACTCGCGTCCTATTGGTGAGAACTAGTCACGTGGCCACGCCCAAGTACAAGGGATGCTGGGAAATGTAGTCCGTGGCTGAGCAGCTGCCTCCAGCGCAGGGGCCATACTATTTATGTAATAGGGAGCACACATTTGTTTTGGGCAGATAGCTGTCACCACCCTACTCTTTCCTGGCCATGCTGGATGCCTGACTTTGAATCATCACTGCTGCTTATTGACTGTGGAACTTTGAGGAATTTAATCAAACACTGTGCAGTTTCCACATCTTGGAAGTGGATGTAGCAACAGTGCCTACCTCTTAGAATTGTTGTAGGAGCAAGGAACCCTCTGTGCTGTGTGCAGTGCTTAGCACAGGTCTGGCCTGGGGCAGACAGAAAAGTCAGTCACCGACGATCATGATGACATTTCCAGTGACTTCCCAGAAAACCCCAATGGTGTATGAGCAACATCCTTTAGAGCTCTTCTCTGGGGGAAGCTGTGTGTATGCTTCCTGGAGAGATTTATCCAGGCCAAGACAGTGGGGACAGACAGAGCGTGGAAGGGTCCTCTGTCCAAGGCACATGATGTCTATGGAATGCCTGGGGAGAGGCAGAGGTGGGCAGGCAGAGAGTGCTTGGTTCGTGGGTGCAGCAGCACCCCTGCTTCTGTCCTTTACTGAGACAACATCCCCTTGCTTATGACAAGTGGCGGGGGAGTGTCTGAGTGAGAAGTCACTGAGGCACTAGGCCAGCCCTGCTGGGAGCACACTGACTTTAGCACTCCCTGTGGCACTCAGCAAGAGCGCCCCATGTCTCACTAGGTTCTCTTCCGCCACGGGAGCCGAGAAACTTTCCAAAATATTCTACTGATGCTCAGTGTAGCCCTGGTTGGTGGTAAAGGCGGGATTTACTGTTCCATTGTGCAGATGGCCAGATGGAATCACTGAGGGATGCACCAACCACACAGAGCTGGTCAGCGCAGACCCGGGGCTGGCAGCCCGGCTCCCACCCTGCTGCTTTGATACTGGACATCATTTCTGAGATGAGGTAGATGAACATTGCTCCAAGCAGTGAGGGGACATGCAGTGCATTCAAACAGTGGTATCAGAGTGTTCTTGCCAGCTGAACTGCTAAACTTTGCTGAGAGACCTTGGACCAGTCCCTTCTCCTCCCTGGATCTTGGTTTCCTCATTGGTAACATGGACAGCTGCTGTATGAGCTCCCTTACACCTTCATGCAGAGCTATAAACAACTCAACTATTTTTTTCTCTCTCTCTCTTTCAGCTCTGAGTGCTGCAGAGACATAAAATAGGCAAAATCTCTCTCTCTCTCTCTTTTTTTTTTTTTGGTTGCAGCCTATTAGGGAGAAGGTGTAGAGAGACGTAAGCAAAGACAATGTGTGATACATCAGCTGAGAGACAGAGCTGGGAAGGCAAAAGGGAAGGTTAGGGTGCTGGTGCATTGGGGGTTTCGATTCTAAGTAGAGCCATCAGAGGGGACTTCTGAGAAGAGCCGTTTGAGAGCAGATGGGTCGAGTAGGAGAAGGTGTGATCGCTGCAGGTGCTTGAGGAAGAGCATTGCGAGAGAGGGAAGAACAGGTGCAAATACGAACAGTAATCAATAACAGCAGTAGCTTCCTATACCTGCTGGACGGCGCATCAGGCATTTCATTTTTTCCACATTTTGTTACTTCCATTGAACCAACGAGGAAACAGGCCTAGGAAGGTGAAGTGCCTTTCCCCTAGATCACCCAGTTAGCGAGAACCTAAGTCTGGATTTGAACCCAGCTCCTGAGCAGCTGAGTTGTGTCCTTGTGGCTGCCAGTGGCTGGGGGTTCCCGACATCTTCTCCTCATCCTTCTGCCTTTGTGTCTGCTCTCCGTGGTGAGCGTCCAGGGCTGTTGCAACCAGGGGGGAGGCAGGAGGCTGAGAACGGCAATGCCATGGAGCCAGACAGCACTGTGGGTCGGAGAAGCTGCCTTGGGGTCTACTCCAGGGCTCTGGCTGCCCAAGTGTGCTTTGCCTGCCTTGCTTAAGCCTCTTGCCTCCCTTTTTCCTTTGGAGGAAACTTCCACTGCCTGGAATACATAACGTCATTGCAACCCTGTCCAAAGCCTGGCCTGGGAGTCTCCTGGGTCTGCAGCAGGATTCCTCGGGAGCCAGACTGTGTGTCTGCCAGTGAGCCTTTGCACGCCCTGGCCTGCCTCTCACAGTCGGGCAACACTACGTGGTGGTGGCTCCTGTGAGTACCCTCAGGTGGTCCCTGCTCCCTATGCTAACTTTATGCCCTTATTTTCACCTCTGGGGCAAACCATCCTTCTCCTGGAGTCCAATCACAAGGCATTCTGGCCTCCTTACTTCAGCATGTTCCAGAAGTCCTGGTGCTTCCCCAGTCTGGCAAGTTGAGGCATTGCACCTTTTGTGAAACCCTGGAGCCACGTTTCTTTTTTCTTTTTTCTTTTTAAAGATTTTATTGATTTATTCGTGAGACACACACACACACACACACACACAGAGGTGGAGTCATGTTTCTAATAAACATGCAAGTTTTATGATTCAGCTGCACCAGGGATCATGTCTTTTTTTTCCTTGTCAGCCCCCCAGTCTCTGCCACATTTCTTTATTTTCTCCTGCACGGTCTCGTCCCACCGTCTCCTCTCCTCACCCCTCTGTCACTCTTCCTCCTCCCTGACCCTCTCCCGGTCAGACCCTTTGGTCTCCACAGACTCTCTTCACTCCAGCTGTCACCTCCTTCTTGTTCACTCTTGGGTTGGTTTGTTGGAGGTTGTGTTGGAATTAAAAGCTCTTTCCGTTTCCTCAACAAATGAACAACCAACCAACCAAAGAGCTATTCTGTGTCTACAAGTGGTCTCTCATGCCGCTCGATGATTCTCGCTTGACATAAAATAATGCCAAGCAGTGGGAAAGCTATTGTGCCTGCATCTTCGGTGAGCGGGGAATAGGGGGTGATGCCTGAATGCGGGTCTCCCCAGTATTGTTGAGGCCTCTCATGTGGGTACCACTCTAACTCTGTGGCTCAAATGGGATTGCAACAGGAAAGTCTCTGAAAGCTGGGCCCCCTGTGGTCTATCATGCGGTTTCCAGCAGGCAACAGGAGACAGGGAAGAGGTGGCAAGGACCTCGGTTGGCTGAGACCAAAATACATCTTTGTTCAGAACTGTGTATGGCATCAAGGAAGTCTTCACAAAAGTCTGTAATGAGCCACAAATCCAAACAAACTGGCAGGTGTCTGCTGGGAGTCTGGTGAATGCAGGATGAACCCTTGTCTGTCTTGGGAAGAGGCGGGAGGCCTTGCTGGTGAAGAGCATGTCTTTGGGTGAGAGTTCTGGCTCTGATGACCACCTATAGGACCTTGGGTGAGTCATTTAACCTCCCTGAGCCCCACTCTGCTCTTCTAAAAAGGGGATACCATGACAGCTTCACATGAGCGGATTGAATGGCATTATGTGCCAAGTGCCTGCCCAAAGGCACATACTTAATATAAATTTGTCATCACTGTTCTCACCGTTTTGGGATCTCACTTCCTTTGTTCATAAAATGGCACCAGAGCCCACCTCCCAGGGCCGTGGGGCGATTAGCTGACACACCATATATCAAAGCCCTCTTAGGAACACCTGTGGAAATGTGTGGACTTGGTACTGCTCATATTATTTCTGTCTGCAGGTTCAACTAGCAAGACGACAATGCCTGTTTATAATCAACACACACTGACAACTTTCCTCCCAGGAGAGGTCACTGAACCAGGGCAAGAGGAAATTCCAGAAGGCTCTCTCTGCTCTGTTAATTCCATCATACATAGTTCTTCCATCTCTGGTTACTGAGGACTTTCAGTTCTCAACCATCAGTGGTAATAGTAGAAAATGAGCTTGTGTTGGGGTTTAAATCCTGGTGTGTCCCCTTCAGCTGGTTTTAAGGCTTTGCCAGATTACTAAACAAATCTCGTCCTTAGTTTCCTCATCTGTAAAGTTGTAATCGTAATACAGACTTTGAAGAGTCATTATGAAAAATCACAAGTATTAGAGAAAATAGCAAAGAGGCCATGTGGTATCTACCCCATATTTTCTCCTTGGCTCCTGGTGGTGTTTAGAGAGCCACTGCCTTTGTTGGCTGAATCACTCCAAATTTGGAAATGTCTAGCATTGGAATGCACCTGGAATACTGACAGCATCTGGTGGTCATCCTATTATTTACAATGTGGTATGAGGTCAGCCTTATTGGGATCTACCATCTTGATATCTGGTGGTTGCTCATTCTGGGGCAGATTGCTGGGGTGAGACTCTTGGCTTCACCACTTACCAGCTGCTGGGAGATTGGGCCAACTTCCTGGGCTCCATTCTCATCTTCTTGAAAAGGGGGTTTAATAGTACACCTTTCCTCATAGGATCTTCAAGAAGGGCTTCTGGGAGAGCAGAACCTGACACACCATAGGTGGTCAATGTTTGCTGGTCATTTTAGTGCCTTTGTTCTCTTGCTTTCTGATCTATCTCCCCCACAAGACTCTCAACTCCATGGGGGCAGGGAACCATCCATTCTATTCATGGGCCGTACCACCAGTACCTAGTACACTACCTGAATATAGTAGGTGCTCAGTAAGTATGTGTGAACAGGCCCACGCTTGGTCAATGTGTCCTTCACTCCCTCTTTCAATGCCTATGTTCTGTGGCTGCCTCAGAGCTGGGGAGGCACAGTTTCTTCAAGGACCTAATTCTGGTCTTCCTCTCTCATCCTCTAAGTGGCTGGTCCCCAAAGGCCACGGGTATCCTTCCGTGTGGATCTTAGCAGCCACCTGCCCCCTAGGAGAACGTTTCCCACAGCCCAGTCTGCCGAATTGCAGCTAATTACAACTGATGAGATGTTAATGAGTCTGAAGCTGCCTGGTAAGCTGTTTCACACATACTGAGAGGTGAGAGAGAGAAGCCCATGGGATGGCACTGCTCAAAGGCTGCAGAGGTGCGGGGGCCCTGGCTGAGACCCACGGCGGCTCCCAGTGACGTGGCCAGACTCTGCATCCGTGGTCTTCTAGGCCCGGGGGGGCTGACCCGGGCCAGATCTGTGATTATCATCACAGTACAGTACTGCTATTTACTTAACATGTAACCAGGGCCAAGCACTATGCGTGGTGCTTCATATATACTTAATTTTATTTCATCCCTATAACATCATGGGTTAGTTATACCATGATTATTTTACCCTCATTTTGCAGCTGAGGATGGGAACACTGAATTAATTCACCTTGTATGGTAGAGCTAGTAAGCACATTTGATCCCCTGACTCCAGAGTCCAAGCTCTCCTTGGTTATTCAGAAACTCAGCAGGGAAAAATCTAACCTTACATTTATTGAGCACCTACTATGTGCCCTATGTGTTTAACTTCCCCCTTGTACTGCAGTAATCTGCAGAACTTAAATTTTATATTTATTGGTCATCTGCACACAAAAGGTGTTTTCTACATAAATGACTCCTGGGCTGGTCAGAAAAATAACACAGGGCACGTATGCAGATTCCCGTTTTCCAGATGAGGAAAGCGGACCCAAGGAGCTTCAGTGCCATGAAGGAAAACCGAGCCTGGGTCTGGATAGAGGTTCACCTGAGGTCACAGCTGATCACTCTGTGCTACGGGGCGGAGAGGGAGAGGAGATCTACTTTTATTTTTTAAATTCTTAATCCTTCATTGTCAGGAACTTTTGTAAAATGTAATCAACATTAATTACTACACAAATGATCCTACAGCTGGACATTGCAGCAGTGCCAAATTGCTTATAAAAGTTTCTAGACACTTTAGTCTCAATTTCTGTATCATCTTGTCCAGGACTCATAACAAACAGGTCCGTGGACCTCACGAGGGGCAGCATGCCTTGAGAGGCACATGCTTCTGCACTACCTCGTCTTTATCTTGCCTTGTGGCTCCCTACCCCTTGTGCCCATTAGCAACCCTAGGGCTTTCTGATTTAGTGCTTCTGAAGTGGGGCCCAGGCATCTGAATTTTTAAGAAGTACCCTATGGGGTACCTACCTCGGTGGCTCAGTTTGTTTAACATCAGACTCTTGGTTTTGGCTTCCGTAGTGATCTTGTGGTTGTGGGATTGAGCCCTGCATCAGGCTCTGCTCAGTAAGAAGTCTGTTTTGGATTTTTTTCCCCCTCTGCCCCTCCCCTCACTCTTTCTCTCTCATGAATAAATATATATATATTTTAAAGTGAAGGTTAAGATGGCTTTTGAATGCTTATGTCCAATATTTTGCTGGAAACAGTTCTTGAGAGGTGGCAGATGGAGATTATTCCCTATTTTCCCCATGTCTCACAGACAGGGAAGCTGAGGGCTGGAGAGATTAGGTTCATGGTCAAGCCAGATCTAGTACCATCTCCAATCCCAGCTCAGGGCTATTTTTTTTTTCCTTCCAGTAGCTCAGGGACAGCCTTCTCCTTCTGGAGGATCTTGAAAGTGCCTTTGCTTAATTGGAGGCCACTTTCCATGGGAGTCCTTGTGCATTCCCTGGCCCCCTGGATGGATGGTGGAAAAGGAAAAGGAACGGGGAAGTCAGTACTTGGTGGGGAGGTCAGGTCTGGGCAGCCCCTGGAGGCCTGACTGCCCCTGAAATTGCAGGGACAGCTTGTGTGTGTCCTCACGGACTTGCAGAGAAGCAGAGCTTGGACCAGCCAGCAGCTGGACCAGTTTTGCAATTCCAACATCGCTAAGCTCAGCAGCCCGGGTGTCATGAGCCTGCTTTTTTTCTTCTCCCTCTTCATTGATGAACCATCTCCAACACAGAAAAACGCAGGTCGCTGTCTTATAGCACCACCTCCTAGACGGAACAATTCCCCCAAGTTTCTGCCCCACAGTAGCATCGGTGACAAACTTCCTTTTAAGATCAGAGACTAAATGTTCTAAACCAGCCACCTGTGGGGGAAAAGTACAATTCTGTGGTGTCACACCCTGGGCATGGAGCTACGGAGACTCTTCATGTCTTCAAGGTAATTTCTAAGTTGGCAGGGGAGTCAGTGTGAGGCAAACCCAGGAGTCATTACTTCCGACATCTGTAGTTCTGAGTCCTTTCTGTGCTAGGCTGAAGTTGATCTGGCTGCAGTCTCAGAGGAAAGCACTGGCCAAGCAGATGAGCAGAAAGAGAAATTGGGGCACAGGCGGGGGTGGTTTAATCCCCTTGAGAGCAAACCGGTTTTTTTTTGTTTGTTTGTTTTTTGTGTTTGTTTTTGCCTTGGGTAGATAAGTTGTCTTACGTGCAAATAACGCTACTAATTATAAATTTGTTTTTTCGGTCTCTCTCTCTTTTTTTTTTTTTTGAGAGAGAGAGAGAGAGAGAGGAGGGGCAAAGGGAGTAGGAGAGAGAGAATCCTCAAGCAGGCTCCACGCTCAGTGCCTAGCCCAACCTGGGGCTCTATCCTGTGACCCTGAGATCACGACCTGAGCTGACATCAAGAGTCAGACACTTAACCCACTGAGCTACTCAGGCGCCCTGAAATGCATTTTGCCTTTACATTGATGTATCCCCACAGATTCTTCTTAGAAATACTATCTTAGTTTTCCTCTTGAAAGTGCCTCCCAGATTTTGCTGTTTCCTCCCCACCACCCTTAGGACGATGCCTACCGTTTCTTGTGCTTTGGCCATGTGCCAGACTGATGGATTTTTTTTTTTACATGCATGATCTAATTCTAATACTCACAGCCTAATAAAAGTGATGATAGCAATGATTAGGAAAGGAAAATAAGCAATTGCTGTCATATGCTGAACCCCTGTCACGTGCCAGGCATTGTGTTGAACGTTTGCTTTATCTGCTCCATCAACATGGAGGATCTGCTTGGGTGCCTGTTTCCCTCACTGCCCCTGAGCTCCCTGTAAGCAGGGGTTGAGTGGTTTTGCCCCCTTGTCTGCTGCAGTTGCCAGAGCCTGGTAAATAGTATATGCTCAGTAAATGTTTGTTGAAGGAATGCAGTGAAGGGTGATGGAACAGGTGAAGGGCTTAGCACGCTCAGACCGCACTGTTAAATGCATGCAGATGAATCTAATGCACACTACATGCAGAAGGGCAAAGTGATTTTCCAATTTTAAGTATATGCAGACATTGGAAGTGCTTTCAGAATCAGCAGGAAGTCTTTTTTTTTCTTGCTTGAGGAAGCTAGTCGTTGTCGCGGACTTGAATAAGTCACCTGAAAGCAGGTCTCTGGTGGTATGCCACAGGTCTCTGTACTTGGGTCTGTTTTATGTTACCTTGCATGGCAAAAGGTGCCGTGTAATGTAACAGGGATCAGGATGTGGACATCTTTGGGGGCCATTATCCCATGCACCCCACGTGGCCACCCCTTTAGGCTCCTGAATGGGTTTTATGTAGTTCCTTTACCTACCTCTCCACTGTAGACATTTGCCTTGGTGATCTCTGAGTTAAAGGGCTTGGCTAGATCAGATTGAAAAATGATTCACAGGTAGGTGTCAGGGATGCTTTGAAAAAGCACACCTCTATAAGAGCAGGAAGGAGGATCTCTCTGGGGACCAATGAGGCAGGATCTGATGGGCAGTTACATTAATACTCAGCAGCCTGGGTGAATCAGCTCTGAACGTATGTCTTCCCTCTGAGATGTGAATTCTTGGGGGAATGAGTCTTATTGGTCCCACCTTGACCTGGGGAGGGCAGGTGCCTTGATTGATGCCTTTACTGGTGTGACTGGGGGGAGTTGATTCCCAAAGGGAAATAGGATATTGCTACTAATACAAGAAGAGTTGGATGCTGATGTCAGCTTTTTACTTGAAATGGTTTTTAGGTTGAGGCCCAAGTGACTCCTGAGGTCCCTCATCATCTAAGTATGGGACGGTGAGCTGGAGATGTGGAATAGTGCAGAGAGTTGTTGTGAGCTCAGTGGAGTTGATCGAATCTATTTTCCTTCCTTGGCTTCACTTTTTTCTCTTAAAGTGGGGAGCACAGCATGGAACATCTTTACGACCCCTCTCACCTCCCAGCTGAGAACTCTATCTGGCATAAAGCCCCGGGCAAAATCATCATAGCATTCAAAAAGTTAGTTTAACATTTTTCTGCAATTAATGTTAAGAACCATCTCCATATAAAAGGCACAAATATTCCCGGTAATTTCAAGTTGATTCATGAATCAGAAAAATAGGTCCGTATCTGCCCAGTTGCTGGTGGGTGATGGTTGCTAAGGAAGGAGTGTGGCATTGATGGATGGCTGTGAAGAGTCAGGGTGAGGTACCATGGAAGCAAATGCTATGGTGATAACCTAACAAACCCAAAGCTTTAGCATGCAAGGACTGCCATGTTGCACAACCCCAGATGCCTGTGGGAGATTGTGCTCATGGAATACTATCTAAATGCTGCCCTCTACAGTTGTGCAAAGTAATAGTCCTGGCTGAGAGACCAGCACAATCTAAATGCACAAAAGTTTCCCTGGGGACCAGGGTAAAGGCCTTAGATGGGCAAGAGAAGGGTGTCCAGGGTTCAGGTTTGCTCTTGAGTTATCCCTTGATTATTTATTTTTTTAAGATTTTATTAATTACTTGTAAGGTTTCTCACAATCTCTGAAGTCTTTCTCTCAGCCTTCTGAGAGAAAGGGAGAGAGAGAAAATCCTAAGCCAGCTCTCCACTGAGTGTGGATCCCAAGGTGGGGCTCGATCCTGTGACCCTGAGATCATGACCTGAGCTGAAACGAAGAGTCAGATGTTTACCCAACTGAGCCACCCAGGCCCACTTATCCCTTGTTAATGCTGCATACCCATGGTATTCCTGGATGGGCAATAATGATGGGAAGCCTTTATTGAGAATCTACTAAGTGCTAGGAACTGCACCTAAGTAAAATAATTTACAATACATTTTACAATGATTTTCAGGGGTAGGTACAATTGTTAATCCTCTCAAGACCAAATACTGTCTTGTTTCTAGAATAAGCTCCTACCTCAAAAGTTCTGGAGGGCTCTGAAAAATAAGGATGTGGGAATTCACGTAGGTGGGGGTTATTCTTGCATAAACATTTAGAGTTATACAAAGAGCAAGACATACATGTGAAAATGAATGACTAGGTAATTAATAATAAAATGAGGATACCAATCAGATAGGTCTTGTGTTTATCTGCCTTTTAGGCTGGAGCTGAGAGGCTCAGAGATGGTTGTTGGTGTGCCCCAGAGCACAAAGCTAGGCAGTAGAGAGCTGGAATGTGGACCGAGTTCAAAGTTTTCATGTCTCATCAGGCGTCACCACCCTCGCATAGGGTAGAGTGGACTAGGTTTGTGTCTGGCCCAGAATAAGTGGCTGCTTCGTGCCAGGCCGCATCTTCAGGAACCTCATGTCCAGTCTCTGTGTGTATCTGGCCGTCATCCCATCTTATTTCCGTCTCTTGCTCACCTCGGTCCCATAAGAACCTCTCCCTGGGGAGCTTGCCTCTGGCCACAAGACCTTGCTGCTTGGACGCCTCTCTGGTCTGTGCTGGAACAATATATGTTGGTTTTCATTTCTTGCAGGAAAGATGGGTTAGCAGGTTTGCCCATTTGAGGGAGGCACTGAGGACGTGGAGGGTGACAATGGGAAATGACCTTTTGTAATCCCTCCTGGTATCAGCGCGAGTGCAGGTCAGAAAGACCCACGACGAGGATCATCTGGAGCAGGTGCACTGGTGAGCTTAGACACAGAGCCCACTGCACCCCATCCTGCCCAGGTCTCTCCCCAGTTGCCACTGGTCTCTCCTGATCTGTGTCTAGGGGTTGTGCTGTCCTTGGGGGCTGAGTTGAATCACAAATCAAAGGCCACTTTGAGTTTCAAGCTGAGCATACCCTTGTACACTATGTCACTGTACCTGCTGACTTTTGCATTTAAAATATTCCACCTCTTTTTAGCTCTTAATCCTCACTCCATTCATATCTACCTTTTCCTTCTCTGTGTGCCAAGTCTCCTCTCCTCCTATGATTACATATTTTAAGAGATTTATTTGTTTTGAATAGGCAATGCATACGTGTGATAAAATAATCAGCCCACCACATGAAGAGCCAGCGTTTCTCTTCCTTACTCTCCCTACCTGGAGGACCCGCTGTTCATTTTATATCATTTTTGTCTGTGTACGTGATAGGTTAGACCTTCGGAAATTACCTTATAGGTCAGAGTAGTTGAATGCTGGCAATTTCATGTGGTTCAGTTGAATTCAAGCAGAAATATGGTACCTGTATTTTCTCACCACCTGATGTATAATGTATTTTCCTGTGCTTGTCTGTCTTTCTTCATCAGTTTGTAAACTCCATGCAGCCACGGT